>NC_134785.1:26756038-26758538 GCF_046742065.1 Oratosquilla oratoria
TGTACATGTTACTTGGATTTAAGTAAAGATTTTCATGTACTTGCACTTAAGTAGATTTTCATGTACTTGCACTTAAGTAGATTTTCATGTACTTGAACTTAAGTACAGATTATCATGTACTTGTACATGTTACTTGGATTTAAGAAAAGATTTTCATGTACTTGCACTTATGTGCAGATTTTTCATGTACTTGCACTTAAGTACAGGTTTTCATGTACTTGCACTTGTACATATTACTTGGACTTAAGTACAGATTTTCATGTACTTGCAGTTAAGTACAGGTTTTCATGTACTTGCACTTATACATGTTACTTGGACTTAGGTACAGATTTTCATGTACTTGCAGTTAAGTACAGATTTTCATGTACTTGCATTTGTAAATGTTACTTGGACTTGAGTACAGATTTTCATGTACTTGGAGTTTAAAATTTCAATGATACTTGTACTTAGATACGAAGTACTTGAAAAATGCAAAGTAAATTTAAGTACAAATAAGTACATTGTATTTCATCAAAAGATGTACTTTATATTGATTCTAGCCAACTTTGTGATGATGCTATTGAGTAAATGCATTATCTGTTATTTTTTGTAATACAACTACCGGGTATATCATTAATATAAAACAAAGGACATATTTTAATGCCTTGATATTTACCTATACGAGACATTGTGACAGGTTTGAGGAAGTTTGGAAGAGTAAGACACGGGTCTAGGGCCGAGTTTATTCCTGACCGGTTTCGCTTATAGCTTCTTCAAAGAATTCTGCATCAAATGTAGTTTTATTATTGATATGAGAAATGTATGGATAGTCTTTTACATTTGCAGCATAGGAAATATTACTTATTCAAGTTATTCATAAAATACATGTTATTGTTTTGCAATTTTGTGATAAAAACAACAATGATGTGCTAAAATAAAGGCAAAAAACTATTTACTTTCCTATTTCGAATTCCGCTTTTTAACACTGTATTCATCAACGCGTATACACGAAAACTACTAACTTTATTTCTTTCTGAATCTGTGACAGGATTTTTTATTTGATCACATACAGTTTTTGTACTTTAATACAATGGCATGTACTTGGAATTCAATACATAGCAAAATGACTGTACTTGTACTTCAAAAATATCTAGGTACTTGAACTCAAGTACAGTCGCCTGTACTTGGACCCAACCTTGGTCGCCAGGTAATCTTATGCATCTTTCTAGTTCTCTTATAGTCTGCGATGCGCTTATCGTCTTGTGGCGTCCAGTTAGCAAGACTGTTGGTCAGTCTGTCACATTTCAGGTTCAGCGTGTGTATGTATATATATATATATATATATATATATATATATATATATATATATATATATATATATATATATGTATGCGTGTGTGTGTGTTTTAAGATTCATTTAGATAAGCACCTAAGCAATATGCTGTAATGCCTGCCATTTATTTTATTTCATCTATTTATTTGTGATTATATATCTATTTACTGTTATATGTTTATTTTTATATACATTTATTATTTATTATAAATTATTGTCATTTTTCTGTTCGTTTATTATTTTTTATTATTTATTAATTTATCTTACCTATCTACTTATCTTTTCTTTTTTTATTGAACCTAGTTATGGACCAAAATTTTTCCTGTCGACATGCTCTTCATTTATAGTGTGTGCGCGTGCGTGCGTGCGTGTGTGTGAGTGTGTGTGTGTGTGTGTGTGTGTGTGTGTGTGTGTGTGTGTGTGTGTGTGTGTATGTGTGTGTGTGTGTGTGTGTGTGTCTATATGTGTCTTTGACTGTGTCTGTAACTATGTCTGTGTCTGTCCGTCCGTCCAAAGTCATTAGCCAGCCACGGAAACTTCGAGAGAGAACAGAGACAGAGTCCAAATAGTTTTCGTTCAGGAAGTTGGACTTTTCGTGCAGTCATGCGCGTTTGCTACGAGGGAGATGGGACGCCAGAACGAAACATTTTGAACAAAAGTATAAAAATATAAATAAAGTTAAGAATATTCTGAAGCTGTCATTTTTTCCAACAGACATCAGGCGTGTCCTCCATTGCTGAATAAAATCGCCTGGCGTAGCTTGAAAGGATAAGATTATTTTCTCATATTAATCTTAGTCATGTGTATTGCGACTATGTACCTCGTAATAAGCGAAACGTTGTACTAATTAAATCTCCGTCCTCACATTAGGTGTTTATTTCGATCAATCCTGTTAGGTTTCAGTTCTTTAATGGATTGAAGTCTCCTGGACATCTCTCAATCTGACTAAGCTGAATAAATCATCTGGTGAAATCTAATAGGAATATTTTATATATTTTTCTTTATATATAGATACATATCCTCCCGCACACACACACACACACGCACACGCGCGTGCGCATAATGTATATATATATATATATATGTGTGTGTGTGTGTGTGTATGACGCTATACATTGTTTAATTCTGTGAATTTAGCTATGCAGTCGAAACACGAAATAAAATGGAGCATTTGGGAAATCTTGTCTT
>NC_134785.1:26763538-26773538 GCF_046742065.1 Oratosquilla oratoria
ACATGCGAAAGTTGGCCCTAGTGTTCCCAGTGAGTCAGTTTCGTCGACTGAATTGTTCATTACAGAGTTCGTTTGTTAATTAATTCCAGTGTTATTTTTTCTCTCTGTGTCGATGAAGGGTTGAAAATAGGGTTTAATTGCATTTATTAATTTGTTTAAGGGGACTGAAAGGGAGTTGGGAAATAAGTTTGATCGAAGAGTACTGGGATAGTTTGAGCAAATGGAAAGAATGGGTGAAGGACGAATAACAAAAATAGTGTGGAAGGCAGAGGTGGATGGGGTGAATGTGAGGGGAAGACTGAGAATGGGATGGGGTTGGCTTCAATGAAAACTGAATGTCTGTTGAGTAGGGAAGGGGCATGCCAAGAGATATGTGTGGATGTAGAGTAGTTGTGAATGAATGATGATAATTTGACGCGGCCCGAAAGGATTTGATCCCGTTTTCTTTGTATTTCCCGTGAGTGGAGGAGATGGGAAGGTCACTATGTGATGAAGCGGTGGGGGTGAATCAGTTTCGGCTAGAGGTACTGTGTCTTACTGCATCGCTTATGACCCGAACACTGTGCGGGAGACAGGGAAGGATCTTCATCCATAAGGAGCTAAGATAAAAATGAAAATAAATGGGGATGGATGGGTAAAGGGCGGTTTCTCGCCTTGGCTGAACACTTCCCTGATAAGGAAAAAAGGAAGAGGCCTTTTGGTACATGTGCGTGCATATATCTATCAATCTATATATGTATACATGCACACACATACTATATATATATATATGCACATCATACATATGTGCATATATGTGCGAAGATACACTGGGAAATAAAACAGACGTAAGACTAAACGTTTCCATCAAAATCCTGATCCTGATAATGTTTTAACAGACGAAAACGTTTGGTCCTCCGTCTGTTCTATTCCCCAATGGTTCTTCTGACATTTTTGAATCACATGTATCTTATGACTTGTGTTGCATATATATGTATATGTACATAACATAAACATATACATAGCATGTACATATACATATACATATGTTTACACATATACATGTACATATACGTATACATACAAATATACACCAAAGCAAAAAGACGTGTTTAAAGTCTTCGAGAGTCACGTCAGACCTACGTCACTTGTCACTTGGTGAAAGGCCGTGTGTTGTCACACGGACGCTAATCGCCGGGCCTGAAGGGACTTTGCGTCACATGGAGAGGGAGCGAAGGAGCGAAGGACCCAATTCACCTCCAGCGGTGTGCCGATCCCCAAGAAGGCGCCCAAACTCCTTTCAAAGGAAGGACACAACTCCAAGAGGACCTTTGTACTTACTGTTTTATTTTTTTTTTTCAAGATTATCAAACATTTTCATATCACTAGGGCCTATTATGATAATGTCACTTAATAATAATAAATATAGTAATGATGATAATAGTACCAGTAATAATAAAACAATAATGACGATAATAATATTAATGATAAAAATAAAAATAATAGTAATAATGAAAATAACAGTAAAGATGTTTATACTGATACCAATATCAGTGACAACGATACAGGAAAAAGAGATAATGATGGTAATGATAATAATTAATATATTTAATAAACAAGGAATTCTTATATTTGGCTTTGCAACATAAAACAAACGGATGCTAACTAAATGGCGATAATGTAGTCCTCGCAAACATGAATGTGTATGTTTTTCATGTGTATATTTCTAATATGATGTGTAGAATTTTGTTTAACTTCATTATAGTGAAGCATTGTAAGAGAGTTTTGGCCGGAGATGACACACCCCTTAGCCATGTGATGAAGTCGTGTGTGTGTGTGTGTGTGGTGTGTGTGTGTGTGTGTGTGTGTGTGTGTGTGTGTGTGTGTGTGTGTGTGTGTGTGTGTGTGTGTGTGTGTGTGTGAGTCTATGTGCGTGTGTGCATATATGTCTATGTTCGTGTGTGTGCATGTGTGTCTATGTGCGTGTGTGTGTGTGCGTGCGTATGTGTGTGTTCGTGTGTGTGTGTGTGTGTATGATTCACCATAGTCTTAGTCTCTTGGATCACGTGTTGAACTCGTGATCGACAGCTATTTCCCTCCCGGAAGAGACTTCAGAGCTCGTATATGACGGATATATGGGTAAGGCTGTGACCTTACACACACACACACGCACACACGCACGCCTTGGAGAGTTGGAGTAACAACCCGCAGCGCAGCGATACTAAAATTATTTCAGCCCTGGTCGGGATTCGAACCCGGACCGCAGCAGTGGCAGCCGGGAACTCTATAAACTATGTGTATTCACTTGGTCTTTTGGATCACGTGTTGGACTCGTGATCGACAGCTATTTCCCTCCCTCAGAGCTCGTAGGTCCGATCTATGGGTAATGCTATGACCTTTCACACACACACACACACACACACACACACCCAACTCCCCGCCCACGTTAGTAAGAGAAACGACCCGAAGCGAATCGGTACCGAAATAATTTCGGCCCTGTGCAGGATTCGAACCATGATCTGAGGGCCTCTATTGTGGCATCTCAGTGCTCTACCAACTACGCCACCGAGTGTGTGTGTGTGTGTGTGTGTGTGTGTGTGTGTGTGTGTGTGTGTGTGTGTGTGTGGATAAAATGTTAATTCTGCCATCGAGGAATCTACGTCTCCTGATAATATGATCAGTTAAATATGCAATATTCCATCGAATATCTTGTAGAATAGGAGAAGGAAGAAAAGGAGAACGACAAAGAGGAGGAGGAGGAGGAGGAGAAGGAGGAGGACCATGGGGACAACGAGGAGGTGGAGGTGAACGAGTACAAGGAGTAGAATGACAAGGGGGATGAAAACAATGAGAAAAACAATGAAAGCATAAGGACAAGGAGGAGGAAGAGTATGTGGAGACGAGGGACAAGGAGGACGACAATAAGGACGACAACGAAGGAACGAGCAGAACCAGGTGGAAGGATGAAGACTCGGGTCTGCTGAAGTCGAAGAGAGGATGACTCGATATCCTGGGAAGTTGGAGTTTTAAGGTCGACCTTGCAATATAGATGACCCCCCTGCCTGGATTGAGCCAGTTTGGAAGCCGCTTCATCGGACTTCCGGGACTTAACCAAAGGAAGAGCAAAACACACACACACACACACACACATACACACACACACACACACACACACACACACACACACATATATATATATATATATATGTGTGTGTGTGTGTGTGTGTATATATATATATATATATATATATATATATATATATATATATATGTATGTATATATATATCATATGCATGATATTTTTCTGAAGACTTGCTTCATAAGATACGATTCTAATCCTTACTTAAGGAATACAGGAATTCTCCGAAAGTGTAGGGCATGGAGACAAATAAAGTCGATTCTGTGATTTACTAGCAGGACGTTTCGTAACTCTTGTTACATTCTCAACTGACTACAATAGTTTTGTTACAAGGGTTACAAACACCAAAAAAAAACAAAAAAACGGGAAAGGTCAATACAATACTACTGAACAACTAAGTTCATGGCGCTCCGTGGGGATCCTCGGAGGAGTGGCGAAATGTCTCTACTGGAGGGTTGAGGAGATCACCACTCAGGATGTTGATTAAGGGTGACAAATCTTTAAAATAAAGGGCTTCCAATAGGGAAAGGCGATGGGCATCGTCTGGTCCAGGATTACAAAGGATTACAAAGGCGGAGTATGCCGACAGGAGACCTTTTGGTCCATATCTAGGTCGGATGCGAAAAAATCATAATAATAAGATAAATAATTATAATAATGTAAATAACAAATAAAATACATGGGATTCCATGGTCGTGTAGGTAATGGTTCTTGATGGATCTTGCTTGTAGGTGGCTAGTGAGGCGTCTGGAAAGGCGAGTAGTCCTCATTCTTACATAAGGAGTACGAGTTCCACAGTCCTCGTGTTGACATGTATGCATGTAGATGACATTTCTCCTCTGGAGAGGCTCAGGGGGAGGGAAGAGGTTTCTTAATAAAAGGTTGGAAGAATTCTTGGACTGGTAAAAGATAATGAAATTAAGATATTTACCTTCGGGTACTGGTTTTACGTTGCGGCGGATGATATTCTTCATAATTCTTTATTCAATTTTATATACTGAAGTCATGTGGTTTTTGTAAAACAGTTTTATGGGTGTCTTGTCTGAAGCGTCGGTGTGGGAGTTATTTTCTACAGTAGGTACCAACGGTCGACTTCATCCTTGATAGATCTCTCAACAATGTAATATATATATGCATATGTATATATATATATATGTGTGTGTGTGTACATATACATACATATATATATATATATGTATATATATATATATGTATATGTGTGTGTGTGTGTACATATATATGTGTATATATATATATATATATATATATATATATATATATATATATATATGTATAAGTGTGTGTATGTACATAGTGTGTGTGTTTGTATGTATGTAATGTGTGTATATACATTGATAACAGTGTTGATCTGTTCTATTTTTCTAACTATTGACTTATCCTCTGCATTTAGAACAACAACTTGTACGATGAACCTCGGTAAATCTCGGATGAAGGAGTATAATAGTGCCCCTTGCTTCTACATTATATAATTTTTCAAAAGACATTGCAAAAAATGGAGTAAAAGGGTGTGTAGATAGTAAAGTAGGAAATTTGTGTGTCTGAGTCATTCAGGTGAGTCAGTTCCGGTTTTGTTTCGGCCAATCAGCTTTCTCGATTCCGATGACGTGTGACCAATCAGGTGCGTCGGATTCCGGTGTATGAAGAAGTGACATCACCGGTCTGGCTTGCGCCCTCGCTGTGGGTAGGAGTTCTTCGAGAGAACGGGATGATCATAATTAATTGTTGCCCAGAATTTTAGTAACTGGAAAAATCGCAGCCCCGCAGTGACCGTCAAGGGTCTATGGGCCTTCTACAGAGGTCTCCTGGAATAAACTTTAGACTTGTCTTTGTTGTATTAGTGTGGGATTGTTACAAAGGATTGCAAAATAGGAACATGCCGACAGGAGACCTTTTAGTCCATAACTAGATCGGATGCAAGAAAAAATATATAATAGTGATAAGTAAATAAATGAACAAATAATTTTTTTTATAATATAAATAATAATAAAAACTAAATAGATAAATAGGTAAAGTTAGATCATTAAAAGGTAAATAGCAAACAATAATAAATGAACAGATAGATAATAATAAATGATAATGAAGGAAATAATGATAAACAGATGAATAATAACAAACAAATGATATGAAATAAATAGCAGGCATTGCACCCTCTTGTCATTGGCTGAAACGGATCGGCCATTGAGGGGATCAGTCTCCCCTTTGTCAGCTCCACATGTGTGAACAAAATCTAAAGATCACAGCTCAGATTTATGTTCTGTAGAGCAGGTGTTCTTAAAGTAGTGCCTCAATACCACTGTGGTGAATCGAAACCTGTCCTTGTGGTCCATAAAAGCATCATGGAGAAAAAAAAAATAATAATGGATAAATAAATAGTTTCGTTTCGAAATATATTTTAGTCATTTTTTACTGAAAATAGAAATAGTCCCTACATTTCAACTCTTTGTTTCATAGAAGTCCTCTTTTCTCTCTTTTTTAAGTCAAGTAAATTAAAAGACGGAAATCGAGAGTATTAAGCTAATGTTGGAGAGGGAGAGAGTTATGTTGGAGATTTTTTTTTTTCTTTTTTTATCTTTAAGGCTATCGACCTATAATGAGGTCATTAAGCCTGATGGAGAGTTAACTTGGAGTTGAACTTTGGGGGTATCAGGGCTGAAAAACTTTAGGAACCACTCCTTTAGAGTGATCTTGGGCCTACTCCGGGCACCAAGTGTCAGCCCCTCAGGGCTGCATCTCTTCATGGAGGTGAGATTGTTGATGGGTTTTGAAAAAGGACAGCTTTGCTGTCCATTTTGCAAGACCACTACATGTGGGTCTCCGTCATTGGGGCCTTAAAGGCCATCGTAGGGGTTCTTTCTTCAGATAGGAGAAGTTTGAGGTTCTGCACTCTCCTGGTGCCATGGTCTTGGCTGATTATATTGTAGTTATTTTCTACAGTCATCTTTCAGTCCGGACATCTAATTAGTAAAGCGCTGATTGGCCCTATGGCTCCGGCGCTTGGCTGAAAGCCATAAATCGTATAAATCAATCTAATTAGTAAAACTGATGTATACCATAATTTACACACACACACTTACACACACACACACACACACACACACACACACACACACACACACATATATATATATTATGTATATATATATGTATATATATATATATGTATATATATATATGTATATATGTATATATGTATATATGTATGTATATATGTATATATATATGTATATGTATATATATATATATATATATATATATATATATATATATATATATATATTATATATATATATATATTGTAATTGAATAATTATCTGATAATATATTGGTTTTAGACTCCATTCATAATTACAGTCATTCCAATGCTCAATACTTCACATATATTCTAAACCATACTAACAACTTTACCAACCTGGATTTCGCTACCTTCAACTCGGGTCCGTAGGGGTCACGATCAATCGAGGCCTTTGTTGAAGAGCATTGCGTGGCCCTAGAAAATATAACAAAGTACACTAAAAAGTAAAATAGAACAAACAAAATAAATCAAATTAAAATAAGATAGAATAAAATAAAACTACGTTGAATAAAATAGAATAAGATTGAAAGGAAGTAGTATGGCATATTTCATTACGGGAGGGAGGAGGAGGAGGAAAGGAGGAGGGGGTATTCGTTTAATTAAGATCCCTTGAAGACGTACTCCCAAGTTAGCCAGCGAAGAGGCCTATGTTCACCAAACGCCCCCAAAGACCTTCCGCTCAGCCGAATAAAATCACCTGGAGATCGGGGAGGGGGAGCTCAAGGGGGAGGGGGGTAGTTGTGATTCTGGGCCTCGTAGGGGCTGCTTTTAGAAGCAATACATTGAATCCAAGACTCCACCTTGTATAATGGAACCCCTTCCTTATATGGACTTCGGGATTGGTGGAGGTCGTGGGGGAACTGGTGGTGGTGGTGGTGGTGGCTGTGGTTGTGGTGGTGGTTGAGGTTTTGGTGGTGGTCGTGGTAGTGATGGTGATGGTTGATTGGGTTTGGATGGTAGATATCAAGGATGGTGATAATGGTTTATGGTTATGGTGGTGGTCAGAGGAGTAATATATCGATGGTGATAAGTATCACTGTGGCCGGGGTGATAGTGCCGTCCTTCGCTCTGGTTTTGGTGGTGGTGGTGATATGAGACCTTAATTTAAGGTTTTATTGGATGCCGTCCTTAAAATGGTGCGTATGGAGGGAACTGTTGTTGTGTATTTTTCGAGTATTTTTTTTTCTATTTTTTTTTTTTATTTATTTTTTTTTTTATGTAATTATCTACTTATTTTTTTACGTTTTGCTGGGAGTAAAAATGGTGCAAATGAATAGAGGAACTTGCCCGAGACGAATAAAATCACCCAACAGCAGGTAAAACAAAATGGTGAAACTGAAAAATAGTGAATAGGCTGATGGCGTTGTTATAGTGCATAGTACAACACCCTGAAGTCATAATTTCACCTTGATGGTGTTCACCATTGCATTGACTATGGTGACAGCGAAAGTACCCCAAGTATCAATGGTGAAAATTGGTGGTAACTCAGGTAATTGTGAAAAATGATGGTGTTGTCCTTCATACAGGCTCTAATTGTGCTGGCGGATATGGTGCAAGATGGTGATCACAATAACATTGCGAGAAATGGATAATAGAGCAAGGTGATATGTAGTCCCTGTATTGAAGTAGACCATAGCGCCTATAGTGATAGTGATAGGAAATAGTAGTGTCTAAGGCAGTGGATAGTGATGATAGTTAAGTCACATTAGAAACAGTGGAATAGAAGGAACCAAGAATGTAGTAGTGCAGATAGTTCTCTGTATTAGGGAATTTCTAATATACGAAAAATTCCAGTATTCGTGACCAAATATAAAAAATTCTATATAGCAGAGGGACTTTGTAATATTTTGATTATTCGAAGTGCATTTTCTTTCTGTTCCGAATATTGGAGATTTGCGAATTTTAGAGATACTCGTATTTCCGATAGAGAATAATGATATCGGTAATACAAAGACCTCAACAAGATTATATAATATCCGTGTTTTTTTTTTTTTTTTTTTTTTTTTTTTCCAGTTTGGGTGCTTGTCCTATACTGTTATTTTCATGATTATTGTTATTGTTATTGCTATTATCATCATTATTATTATCATCATCACCACCACCACCAGCATGACCATTATTTACTTAATAAATTTTCATCCAACCTTGTTATGGCCCGAAAGGTTTCCTACCGATATTGTCGTCATTGGCTGAGAAACACACCAGATCCCTTTTCATGACCATCGTCAGACGATTATATTAAGCTGAGCTCAGGTCTCCTGACTTGAGCTTAGTTTCCTGAAGAGGTGAAAACCACCGGAACAAACCCTGACCACAATTTAATCCCCTTAACAGGCTTTATTTTCCCGCGCGGAAGACTTTCATCGGCTGAGTCATGGTCCCGGCGATAACCACGGTTTTACGTGAAGGAGAAAGCTAGCACGAGGCAGAGGAAGACTGTGTTTGAGTTACGGGGTCCTGGCGAGGACGGAGAGGAGGGAGGGGGTGGTCCTGGAATGTATGGGCTGGATGGAAGGCGAGATCCAGTTGGAGGAAGGACGGATGGAGGGAAGGGAAGGGTGGAGGGAGATGGGAGGTGGAAAGGGAGAGAGGTTGGAGGAGGAGGGAGGGTGAGGGGAGAGGTTGGAGGAGGAGGGAGGGTAAGGAGAGAGGGTGGGGGAGGAAGAATAGAGAGAGGTGGGAGTCAGGGATGGGGGAGTGGAGGAGGGATGTTGGAGGAGGAAGAGGTTAGAAGAGGGAGAAAGGATACGGAAAGTGAGAGGAAGGGGAGGGGGGAGCGAGAGTAGGGAAGAGAGAGAAAGGAGAGGGAGAAGGGGAGGGAGAGGTGATACAGAGGGAGAAAGGAGATTAGGAATGGGGGATAGGGGTGAGTAGGGGAGAAAGGGAGGAGAGAATGCGAAGGAGGAAGGGAAAAAAAGGAAGAGGAAATGAATAGTATCGTTTGGCAGCAGCTGTAATAGAACGAGAAATAAACAGTGAAATAGTAATTAGGATGAAGTTTGAAATGGGTCAAACAATTTCGCTCCAGTTGACTGAATGAAATCAACTGGAGGCAGCCTGAACAAGTGTATAAAATTGTAATTGGCAATGGAAGGGTTAAATGTTGTCAATATAGAGATTTGGCCAAGTAATGTTATTTTCTATAAACCACTTAGAAAATCGTAAATTCTAATAATTCTTTATATCTACTCCTCTGCTGAAATAATAGAAATAATAAATAAGAATAAATCGTAAAAAACAAAGGGGTCGTAAATTAGTGTTCAGAGACCAATGGTCTTAACCCATTAAACTCCGATGACAAGATGTCTTGTCATTTGGTCAAATAAAACAAAAAATCACAAAACACCAAAATGTTTGATCAAACACCGGAAAAATATGACGTCAGTCCTCGAGGACTGACGTCATATTTTTCTGGTGTTTGATCAAACATTTTGGTGTTTTGTGATTTTTTGTTTTATTTGACCAAATGACAAGGAATCTTGTCATCGGAGTGTAATGGGTTAAAACCGTACAAGTAGACCTCAACAAATAGGGCCCGCGAATCACCGCTCCTGGAAGAGAGTAGAGGTACTTGTGGGTGATCACTGCGTACTTTACTGATACTAAATTGACCAATAATGAATTAGTTGAAAATCAATCCGATACATTTCAGTTTACACACGGCAGGTGATAATATGCAGCTCATTAGAGACCCAAGATATGTTTACTATACTCGTGGGGCCTCTTCCTAGTAATAAGATCACCTGACGGCATTAGCTCTAATAATTAAAGTGACCGCGAGTTAAGT
>NC_134785.1:26776038-26778538 GCF_046742065.1 Oratosquilla oratoria
AGGAGAGAGTAGGAGGAGGAGAAGGCGTCTTTGTTTCTGAAGTTGTTAGAGATGATGGTGGAGAAAAATAGGTGAGATATAGGAGGAAGAGAAATAGGATGTACTGGGAATGAAGGAAGAGGAGGAGGAGTAGAGGAGGAATGAGGAAATAGGGTGGAAAAATTAAATTTTGTGGAAGTGGGAGAGGAAGAGAAGAGGAGTGGGAGAGAGGAGGAGTGGGATTAAGAGATCAGTGTGGGAGATGGGAAAGGGGGAAGACTTCGAGAGAGGAGTTGGGGAGGAGGAGGAGGAGGAGGGGTCATCAAGCTTCGTGAGAGAGAGAGAGAGAGAGAAAGAGAGGAGGGGGCCGTTGTCGATGTATAGGAAGCGAATAAACAGGAAGGGAAGGAAAATAAACGAGAGGCTGTTTCCCCTATTAACCGCGGCCCCAAGACATCCGGAAACGATCCCCAGGATGGCCCGTAGATCTCTTGGGGAAGAGAAATGTTTATGTCTGTGTTGGGAGCAGTGGGAAGGTGAAGGTTTTGTCCGTGTCTCCTGTGTATGGTGTGCGTATCTCAAGCATGTGGTGTTTGTTAAACTCCCTTCGCTCTTGAAGAGTTCCCACACAGCTGAACAAAGTAGCTTGGTTGCAGCCAAATTAAAATGACAAATGTCTCCTGGTACGAATATATTTTCTACTTATATATATATATATATATATATATATATATATATATATATATAATATATAATATATAATATATATGCATATATATATTGTATCTATATCTGCATATACATATACATCTACTTATTCATTTATAAATTTATTTATGTATCTATTCATCTATTTGTTTATTCATCTATTTATCTATATTAATTTTTATTATCATTATCATTATTATTATTTTTTTCATTTATTATTAATTTAGTTGGGAGAGTTCTCATCCCAACTAGTCCTCTGAAGAACGGAGGTCCTTTCCAACTGAATGGAATTGCCTGGCGTAGGCAGAATCAAAATCGTTGAATTGACGCTCGTCTCAGGCGCTCCAATGGTCGGACGGACCTAAATGGACTTTCATAAAGTGAGCAAATGGTTTCATTCTCTTTAAGGGAAGTCTTCTGCTTGGAGGATCAAGTTCTACTCTCTCTCTCTCTCTCTCTCTCTCTCTCTCTCTCTCACACACACACACACACACACACACACACACACACACACACACACACACACACACACACACACACACACACACACACAAGCCCATTCTTTCTCTATCTCACACCCACATCCACCCATACAACATTATAGTGTGTGTATACATATATTATATATATATATATACACACACACACACACGCGCGTGTGTGTGTGTAATCATGAACATTTGAACGTTCCCCACGTATCAAGTGAACACAGTCTTGAACCCGCGACTGTTCAAGTTAGTGAGGAGGAGAGTGAACAAGTGAACAAATCCTCCGGAATGTGTGGGCGATCAAGGGCGAGGCCGGCGGCCGCGGAGGGCCACAGCCCCGGTACCGGGAAACAGCCGCGGGGCAGGTCTGAGGGTAGGTAGGGCAGTATAACTGTCTCTATCTCTCCGTCTCTCTCTCTCTCTCTCTCTCTCTCTCTCTCTCTCTCTCTCTCTCTCTCTCTCTCTCTCTCTCTCTCTCTCTCTCTCTCTCTCTCTCTCTCTCTCTCTCTCTCTCTCTCTCTCTCTCTCTCTCTCTCTCTCTTTCTCTGTATCTCTCTCTCTGTATCTCTGTCTCTCCCTCTCTTTCTCTCTATCTGTCTGTCTCTCTATGTCTCTTTCTCTCCGTCTCTCTATGTCTCTCTTTCTCTGTCTCTCTTCGTCTCTCTCCTATCCGAATGTGTATGTCTGCGTGCGTGCGTGTGTGTGCGTGTGTGTGCGCGCGCACGCGCGTCACTGACGTTTGCTCAGGGTAATCTTGATTTGCTTAATCACCACAAGACTTCTCAAGAGCAAGTTTGGATGTGGGCAGACAGACCATTCCATATGTATGACCACCGTTAAACAAAGGAAGAATGCGGGTGTTTCTCTAGATTCGGAATCTCTAAAATTCGGAAATCGCTAATAATTGGAAAAATAAATGTCCAATATTTGGGACGAAAACTTCCAACATCCAGATACCAGGATATCTTTATTCTAGGACTTCCCAATAGTGAGAACCATATCTAGCTGAATTAGTCTAACGATGGACGTAGGAATAGAATTGATAGTAATAATCATATTGATAATAATGTTGCTAATAATAGAAATAGTAATAATAACAATAGTAATAATAATAATAGTAACAAAGAGAATGATAATGATGATGATGATAATAGGAATGATAAATAATAATAATAATGATAATGATAATAATCGGTAAAATCTACGGAAAAAGTGCTTGTACAATGTCCTACGGCAACCATCATATTAACAAAAGAGAAGGAAGAAGAGAAGAAATAGGAACACGAGATAGAGGACGAGGAGTAGGAGGAGGAAGAAGAGGAGGA
>NC_134785.1:26793538-26798538 GCF_046742065.1 Oratosquilla oratoria
GAGAAGGGGAGGAGGAGGTGGTAGTGGTGGAGGAGGAGGAAGAGGAGGAGGAGGAAAGAGAGTAAATACAATGACCAACTAAATGGTGGCTCATATCATCATTTTGCCCCTTGTACTCGGATAGCCAGGGTAAGTGGTAGTCACCGATAACCTGTAGGGGATCGAACTCCGGGCGTACGTTGTTACACGGTAAGCACGAAGCTCAACCCCTCTACAATAGCTTTCAAATATCTTACATAACGTTATGCTTTCCTCTGTGTATGTATGATGACTGGCAATGAGTATATATGATTTCCTGTACAGGAAATGCTCTTTAACATTTTACCCGAATAAAGGAATAAATAGGTAAATAAGTAAATAGTAATTAGATATATTAATAAATAAATCATTCAGTAATTAAAGGAAAAATATTGAGCATATTTCTATCTATTCATTTATCTTTTTGTTATCCATTTATCATTAGTTATGTGTTCATTATTCATCTGTTCGTACTTTTTAATTCTGTGTCTAATATTAGGGGACTTTCCTCCTTCTCCCCCCAGATGCCCCCCCCCCTTCCCAACCCCCAATGATTACTTTCCTCCACCCCAGGTAATTACCCTAACTCCCCTCGTAATTACTCATGATCACCTCCCTGTCAATTACTCACCTCCGCACCCCTGGTAATTACTCACCCTCCTACTACTGATGATTACCTCGTAGTTACTCACCCCCGGTATTTGATTACCACTGCTTGTTGTAATTACTCCACCCCTATTACCCATGTTAATATCTACCCTACCAGAAGTCAAAAGGGCGAGGGGCTTACGCCAAGAGGCACTTAATACCTGCGGCCGAAGCCGTCACCTTTGCCCTGTTGAGGCAGGTAACTGTCACTGCTGGGAATCGGAGAGGAATGCGGGATTCGAACCCACTACTAAGCGAATACGAGTCCAGCACCCTTCCATTGATGCAACTATCGAAATGTATCAACCTTTGGTCAACAAACGTTATGATAGCAAACCATGGGTCAGGACTTTTGTCCGCGATGGAGCATGGTCACCTTCAATACGGTAACCTGAACCTTGACATTGATAATCAATTAACCAATACTTCCTTCAATACGGTGACGTCAATGATCGATATGTGTTACGGGTAATGGCAAACTATTCTATTCAGGTGAGGGATGGAGGACGGACCGATTGAGACCGACCGAGACCCCCCCCCCCCGATCCGCTACCCCGTAGTAACCGGAATAGGACATTCTGAAAGCTTGGCACTGCGTTGATGAAGGAGTTTGGCGTCGTATTCTGGTGGTGGTGGAGGTGGTGGTGATAGTGGTGGTGTAAACTCAATTGGTCCTCAGGGTGTAACTGATGGAAAGGTGATTAACAACCAAAGTATGGGGAGGAGTTCAAAACAAGCACGTAAGTGTTCAACTGGCACAAAGAGAACACACACATACGTACACACACACACACACACACACACACACACACACACACACACACACACACACACACACACACACACACACACACACACACACACACACACACACACACACACAAATATGCACTTGCTAATGGAGTTGTATAGTGACATAGTGCTATCCCGATATCTCAACAGTCTGAGTTAGGTGCCTGTCCACAGAACTGGAAGCCGGCACCCCAGCTCAGATGGGCAAGAAGTTATGTATGTGTGTGTATTTGTGTGTGTGTGTGTTTGTGTGTGTGTGTGTGTGTGTTTGTGTGTATGTGTGTGCATGTGTGTGTGTGTGTGTGTGTGTGTGTGTACATGCGTGTGTGCGTGTGTGTATGTGTGTATGTGCATGTGTGCATGTATGTGTGTGTGTGTTTGTGTGTGCGCGCGCGCGCGCGCGTGTGTGTGTGTGTGTGTGTGTGTGTGTGTGTGTGTGTGTGTGTGTGTGTATTCACCTCGGATCTGCTGCAGTCTCTGTCGAGACAGCCAGACACCACCCTACGGCAGTGAGCTCAGAGCTCATTATTTGCCGATCTCTGGGTAGGTCTGAGACCACTCACACACCACACACCGGGACAGCAAGGTCACAACTCCTTGACTAACGTCCCGTACCTACTCACTGCTAGGTGAACAGGGGTTACACGTGAAAGGAGACAAACCCAACTTATCTCCGCCCGGCCAGGGAATCGAACCCCGGTTCTCTGGCTTGTGAGGCCAGTGTGTGTGTGTGTGTGTGTGTGTGTGTGTGTGTGTGTGTGTGTGTGTGTGTGTGTGTGTGTGTGTGTGTGTGTGTGTGTGTGTGTGTGTGTGCGTGCATGCATGTGTGTAAGATCACATCATTACCCATAGATCGGGCCACATATGAACTCTGTGCTCTCATCCGCAAGGATAATACTCGTAGTTATTGATCCAAGATCGTAAAGAATCACGCACACACACACACACACACACACACACACACACACACACACACACACACACACACACACACACACACACACACACACACACACACACACACACACGCCCCCCCCACACGCCCCCCCACACACGCACCCCCACACACGCACCCCCCCCACACACACATACGCACGTACGTCAAAGGACGGTTGGAAAGTTGATTATATCAGACATTTGGACTGGCAGCCCCTCCCGCCAGAAGGAGTGGAGAATCAGGATGGAGGAGAACGACAATGAGAAAATTACGGACAGGAGAGCTATTTCGAGGGGGAATTATGAGGAAAAAGAGGAGGAGGAGGAGAAGGAGGAGGAGGAGGAGGTGATGGTGTAGCGTTATGAAAGATCCTATGAGAAAGGGACGTTTTTCCCCAGCTGAATGAAATGGGTCGGGAACAGCCAGAATAAAGTTTTTTAAGGTAAACAAGTTTCCTCAATGTTGATGATAAGGAGAAGATATAAGAGGATGAGGGAGAGGGCGAAGGGGGAAGAAGTGATGAAGAAGTGTCGGTGGGGGAGGAGGAAGTAAAGGAAGAATACGAGGAATCTACGAAGGAGGAGGAGGAGGAGGAGTTGGAAAAGGAGAAGGAGGAAGAGGAGGAGGTAGGCATAAGAAACTGATCATAGAGAAAGCGGTGGAGAAGGACGAGATGGACAAGTGGTTGTGAGAGGGAGTGGAAGGTGGGAGTGGAATTGGTGTAGCAGGTGGAAGCGAAGGTGGAGAGGGGAGGTGAGGTTGACGTGTCTGTGTGGAGTAAAATATCAAGTAGTCCTTCTGCCAGCCGATTTTATATATTTGAAGGAACGTTCAACCCCTTTGCTGAATAAAATCGTCTGACATTAACCAGAATAAAATATACAAAGTCTTCGTAGTGGGGACGCCCTTTATCCGAATAAAATCGCCTGGCGACAAGTGAGTTTGTTAGTACGATGATGTACGATTTTTTCAGCCAAGGGAAAGACGTCGGCGGTTAAATTGAGACGAAAATATCGCCACTTCAGTAGACGATGTCGCCATCGTTAGTAAGCATTAAGCCATTTTCGATCGATGCTGATGTTGGTATGGCAGGATTTTGTCAATTCCAGCTAATATTTGGCAATTTGTATTTTTTACTAACTTAGAATAACCTAAACTAGGTCACCCTACGCTAACATAGCCTAACCTAACTTAGCCTAAATCAGCCTAACCTAACTTAGCCTAAATCAACCTAAGCTAACTTAGCCTAACCTAACCTAGCTTAACCTAACCTATCCTGAATTAACCTAACTTAGCTTAACCTAAGTCAATATAACCTAACACAACTTAGCTTAACTTAACCTAACCTAATCTAGCCTAACGTAATCTAGCCTTAATGTAACCTTAACCTAAACAAACCTAACTTAGCCTAACCTGACCTGACCTAGCCTGACCTGACCTGACCTAACCTGGCTAGATATGACCTGCCTTCTGCTAAATACAATCATCTGCCGGCAGACCGAATAGACAGGTCAGTCGAGATGAGTAAGGAAAGGTTTAGGGAAGATGATGACGTAGCACTGGTTAGTTTAAGAAGTGAATGATATCTGATGAACAGAGGAGGAGGAGGAGGAGGAAAAGGAGAAGAAAGAGGAGGAGGGTAAAGTGTGGACGTGGAGACAATTGTGAAGGAGGAGAGGAGGGTAAAGTGTGGACGTAGAGACAATTGTGAAGGAGGAGGAGGAGGAATAGGAGGAGGAGGAGTATCGGTTAGTTTATAAATTGAATAATACCTAATGAAGGATTGAGAAGGAGGATGTAATACAGACGTGGAGACAGTTGTGGAGGAGAGGAAGAAGGAGGAGGAAGAGGAGGAGGAGGAAGAGAAAGAGGAGATTAACGTAGAGTAGGAGGGAAGGTAAAGACAGTTGTAAGTTTAAGATGGAAGAGAAAGAGGAGGAGGAGGAGGAGGACCTGGAGGCGGACTTAACAGGTGGAAGAGGAAATGGATGTGGACTAAGAAGTGGAGGAGGGGATGGGGGACAAACATGGAATTGGAGGTGTTGGGGGTGGAGTAGTAAGGTGAGGAGGAAAAAAGAGAACAAGGAGGAGGAGGAGGAGGAGGAGGAGAAGGTATCCTGGAAAGGATCTGAAAACAATAAAGAGGACTGTGAAGAAAGAGAAGAGGAAGGAAGGAAAGGAGAAGGAGGCGATAGCGGAGCTGAAGGAGGAATCTCCGTCAAGAAAGATATCTCTCTTGATGGCGCAATCGGTTAAGTCACTAACAATGGTCACGTGCTAGCACAGGTTCGAGTCCTTGGCTGTACTACGTTTCAATTTCTGCATGTTGGCCTCCTTGAGAGTCTCGATGCTGCTGACTAAGAATTAACGTGTATTATGGTTGATATATATATATATATATATATATATATATATATATATATATATATATACATATATAGATATATACATATATACACACATATATATATATATATATATATATATATATATATATATATATATATATACAGGTACGTGTGTGTGTGTGTATGTATATAGGGGAATATGCATGAAGACTAACAATGATATCTTAAAAAAGTGAAAAGAAATCAAATAATAAGTG
>NC_134785.1:26808538-26818538 GCF_046742065.1 Oratosquilla oratoria
TCTACACCTCCTCGTTCTCCTTCTTTTCTTTCGACACCTCCCTCCTCTTCCTCCTCCTCTTCCTCCTCCTCTTCCTCCTCCTTTTCCTTCTCCTCCTACTCTTCCTCCTACTTCTTTGCCCTCAACTTCTACTCTTTCTCCAATTTCTTTTCCTTCGCCTTCTCTTTCTTTTCCAGTTTCTCCTCCTTCGCTTTCTCCTCCTCATCCTCCTACTTGTCATCCTCCTCCTTCTCCTCCCCTTCTTCCTCTTCCACGTCTTATTCCTGCTGCACCTCTTCCTCCTCATTTCTCTCCTCTTCTTCATCATCCTCGTCTTTCTCCTCATTCTCCTCCGTTTCCTCCTCGTCTTCCTCCTTCTCTTTCCCCTTCTGTTACTCCTCCTCTTTTTCTTCCTTGCTCTCCTTTCCTCTTCTTCCTCTTCCTCGTCTCCTTCCTACTCTTCCTCCTCTTCTTACTCCTCCCCTTCTTTCTCCCCTTCGCTGTCATTCCTCCTACTCTTCCTCTTCCTCCTACTCCTCCTCCTCTTCTTCGTCCTCGTTCTCCTTACCCGTACCCTTCCTTTTCCAGACACGCTTCCTCGACATCCTCTTGCTGTTCTCCTCGTTATCTTGTTTCCTCTCCCGAGCAACGACACGTGTCAGAATGGATTACAACAACAACAACAACTACAACAACAACACAAAGGTGCGAGAACGAAAGAGAGGAAAAGAAGGAGGAAGGCTAGAAGAAGAAGAAGAAGAAGAAGAAGAAGAAGAAGAAGAAGAAGAAGGAGGAGAAGAAGAGAAGCAATAGAAAGAAGTGATCGCGTAAAGAAGAGGAAAAAGGATTAGGGTACAAAAATAAAAGAGAGAGGGCAGGAAAGAGGAAGAGAAAGGGATGAAGAATGACAAAATGGAAGAAACGAAGAAAGAGAAGGATTGCGAAACGGAAGAAAGGCGACGAAGTGGGGAGAGGGGAGCGAAAGCTGAGGAAAAGAGAGAGAAAGAAAGAGAGAGAGAGAGAGAGAGAGAGGGACAGAGAGAGAGAGAGAGAGAGAGAGAGAGAGAGAGAGAGAGAGAGAGAGAGATCCGCCAACCTCTTCAACCTGGTGACACACTTGAGATCGTTTCTTCAGGCGAAGACCAGTCTATTTTATTCATGTGATGTGGGGAGGACGGACCTTAATCAGAACATCATCTCAATCGATCGAGACCCTTTCTATTTTAAATCCACCATTCAACTCAACAAAATCGCCTGGCGTCAACTGCACATAATAGAATACGTCTCCATGGTGAAGTAGTTAATATGTGTAAAGCTACACGAGTGTGCCCGATTCTGAAACCGTCAATGACAGCAAATCTCTGGTTACACGATTGATCGAAACGGCAGTGTTGCCGATACAGACGCGGGACGTAATCTCCAACACTCTGACCTGTTGCTGGTCACACGATGCTGCAGATAACTCGAGCAGACAGCCAGCGCTACCCTCATGCCATCTGGTGGCAATGTTGTCATATATTTACACACCAAAGGCCCTTTCCCCCCTTATAAGGAGGTAGCCGAATCAGAGCACATATTTCAAATGTAACACCCTTCCCATTTCAGCATCTCGTGGATGAAGGGTCATCCCTGAGCCCCGCCACATTCCTCGGATAATAGAATTAAAGTAAACACAATAGCAAACATACCAGAGCATTTAGTATTTGTTTCAGCAATATCTGACATTACGCTTTGGTCCCTGGCAACCTTTTTTTTTTTTTGTGGATTATTTTCCTAAGACTTTTCTTTTGAGACAATCTTCGAGTCGAGTACCTTCAATCATTTACGTGAAAAAGTAAAGGAACATTTTAATTTTCGACTGTTTTGCTTGACATAGCGCGTTAAGATATAAACAAAAATCAACGTATTACATCTAATATCAAGAAGATACCTTTGTTATGGCCGAGCAAAATTCAGTTAAAGCTAATTTGTCGCAATGGACCATTAGTTTTGAAATGAATTGATAAATGATTATCCAAAAAGATACTCGTTGAAGCACTAGAAACAGTTATGATTACTGTATATTCCCATTTCTAACAAGTTGTCTTAATATAATATCAAGTATACGTGTTCTGTTTGTCGAAGAGAAACTCTTAGCAATGTGATTAATTAAGATCAATGAAAATTGGAAATAGTTTTCTTCGACGCGGTGTATCGGCAACAAAAAATGGTGAAGTCGGAGGTCCACATGTCACCAAGTCTTCGTGTGTCACCGACTTGCGGGCGACTCAGGAACGTCAAGATCGATTGTTTCGAGGTCGATGTCGATGTGTGTGAAGAGAGAACGGGTTTCTTTTGGGTCTGCATGTTTTTCCTAGTGGTATTCTTGTGGATCTGTAGCTCACATTATATATATATATATATATATATATATATATATATATATATATATATATATGTATATACATATATATATATATTAGTTCAAGTTAAATATAATTGTCTTCAACTCTATTTTTTCCTTTTATTCTTCTCCATCTTCTACCTCTGCTTCTTTTCCAACCTCTTTTTCTTCCTCAACTTCTTCTCCATCTTCTTTTTCATCTTCTTTTTCTCCTTATACTTCTTCTCCATCATCTTTTTCTCTTTCTTCCTCTACTTCTTCTCCATCTTCTTTTTCTTCCTCTGCTTCTTCTCCATCTTCTCTTCCTTCATCTACTTTTTTCTTCTTTTTATTCTTCTATGTCTTCTCCATCTTCTTTTTCTTCTTCTCCATTTTTTCTACTTCACTTCTTTTTCTTCTTCTACTTCATCTCTATCTTCATTTTCTGTTTCTCTTCTTCTTCATCTTTATTTTATTCATCTTCATTTTCTTCATTTACTTCTTCACTTCTTTTTCTTCTTCTACTTCACCTCTATCTTTTTTTTTCCTCTTCTCCATCTTCTTTTTCTTCATCTTCTTCTCCATCTTTTTCTTCTATTTCTTCCTCACTTCTTTTTCTTTGTCTTCTTCTCCATTTTCTTTTTCTTCTACTTATTCTCCACTTCTTTTTCTTCTTCTCTATTTTCTTTTTCTATTTCTCTTCTTCTTTATCTTCTTTTTCTTCTTCTTCTCTATTTTCTTTTTCTGATTCTCTTCTTCTTCATGTTCTACTACTACTTACCTATAGATGTGGGTAATCCACATCGTACGAAGTGACATGGCCGTAATTTGCAGTGAATTCCCTTCTCTTGGAGAAAAGTTTAGAGAAAGAAAATAGGATTTATTTTTTGTTGATTCTCCTAAGAGACAATAAAGTCTTGGTTTCAGAAGGAAGGTGAGATGATAGACATTTGTTGATAGCGTATTCAAGTATAATGTATGATATAGTGATATGATGAGGGTATCACCACAAAAATGGGAGTAGCCTACACCAGGAGGCGCTGAGTAGCTGCGGCCGAAATCGTCACCTCTGCCACATCCGCTTTAAGGACTATTGGGGAAGGTTACAGTCACTGATGGGAATCGGAGAGGAGTGCGGGATTCGAACCCACACCTAAGCGAATGCGAGACCAGTACGATTAGGCTACTAGCACTAAAAGGGTTGAATGAAATCGCGTGTTGAAATTAGAATAATATTTATATGATCCAAGTCTCGGGGATGAGGTCAGCGCTCAGCCTGATAAGGAAAGGAAAACGATGGAGAAAGAATGAAGGAGCAGAGGAATGAAGAAAGAAGAGAGAAATAAGAAGCAAATAATAAAAAAATATAAGAAAATGGTGAATATTGAATGCAATAAAGATATGAATATAGAATATAGTATACAGAATGGAAAATATAGAATATGGTTTATAGATTATAGAAACATAGAATACAGGATATTGAATGTAGGATACAGAATGTAGAATATAGAATATATAATATGGAATATAGAGTACAATATAAAAATGCTCTACGAAATAGATATTTGCTATACAGCATGAAACGAAACCTGAGATGACAGAGAATGGAAGAAAATAAAAAATAAGAATAAAAAAGAAAGAAACTTTGACGGACAGCAAGAAGTCATGAAAACCAGACACCAGAGAAAGAAAACGGGAAAGGAGAAAAGAAAATGTGAAGAGAGGGAGGAAGGGAGGGAGAGAGGAAGGGTTGACCGTAAAGAAAGGGAAGAAGTAATTGTCGAAAAGAACCGAAGCCGAAAGAGACGAGAATTCTTTAGAAAGGGAAAATAAGAAAGAGAAGGCGAAGAGGAAGGACGGTAGGATGGAGAGAGAGAGAGAGAGAGCGAAAGGGAAGAAGGAAGGAGAGAAGATGGGAGTAAGAATAGAAAGAATAGAAATAGAGTTGGAAAGACATATGGAGTGTTCTTCTGTATAAGTCTTGAATGGAGAATCGGCTTCCCGTAAGTGATTTAGAATTTCTTTGTTGTGTAATGTGTTTACCTAATTTCGTTTGTTTAATTGTGATGTACAGGAAAAGGAGATACGATCGTGAGTTCCCGTCTGTCTCCTTTGGAGTCTTTCATTTAAATCAATTTATATTTTACATTCAGGTTATTCAATAACAGGGTATTCCATACATTGTAGTATCTGTATGGGATTATTATTACTGTTATTATTACTGTTGTTATTATTATTATTATTGTTATTATAATTATTATTATTATTATTATCATTATTATTATTATTATCTTTATTATTACTATAATTATTGTCATTATTATTATTATTGTTATTATTGTTGTTATTGATATCGTTATTATTATTGTTGTTATTATTATTATTATTATCATTATTATTATTATTATTATAAATATTATCAATATTATTACTACTATTATTATCATCATCATCATCATTATTATCTTTTTTTATCTTTTCATTTGCTTTTTACAATGTCTCCTCTTTTCTCTAAGAGCTGCTCTCAATCGATTTGACTGACCTCTTTTCTGTCAACACCGCAATTAATTCGCCTCTCGTCTCTCTTTCGATGAGGTCTGATCCAACTTTTAGATTTCTTTCTTATATTTTATTTTTCTAGGCTAGGGACAACTTTCTTATTCTACTCTTTCGTCCTTCTTTCTGTGTGGGTAAGGCTAGAATTGGGCAGTGTAGTATAAAGTGTCGTTTGTCTTCTGTATGGTGATTGCATTTTGGGTAATTTGAGTCTGCGGGTAGACCTACGAGCATATTGTATTGGTACCGTCTTAGTGCTGGGTGGTGACCTGAATGTAGTTGTGCCTGTGTGGTTCTTGTTTGTCGTGGGAGGAACTTCTTTGTAAGGCTCGTGTCTGGGGATTGGTGAAGTGTTAAGTTTGGTGGTCGAGCTGGGATTATTTTTTTTCTAATCTGAGTGTGTGTTTTTGTATAAGTATGTTGCGAGGTACCGATATAGGTTGTTGTAGATGTTTGAGTAATATATATATATATATATATATATATATATATATATATATATATATGTATATAAATATATATATATATCTCTATGAGGGTAAGACAGATGAGAGGAAAAAGTGGTAGAGAAACGCGTTTCTCTACCACCTTTTCCATATGTGTGTGTATATATATATATATATATATATATATATATATATATATATATATATATATAATATATATACATAAATTCACTTTAATTCTAAGCCATCAACATTGAGAGACTCGAGGAGGCCAACATGCAGAAATTGAAACGTGGCACAGCCAAGGACCCGAACCTGCGCTAGCACGTGACAAGTATGTAAGTATGTATGTATGTATGTATGTATGTATGTATGTATATGATAGAAATGTGGGAATATCTTCGAGAAAGAAATATTTTTACAAAGACGTTTTTTCACCCTCAGGGTCAATAGGGTCCCCCCCCCTACACCTCAACTCAAAAAGATCACCCAATGTCAGACAGAGTAAACATACAAGTCGAGTGAAATGCTCAAAAATTAAATTGAAAGACTAAGCTCCGTATTTCTAAGGTTTCGAAACCTTAAACCGATTAAACACGCAGGTTAAGTGAAGGAACTCAAAGGCATAACAAGCTTAGAGCTACGCGGTCCACAGGTTTTGGGGGTGTGGAGGAGCGAGCGATGTTGACGATCGAGACCTTCGGGTTGAATTCTTTAAGAAATTTTGGAACGCCTGAGACAAGATTTTATAACGAGCAAGTATAGTTCTTATTTATTCTAAGAATAGTGTACCTTTAGCTGCTTTGTAGTAACTGTGGTCATTATTTCCTTGTAACATAAGGGTGATAACATGTACCTTTTCAGGCTCCAAAAATTCTTTCAAGAATGCAACTGCAAACTCTCTTCCTTGACAACTAGAATGATGAATAACGAGGGAAAAGAACGAAGAACAAAAGGGAGAACGAAAGACAAATGCGAAAGAGAATCGTGGGGGAGAGATGAGGGGAAGGGTGATAAATATTGCGGAAGAAAAATTGAAAAGAAAAAGAGAAAAAGAGGAAAGAAAGAGAATTAACGAAATGGATAGCATCCTGAACGGGTGGCACTCTTTAAAGATTTCATTCTGGTAATAGTATTTGGATTTTATTGAGCTTATGGTAGACCAGTCCCCCACACACGCGCGCACACACACACACACACACACACACACACACACACACACACACACACACACACACACACACACACACACACACACACACACACAACACGCATGCATGCACGCACGCACACACGCACGCACACACCCATGGAGCGAGGGGAAGCTTTGAGGGCTTGGAGTATCAAAAGGTGGGTTTGACCATAAGGAAATGGAAACAACATTACTGATCGTGTAATCAGAGATGAAATATACTTCTTGCTGAGTATGTCGTAGGTGACACAGATCGATATTGTAAACCCCAGTTAAACAATATATGTGTGTATACACACACACACACATATATGTGTATATATATATATATAATATATATATATATATATATGTATATGTATATACCCTCTCTCATCTCCCGCTGTTCTTATCTTTTTGTTTTCCCCCTTACTCCGTCTTTCATTCTTCCCTTCCTCCCTTCTTACCATCCTACCTTCCTACCATCCTACTTTCCTCCCTTCCTACGTGTCCCCCTTCCTCCCTTCTCTTCTCCCCCCCCCCTTCCTCCTTTCTTCCCTGCTTTGACTACTTCCGTGTTGGGCATGAAGCCTTGATGTACCCATAGGTCTGCTGGTGGATTTTCCATTGTGTCCCATTGTATCCCATTGTATTCTGCAGTAAAAGAGCCCGCGGAGAGAGGAGAGAGAGGCTGGAAAGGAGAGAATGGGAGAACACAGAGAGGACGAACAAAGGGGTAGAAGAGTGAAAAGAAAAGGGAAAATGTAATACATGATGTGATATATGAGATTTTTTTCTTTTCATTAATCTAGTTCATTTCGATATCTCGCCAAAGATAGATCACTCATATTGTGGTAAATCTTACATATATATATATATATATATATATATATATATTATATATATATATACTCGTATGTATATATTTATATATATGTATATATATATATATATATGTATATATATGTAAATATATATGTATATGTATATGTATAGATATAGGTATATATAGGTATATAAAATATATATATGTATATGTAAATATATATATATATATAAACATGTATATATGTATATATATGTTTATATATATATATGTATATATATGTAAATATATATGTATATATTTGTAAATATATATGTATATATATATTATATATATATATATGTATATATGTATATGTATATATATATATATATATATATATATATATATATATATATATATATATATATATATATATATATATATATATACACCCGGTATGTACATATATATTGGTGAAGTTAGTAAAGCGCCAGGCT
Organism: Oratosquilla oratoria; assembly: GCF_046742065.1. Classification (NCBI taxonomy): domain Eukaryota; kingdom Metazoa; phylum Arthropoda; class Malacostraca; order Stomatopoda; family Squillidae; genus Oratosquilla; species Oratosquilla oratoria. The sequence continues at coordinate 26,816,358 of NC_134785.1, forward strand.
TGATATAAAGGGTTTATTAAGCTCGACGTTTCGATTCCCGTCCAGGAATCGTCTTCAGGGGGTATAGTGGGTTACATACAGTGAACTCGTTTTCATGTGTTCCGTGATGCAACTGGGGGAAATGAACCTTGGTGAACTCCTCGCTCTGTTGATCATCAAGAAATGTGTATAATTTGTATTAGAATACAAAGAAATACACCAAGAGTGAGATGAAATAAAAATATACAATGAAAGTGAAACAAAAGGGTAACTTGAGAAACATAACCACCACGGTGGCGGACCAATTGTCCCATGTGAGGGGATAAATTGTCACGCATGCAAATGGGAAATCGTGACGAAATCTGTACCTTTTGATGTACTAAAACACAGAGAAATGCACCAAGGGTGAAACAAAAAAACAAAAACATGCAAGTGAAACAGAAAGTTAACATGAGACAAAACCAAAAACATACAATAAAAGTGAGACAAAAAGATAATATGAGAAACACAACCACCAAGGTGGCGGACCAAGTGTCCAATGTGGAGAAATAAATGGTCAAGCGTGCAGGTAGGTAAATATCATATGAATCCGTATGGAACAGATTTACACATAAGAGCAATGTGTAATACGTTAAATGGTACACATTTCCTCATGATCAACGGAGCGAGGGTTTCACGAAGATCCTCTCCCAGTTGCATCCCAGACCACATAAAAGATAGTTCACTGTATGTAACCTGAAGACGATTCCCGGACGGGAATCGTAACGTCGGACATAGTAAACCCTTCATTTCGAGTCTGACGCTTTACTTTCTTCACCAATATGGATCCCGGAATCCAAATTTTCACGTTTACATATATACTGTATATATGTATATATATATATATATATATATACTTGAATATATGTGTGTCTGTGTATGAGAGAGAGAGTGGGAGGGAAAGAGTATACAGCGAGAGCGGTTGAAAGAGAGAGGCATAAAGAGAAAGGAGAGAGAGAGAGGGAGAAGGTGGGATGGGAAGAGTTTACAACGAGAGAGAGAGGCATAAAGAGAAAGGAGAGAGAGAGAGGGAGGGAGGGGGGAGTAAGTTCGGAGTAAGTGCGAAGTGGGAGAGAGAGAAAGAGGGGGGGGGGAAGAGTCGGCGCCGGCGAGTTGAGCCTTAGGCGTGCCACCACCTGTGTGGTACGGAAGCCGGCTGTTTGGGTGGGGAGGGGGGGGAGACGGGTGTGGGGAGGGGATAGAGAGGGGAAGTGGGGGATTGGAGGCCAGTTTGCTATAGCCCGTTTGCCTCAACTCTCCTCCCCTCCTCCCCTTCGCCCTCAACACACCCTCCTTTGCCAGCCTCCTCCTCCTCCTCCTCCTCCTCCTCCTCCTCCTCCTCCTCCTCCTTCTCCTCCTTCTCCTCCTCTTCCTCTTCCCCCCTTCCTCCTATTCCTTTTCATCCTTCTCCCACTCCTCCTCTTCCTCCCCTTCCTCCTACTGTTTTTTCCTCCTCTTCCTTCATCACCCCTCCTCCTCCGTTTCTGTTTCCCCTTCCTCATCCTACCTTTACTCCTACTCCTCCTTGTCCTCCTCCCTCCCCGCTTCCACATCCTTCTCTTCTCTTCTTTCACTTCTCTTCCCTCCTTTTCCTACCTCCTCTTCTCCTTCCCCCTCGTTTCCATGTCCTCTTCTTTCTTCCTCCTCGCCCCCTCCTCCCCTTGTCCATCCTCCTCCTCCTCCTCCACTCTGAATTCCACCTCCCCCCTCACTCTCATGATGTGGATCTCCAACAGAGCTCGACGCCAAGGCTCTCCACCTCAGTTCCACCGCACCTAACCCCCCTCCCCTTCCCCCACCACCTCCCCTTCCCCCACCACCTCCCCTTCCCCCTCCCCCTCCCCCACCACCTCCCTCCAACCCAGGCAACTCCTCCACCTCCTTTTCTTCTTCTTTTTCTTCTTCTTTCTCTTCCCTCTCCTCTTCCTTTTCCCCCTCCATCCATCTCCTCGGTCTCAGGTACTCTTTTCCATGACCAAACCAACCTTTTGTTCTTATTTAATTCTCCATTTATTTATTCTTGTTTTGTTTATTTTTCATTTGTTTATTACCTATTCCTTTGTTTTAGATTCCTCATATTCATCAATCCACACATTCGGAGAATTTTTATTTTACTTTTGTAACACGTTTGACATGATCCCATTAATTATCCAATTTCGTTTT
>NC_134785.1:26823538-26826038 GCF_046742065.1 Oratosquilla oratoria
TAACGTACGTGATACTTTAGTGTGACATCATATGCGTCACGCGTGACGTCATTCCTACACGGTGTATGCATGATATTCAACACCTGCTTTTGGTCATAAATCACCTGTTGACAATTTTCTATATTTTGTCAATTATTCTTATTCGTATTCTTTTTGTTTGGAACCAGCCCAGTCCTTTACTAAATGGTCATCTCCAACGATTATCTGGTAAGGTTAATTCCAGTTTAATAAAATCGTCTAGCGTCATCCAGCATGAGACATTACCACTGTGAATGGATTCCGTGGAAAGTGAGGATTTTTTCCATAGATAACTAAAATCATCTGTTATTCGCCAAAGTATTGTATCAAGGAGGGCTCTCTGATCGGTAACGGGGCATTTCCTTGTGATCATGGATACCGCCTGACGATTTTATTCACATGAGAGAGCCAACCCCGGGATCACAAGTTGAGATATGGACTCCAAACTCTGAAGAAAAGGAAGATCGCCTATATGATAACAGCTCCAGCTGATTGACTCGGCCGGAGCTGTTGCCATATCAGTGAGTCTTGGTTTTTCAGACTCGCTCCCGTTGAAGTGAAATCTTGTGTCCATCACTGAAGTTAGAATCTTGAAGTGAAGATATTGACATATAAGTGATTCTCGCTTTTCTCAGACCTGATGGAACAGAACGTACCCCTACAGGTCCAAGGAGAGAAGGGGGATCACTTATGTAAATCGACAGTAATCTTGTCCTTCAATACACATTGAGTGAAGGAGATATTTTGTATATTTTCCCGTAGAATGGTGGTTCTTGCAAAGCGCCTACCAGAGTAACCCAGTATGTACATGTATATATATATATGTTTACATATATATGTATATATATATATATATATATATATATATGTATACATATATATCCCTATACCCATATGCATCAGTGACGTAAGTATGACGTGCACGAGTGAAAAGACGTGACTCACGTGAGGTAATATGATCTGTGACGTGAACTGACGTAGCTTAAGAAGATTCCCTTCACGGCACAACATGACGCGTGACGATGTTTGACGTGCGGGTAGTGTACTGTTAAGAGCCGGGGATGAGGTTAGGCACACATGACACCATGTCCCAACAACATGAATTTGTGTGTACAACACTAAATCCTTATTTTAATCCTCCTCTTCCTCCTCCTCTTCTTCTCCCTTATCTTGTTCCTACTCCTCTTCTTTTCACTCCTCTTCCTACTCCTCTTCCTCTTCCTCCTCTTTCCCCTCTTCTTATTATCATCATTGTCTTCCTCTTCTTTCGCTGTCTTATCCTCCTCTTCCTCCTCCCCCTCTTCCTCCTCTTCTTCTTTCTCCTTTTCCTCCTCTTCCTTCTACTCTTCCTCCTCCTCCTTCTCCGCTTCCTCCTCTTCTTCCTCCTCCTTTTACTCCTTATCTTCATCTCATCCTCTTCTTCCATCTAATCTTTTTGTAATCCCTTCCTCCCTCTTCTACTATCCGTTTCTTCCCCCCAAATTATTCGCTCTCCCTTGAAATTGCTTCCTCCCTTCACTTCTCTTTCCTTCTCTTCTCTTCTCTTTCCCTTTCCTATTTTCTACGTCCTTTCTCTTCTCTTTCCTCTCCAACCTTTTCTTCCTTCTCTTCACTTCCCTTCCCCTTTTCTCCCTTCCTCTCCTCGTTATCTTTCTTCACACCTTCACCATACCTCCTCTCCCCGCCTCTCTACTTCTCTCCTTCGTTTTCTCCCTCTCCTCTCCTCTCCCTTCTCCTCGCGTTTCTCTTCATCCTCTTCTCCCTCTCTTCATCCTTCTCCCTCTCTTTCCCTTGTTCGGTTCTCTATTTCTTTACGTTTATTTTACTTCCGTTCTTCTCCTTCTTCCTTCTCCTTTCCTTTTTTATTTCTCTCGATTTCTCTTCCTTCATATTTCTTTTCTCCACTACCTTTCTTTATGGTCCTCTCTTTCATTCTCATCTTGCCACGTGCTCGCTACTCCACCCTTTCACTCCACTATCCCTCCTCTTTTCTATCTTTTATTTTGTCCTTCACTGAATTCTTTTTTCTCTCGCTTTTTCCCAGCCGCTCTTCACTCCTTCCTTCTTCTTCCTCTTCCTCTCACTTTTCCCCTTCCCCTTCTCCTTCCCTTGTCTCTTCCCCTTTACTTCTACCCTTTCTCTCTCCCTTTTCTCTCCTTCACCTCCTATTTCAAGTCTCCTTCCTTTCCTCTACGCCCGCGCCTCTCCCTCTCTCCTCCTCCCTTTCTCCCTCTCTTCTCTCCCTCCTCCACCCCCCTCCTCCCCCGTCTCCCATTTTGACGGCGCTTGTTGACCCATGGGTAGGCACAGTCGCACAAAAAAGCTGTCGCCGATGCCAGCGGATGCCAGTAATAGACATCTCCCTTCTTCCGGGTTAGCGAGAATCCTCGTTAACTTGCTAGTTAACCAAGTGGGTTAACGATATGTCAATAATCACAACCGACCAGGATATATGATCATAATATTATGTTGTTTTTTTCTT
>NC_134785.1:26851038-26858538 GCF_046742065.1 Oratosquilla oratoria
GCTTTATGTCTGCTGCCTGACTCCCGTCTACCTCCATCTTCTTCTTCTTCCCCTTCTCCTCGTCTTCGCTGTTCTCCTCCTTCTTTTCTCCTTCTCTTCTTCCTTTCCCTATTTCTGCCCCTCCTCCTCCTCCTCCTCCTCCTCCTCCTCCTCCTCCTCCTCCTCCTCCTCCTCCTCCTCCTCCTCCTCCTCCTCCTCCTCGTCTTCCTTCTTCTCCTCCTCCTTTTCTTTCGCCTTCTTCTTTTTCTTCTTTCCATTCCCCTATTTCTTCCCCTCCTCCTCCTCGTCTTCCTTCTTCTTCTCCTCCTCCTTCTTCATCTCCTCCTTGTCTTTCCCCTCCTTCTCTTTCTCTTTTTCCCCTTTTTTCTTTCTCATTTTCCTTTTTCGCTTCCTCTTCTTCCTCCTCCTCCTCCTCTCCCATCTCCTTCCCCTCCTCCTGTTTCTTCTTTCACTGTCTCTTTATTATTTGCTCTTCTTCCTCTCTTTGTTTTTCTCTTTTTTTCTCCATGTTCTCCACTTTTCTATCACCCACTCCATCACCATCTATTCCTCCTGCTCCTCTTTCTCCTCTTCCTTCTCTTTCTGCACCTCTTCTCCTCCTCTTCTTTTTCCTTTTTCCTTGTGCTTCCTCCTTTTCCTCCTCCTCTTTGTTAACCATTCTCACTTTCTTCTCTCTTCTTCTTCCTCTTTGTCTTCCGTTTTTCTTTTCTTCACTTTGCCTACCTCCAAGAACTACTCTCGCTCTTAAGGAATATGAATCATCACGTCCACATCTATCACCACTACCATCACCACCACTCAATCACCATAAATACCGTCACCACTATCACCACCACCATCACTATCATCACCACCACTGTCACCACCACCGTCATGATCACTACCACCATTATCACCACCACCATTATCATCACCACCACTATCACCACCATTGTCACCACCACTATCATCACCACTATCACCACATTTACTATCGTCACCCCACTATCGCTATCACCACACCCACTATCGTCACTACTATCATCACCACCATCATTATCACCCCATTATCACCACCCCACATTATCACCACTCCACTATCACCACCTCAGCACCATCGTCTTCACCACTGTCTCTGCCGGCGCCACCAACACGTCATCACTATTACCTCCACCATTACCGTCACCACTATCATCATTATCATCATCACTGCCAATACATTATTCACCAGTACCATCTCAATCACCACTACTGCTTTTACCACCACCACATGAGCCATTATCACCACCACTTCCGCCATTATTATCACCAAAGTTGGCCTATACCTCCAACTCCTCCAACTCCTGTAACACCTTCAATTCCTCCAACACCTTCAACTCCTCCAACACCTTCAACTCCTCCAACACCTGCAACTCCTCCAACTCCTCCAACACCTCCAACTCCAACACCTGCAACCCGTCCAACAGCTCCAACACCTCCAACTCCTTCAACTCGTCCAACACCTCCAACTCCTCCAACACCTCCAACTCCTCCAACGCCTCCAACTCGTCCAACTCCTCCAACACCTTCAACTCCTCCAACTCATCAAACACCTCCAACTCCTTCAACACCTACAATTCCTCCAACTCCTCCAACACCTTCAACTCCTCCAACTCATCAAACACCTCCAACTCCTCCAACTCCTCCAACAGCTCCAATTCCTTCAACTCATCCAACACCTCCAATGCTTGCAACTCTTTCAACACCTCCAACACCTTCAACTCCCCCAACTCTTCCAAAACCTCCAACTCCTCCAAAACTTCGAACACTTCCAACTCAACCAACTCGTCCAGCACCTCCAACCGAACTCCTCCAAAACCTACACTTGCATAGCTGAAAACCTGAAGAAGCTTATCTGAATCTTCTTCAGTGTGCTTGATATTTTTTTTTGTAGTATTTCATCACTTTATCAACAATCTTCATCTTTTGTTTATTTTTCATCTTCAATTTTTTTGTTCGTCATTTTCTTCCAACTCTTCTCCTTCCTTTTCTTCTGTTTATTTTTCTTCTTCCTTTTTCGTCCGTCATCTTCTTCTTCTTCTTCTTCTTCTTCTTCTTCAACTTCCTGCTCCTCTTCTTCTTCATCATCATGATAATCATCATCAACATCATCATCATCATCTTCATTTTCTTCATCTTCTTCATCTTCTTTTTTGTTTATTTTTCCTCTTCTTTTTTCATCTTCTTCGTCTTCTTCCTCTTCTTCTTTTTCTTCTTCTTCTTCCTCTTCCTCGTCTTCTTTCTTCTTCTTCTTCTCCCTCTTCCTCGTCTTCTTTCTTCTTCATTTCATTCCAGCTTCTTTTTCTTCCCTTCCTTTTCATCTCTTTATTGTTCTATCCTTTCATGTGGATGTGGAAGGAGGGAAGGAAGAAGATAATAACAGAGGGGGAGAGAGAGACACACACACAGAGAGAGAGAGAGAGGAAGGAAGGAAAAGGAAAGTGGAGAGATATCGCAGAAGGAAGGGAGGGAGGCAATGAGAAGAAAGAAAACAAGAGGAAGTAGAGAGGAGAAGAAGGGAGATAAATAGAGAGGGAGTTTAGGAAAAGAAGGAAAGTGAAGGAGAGAAAGAGGAGAGTAACTAAAGGTTCTAGAAGGAAGGGTGAGTGCAGAGGAAAGGAGGGAACGAGGAGAGAAAGGGGGGGAGTGGGATCCGTGTGAAAGACAACAGCAGCGGAGGCAAATGGACCGAAATCAATAGGACTGATAACGGAAAGATAAGAACGAAATCGGGGAAAAAAAGAGAGGAGGAGAAGGAGGAAGAGGAGAAGGAAGAGGAGGAGGAGGAAGAGGGGAACGAAGAAGAGGAGGAGGAAGAATAGGAGGAAAAGGGTTCAACAGCGCTTCCATCCTCTTTGTCAATTTGTTCCTGTGGCCTCGTGACGTCCCTAAGATCCTATCTCTTCTTTCTCTTCTTTCTTCTGATGATGGTTGGTTCAGTACTTGGAGTCCCTCTAGGCACAGTTTATCTACAAGACTGGGAATTAATGTGGTAGATGGTCTTTGTGTTCTTGAGATCCTATCCTTGTGTGTGTGTGTGTGTGTGTGCGTGTGTGTGTGTGTGTGTGTGTGTGTGTGTGTGTGTGTGTGTGTGTGTGTGTGTGTGTGTGTGTGTGTGTGTGTGATTCACCATTGTCTTGGATCACGTGTTGGACTCGTGATCGACAGCTATTTCCCTCCCGGAAGAGGGCTCAGAGCTCATATATGACCAAGAGTTGGAGTAACGACTCACAGCGCAGTGATATTGAAATATCTATAGCCCTGGGCGGAATTCGAACCCGTACATCTGTAGTGGCAGCCGAGAACTCTACTAACCGCGCCATCGAGTCGTGTGTGTGTGTGTGTGTGTGTGTGTGTGTGTGTGTGTGTGTGTGTGTGTGTGTGTGTGTGTGTGTGTGTGTGTGTGTGTGTGTGTTCAAGTGTGTGTATTGAACAAAACCTTTAAAGTATCTAATACTCGCGAAGGGATTTATTAAGAAAAGCTTAACTTCTTCAGCACGAGACTTTGCCCATGACGAAATGTTCTGGCGTTGATCAGAATAAAATCTGCAAATTTCGTCATAGTTGATATTATGATTTCAAATTATTGTCTTTATTTCTCAATTTTACGATTTGCCGGAGCTCCCCCTTCCCGTCCCCCTCCCCGTCCCCCTCCCATCTCCTCCTCCTACCCCTCCCACTTCTCTTCTCTCTTCTTTTCACTGCCGGCAGATGATTTAATTATAGTGCACTCGAGCCTTTCAGTAACAAAGAGGTTGATGTTATCGTTACGTACACTCAAGTGTCATCTTCAACCCAGCCTTCTTACCTCCTCTTCCTCACCTCCTCCTCCCCTCCCTCCTCTTCCTCCTAATTTTTTCCTCCTCCTCCTCCTCCTACCCCTGCCTCTCCTCTTTATCTTCCTCCTCCTATTCTTGCTCCTCCTCTCTTTCTCCTCTTCTTCACCACCTCCTCCCCTTCCTCTTCCTCCTAATTCTATTCCTCCTCCTCCTACCCCTACCCTTCCTCTTCCTCCTCCTACCCCTCCCCCTCCTCTTCCTCCCCCTACCCCTCCCCCTCCTCTTCCTCCTCCCCCTGCTTCTCATCTTTATCCTCCTCCTATTATTCCTCCTTCTCTCTTTCTCCTCTTCTTCACCTCCTCCTCCACTTCCTCCTCTTCCTAATTGTTCTCCTCCTCCCCTTCCTCCTCTTCCTAATTGTTTTCCTCCTCCTCCTCCCCTATTTCTCTTCCTTATCCTCTTCCTCCTATTCTTCCTCCTCCTCCTTTTTCTCCTCTTCACCTCCTCCCTTTCCTCCTCTTCCTCCTAATTCTTCTCTTCCTCCTCCTAATTGGTCTTCTACTCCTTCCCCTGCTTCTCCTTTTTATCGCTTTCCTTCTGTTCTTGCTCCTTCCCCCTCTTCCTCCTCTCCTCCTCCTCCTCCTCCAGCTCTTTTTCCTCCTCCTCAACATTACCCTTGATTTTCTCCACGGTCTCACACATCATTTTTTTCTCTCTACTCTTCCTTCTTTCTCCTTCTCTTTTTGTTATCTTATCGCATGTTTCTTCTTCGTTTTTCATCCACCTCTTTCATTCTTCCACTTCGCTTCCACTTCTTATTTTCCCATCTCTGCCCTTCCTCTTCCTCTCTTATTTCTTTCTCTTTCTTACTGTAGTCATCGCTTTTCTTATCCTCTTCCTCTTCCCCTCCCTTTCCTCTCATCCTCTATTCTTTCTCCTCCAGCTCCTCTCTCTCTCTCTCTCTTTTCGTCTTCACACAGTCCTCTCTCTCTCTCTCTCCTTCTTCTCTCTTTTGATTCAATTTCTTCGTATGTTCTTCCTCTTTTCCTCGCTTTCTCCTCCTTTTCACTTATTCATACTTCCTCTTTTTGTTTTCTTTGATCCTCCTCTCTTTCTTTTTATTCTTTCATTCTTCATTCCCTTTCTTCTTCTTCTTTCTTATTCTTTCGCTCTTCTTTCATTTCTGTTTTTCACTTTTCTCCCACGTTCACTTTATTTTTTTCCATTCTTCGTCTCCTTCTCCTCTCCCATATCCTCCTCTTATCCCTCCTCTTTCCCTCCCTCCCTCCCTTCATCCCTCCCTCCCTCATCCATCCATCTCTCCCATCCCCTTCCTTCCCCACCCCTATCCCCTACCTCCCCTTTCTTCCCCACCTTTCCCCTCCACTTCCACTTCCACCTCCACTTCCTCCTCCTCCTCCTCCTCCTCCTCAACTCTTTCGTCTCTTCGTTCTGCGTCGCCTTTGTTGTCTGAAGTCTTGGTCTTCACTTACCACCTCAATTCGGTGACGCCCAAGATGAATTTTCCCACATCAGCCCCCAAGTGATTTTATTCAGCTGTGGACCGTTGCCGGCAGATACGGGGCCTGGATTCATCGAGGTCCCGCACAGGTCGGGAATCAACCCCTCTCACTTGAATGAAATCGTCTGGCGACAGCTAGAGTGAGAACTAGGCTACACGTCACCGTATTGAATGAGTTAGGAGTTGAAGAAGAAGATACATTCATAGTTTGGGTGCGAAGGTGAAAGGTGGAGGGAGGAAGGTGGAGGATGGAGGAAGGAAATGGGGAGGGAAGGCATTGGAAAGAGGAGTGAAGAAGGAAGGAGAGGCAGGAGGGAGGAGGTTAGAGGAAGGCGGATTGAGGAAGTAAATGGAAGGAGAAGAAGCGAAGAGGATAGAAATGGAAGTGAGAGGAAAAGGAAGAATAGAGGAGGAGGTCAAAAGAATGATGAAGAGGAAGAGAAAAAAAAGGAGAAAAGACACGATCACAAGGAGGAGCAGGAGAAGGGAGAAAAGGAAGAGGAGGACTAGGGGGAAGAAGGAGAAAGAGAAAAAGGAAGAAGTAAAAGAGAAGGGAGGAGAAGGGAGAAAAGGAAAGGGAGAACGAGGGAGAAAAGTAGAGAGAGGAAGAGTAAAAGGAGAAAGAAGAGGATCACAAGAAGGAGGAGCAGGAGAAGAGAAAGGAGGAAGAAGAAGACGAGGGAGAGAAGGAGAAAGAGGAGAAGGAGAGGAAGAGAAAGAAGAAAAATGGGGATCAAGACCCAGTCAAACCGAAGAACCTGGAGGTGCTCATGCAAGAACGAGCGTCTCCGGGAACTCTTCCAGAAGGCCAAAAGAAGACGAAGAGAGGAGGAGTCTGCACAGATCCCCAAAGAGTCTCCTCAGGATCCCCAAAAGACAATACGAGCTCTCATACTTCAGCTAAGAAACCCTCTTCGCTGTCTTAAACTTCCCCCCCTCCCTTCCTCCTTCCTTGGACTGAATAAAATCGTTCATGTGTTCAAATGTCATGTGTTCATAAGCCAAAATGTTCATATGAAATATTTGAATTACTGTATTGACTGGGCTAAAGCTTCAACAATTTATTACATAATTCAGTTTATTCTTGTGCTGTAACAACTCAAATATAATGTCAGAATATCACAAAAATCAAACGAAATTTATTCATATGAAAGATTTTAATTATTGCATTGAGAGGACTAATTCCACCCATTTTATCGTATAATTCAATTGTCAACAGAAGCATCATAGAGTGCATTCTCATTAAACATTCTGTAGGAGTTAATCTTAACATTAGCTGTGGCTCGCATAAGTTAGATAGTTTCATAATTGGTAATATTTGTAAAGAGGTTGGAAATCCTCATCAAGCATTCTTATTATGAAAGATTTACTGGACTTGTGATTTGTGGAATGGGTGGGAGTGGTTTTTATGCCTTTGTTTTGGCTACCTCCCTTATAAGGGGGGAAAAGCCCTTTGGTATATGTATGTATGTATGTGATTTTTCGAATTGAAATATGTGTTGCGACCGTTACTGTTCATTTTCGTTAGGGATTCCTCCTAGTTAATCACCTCTGTTACCTTTCCCGATATCATTTGTCTTGTAAACATTCCTGCATATATTATTGGTACTTGTCTTCGTGTGCTTACTTTGTACCACTTTCGTCTGTATCTTGAATCTTACGTGAAGATGTGAAATACACGAAAGTGATTTGGAAATCCGTCTATTTTCCTTAGAGGTAACCAGCATATACGTATATATGATATATATATTTCTTTACAGTATACCGTAAGCCCACCCATTCAGGCAGTTATCTCCACTTTTTTAGCAATCACCCTGACAATGTCAAGAAAAGTGTTGCCTCTGGCCTTTTCTTGAGGGCTTTCAGGATTTGCAGTCCTCAATTTCTGGACCAAGAGATTGAGGTGATCAAATGTCAACTTGAGAAGTTGGCTTATCCACCTTGGTTTCTGGACCAAGCCCTCAGTAAGGCTAGGGCCAACCATTTTAAAACTTCCGTCCCCTCAAATTTTCACCGCTCCTTTAAGGACATTTTAAAAATTCCATTCAATAATACCATCAGTTCTTCTACTAAATTGTTTCCTCGTGAACGTCTCACTATTGCCTATCACTATCCTAACACCGTACGTAAGCACATTGTGAACGTTCAACAAAAACCGAAGGAAGTTGAGTCACCTGGTGT
>NC_134785.1:26866038-26881038 GCF_046742065.1 Oratosquilla oratoria
CGACAATCATAAAAGAATGCTATGTGATTCTGGCCCGCAAGAGAGAGAGAGAGAGACAGAGAGAGGTAGAGGTAACGGTAGAGAGAGACAGACAGACAGACAGAGAGAGACAGAGACAGAGAGAGGTAGAGGTAACGGTAGAGAGAGAGAGAGAGAGACTACGGGAATGAGAGAAATAGAGATAAAGAGAGAAAGAGGGAGTGCACGTTGAACCATGGTAAATTTGAATTTATAGTCCCTCCTTAATGCTGCTCATTTTCTGTCATGGCCCCTGTCGCCACGAGGACCTTTTCGCATGAAAATCTTGTTTACTTTATTCCGGATAATGCCAGACTTCGATGAATAAAGAAATGGCAGTAATTGATGATAATGTTAGTAACGATAATAGTAGTGATAACAATAAGGTTAATAATAATAATGGTACTAACTATAATAATGATAAGATTTATCTGTGCCTACCAAAGGCTTTCTTCCACCTTATAGGGGGGTAGGAAGACACAGATAACAGTAACAATAATAACGATAATTATGATGATGATGATGATAGTAATATTATTAATACATACATACATACATACATACATATACCAAAGGCTTTTCCCCCCTTACACGGGAGGTAGCCAAAAGACAAAGGCATAGAAACCACTCCCACCCATTCCATCCCATACATACTCCAATCTCCTCTACCCTATTCCCTCCCCCTTATCTTGGCACCTCCATTATTAATATTAATGATAATAATAATGATGATGATGATGATGATAATAATAGTAATAATAATATTGATAATGATATTATTATTATTATTATTATTATTATTATTATTTTATTATTATTATCATTAATGATAATAATAACAATATCAATAAATACATATATCAAGGGCTTTTCCCCCTTTGCAAGGGAGGTAGCCAAAGTCAAAGGCATAAATCCATTCCCATCCACTTCATCCCCATATACTCGACTCCCATTCACCACCATTCCTTTCCTCTTTTCTTGGCTCCTGGGTGACGGGTCATCCCTGTATCTCGGCCACCTCCTTGGGTCAGAAGTAATGCAGCAAGACACAGCACATCCACAGCAAGGCCGCTCCCTTTCATCGGCGACCCGTCCCCCTCTCCGTCCCCTCTAACAGTAAAAGAGAAGACGGGGAGAAACCTCTTCGGGCTGTCAAAATATCATTCATACATACTCCCACACCCTCCCCTCCCCCACCCACTCCCCTCCCCCACCCACTCCCCTCCCCCACCCACTCCCCTCCCCCACCCACTCCCTTCCATGCATCACAGCATTATCCATACACAACCATTCTCCACTCACCCCTATCTTCTGTCTTCTCCCTTCCTTCCTCAACAGACATCCCCCTCTTTCCCAATACCCCTTTTACCCCATCCATCCATCTCATCCTTGGCCGCACCCTCATGTTCACTCCCTCCACCTGTACCTTCCACACCTCTTTTGCTAATCTTCACTCATTATTTCCATGTGTCCAAACCATCCCAATATTCTTTCAATAACCCTGTCTCCCAACTCCCTTTCCCACCCCCGCTCTCCTCCTCGTTTCTCACTCTATCCAGTCTAGTAACTCCTACCATACTTCTCAGGCATTTCATTTCAAACACATTTAAACTCTTCCTCTCTTATGTTCCACGTTTCTGTCCCATAGAGTGCTGTCGATACAATCACCCCTTCATACAATCTCCTCTGAGCATCCATTCCCAAATGTCTATTTCTCATTACACATTTTAATCTCCTAAGACACTTAATTGCTTCTCTCAATCTACATTCTACCTTCACCTCCACTCCTCCCTTTCCCGCCACATTCGCACCAAAGTATCTAAAGCTATCCACTTCCTCCAGTCTTCCTTAATACTTACTTCCAATTTGCTGCCATCCTCTTCCCTTGTCCATCTCATCACCTTGATTTTTACCAACATTCATCTTCAATTTCCTTCTTTCACACACTTTCCTATAATAACAATAATAATATTATTATTATTGTTATTATTATTATTATTGTTAGTAGTAATAAGAATGATAATAATAATGATAGTAATAATAATGATGATAATAATAATAATATTAGTGATATATATTATAATTGTTATATAATAATAATAATGATAATTAATAATAATAATGATGATGATAATGATAGTAATGATAAGTTATAGAAATAATAAAGATCGATAATAATAATTATAATTATTACTATTATAAGTGTGACAACGGTTATGATACATGGGTAAATATGATAAAAATAACGATAAACATATCAACAAAGTTACCATAAACAGAATATTAAACAACATAGAAAATAATACACGATATTATAGAAATTGAAAGCCAAAAGCAAGAGTACAGGAAGTATTTCGAAAAATGTCATTCTTTGGCTTCAATCCAAATACCTGAACGCTCTCAGTTGTGTTGTCAGCCAGCTGTTGTCAGCCAGCTGTTGTCAGCCAGTTTAAGTGTGTTGACGTTGATCAGTGGTCAAACTGTGGTAATTGTCTCCTTCCGGCTCTGTGGTGCCCCTCAACGCGCCCAAAGTTGTTCGAAATTTTTGCAATAATTTAGTAAATGCGCTTATCATGTTCCATTACAACATGTTGGTCTGTTCCTGCTTTCTCTCTCTCTCTCTCTCTCTCTCTCTCTCTCTCTCTCTCTCTCTCTCTCTCTCTCTCTCTCTCTCTCTCTCTCTCTCTCTCTCTCTCTCTCTCTCTCTCTCTCTCTCTCTCTCTGTCTCTCTCTCTCTCTCTCTCTCTGTCTCTCTCTGTCTGTCTCTCTCTCTCTCTCTCTCTCTCTCTCTCTCTCTCTCTCTCTCTCTCTCTCTCTCTTCTGAAGAAGCTCTAAGCCAAACCGTTTAGGAATAAACTCGGACCTAGGCTCGTGTCTTCTTCCATCTTCCTCAAACCTGTCACTGTCACAATCTCTCTCTCTCTCTCTCTCTATATATATATATATATATATATATATATATATATATATATATATATATATATATATATATATATATATACATATAGATAGATAAATAGATAAATATACCCAACTTTGAAAAGATCTCTATACATCAAGTATTATGATATGTAAAAATGTCTTTCCTAATCTGAACTTATTTTTTGTACTGCGGCTCCGACAGCACAACATTTTTATTAGACTTGAAAAAATGGCTCTTCTATCTCCAAGGGTCACCAATCACTGCCGTAGACCAATCAAGATGGTGATTATTTAGTGCTTTGTGCTGGAAGAAATCATTTTTTTTTTATGGACAGTTTGCACACTATTTATGTTGTGATTTTTTTTTTTTTTTTTTTTTTTTTTAAATGAAATTTGCCACAATCATGATACGGAATCTTATAAGTCGTTTGTTGTTTGGTGGGCTATTCCCGATGCAAGCCTTCTTGATGGTGTTCATATATTTTAAAATTCCCTTAATATCAAATTTCTTTAGAATGTTCACAACTCTAAAAAAAAAAAAGCCATGATAAGGAAGTGCCATAGATGATTGTTCTGGTTGTTTGTCCCCCCTTATCTACTCAAGAAAAACGTAGGGATAGGATGAAACACAGCGTTGAGCTCTTGGGAATTTGTTCCCGTCTCAGCCCAGCGGTAACGGGGAAGGTTTCTCAAGCCTTAGGTTGACCCGAGGTCAACCGTTGACCGTTGCATAACTTATCCCTTCGGTAATTTCTGTGAAGAAAGACTCCAGTCCGAAACGTAAGGGATTTAATTCACAAAAATTCACTGCCGTCTTATATTTCACCCCTATCAATACTTATATCATGGATTATCCTCATATGTGTATATATATATATGTATATATATATATATATATATATATTATATTATATATATATATATATATATATATATATACTCGTATTTATCAACCACAATTCACTTTAATTCTAAGCCATCAACATCGAGAAGCTCGAGAGGGCATACATGCAGAAATTGAAACGTGGTACAGCCAAGGACTCAAACCTCCACTTGCACGTGACAAGTAATAGTGATTTAACCGATTGCGCCAGACAGGAGATGCAGAGACAATATTGAGAAGTTTGCAGGAGTGACGTGGCAGAGGTTGGAGCGGTTGTGTGAATCCTGGAATGCTATGAAGGAGGCCTTTGCTCAGCAGTGGACTCAGGATGGCTGATTTGATTAATATATATATATATATATATATATATATATATATATATATATATATATAATACATATATACATGTACATCAGCATATACATATAAACATACATGTACATATACATATACACTCACATACATATACGTATACATATATACATTACGTAAGAGGGTTATATGGGACGAGAGAAAGGTCTCGTCGACTGTAAGAGGAAGCGCAGAGACAAGAGGCTATCGAGAATCGATGCCACCACGTGTCCCTCAACAAACAAGTAAATGAATAGATAAATAAATATACAAAAGAGTGAATGAATAAATACAAAAATACACAAATATGTTAATATATAAACGAATGAGTAAAGTATGAATAATTGAATATGAATAAAACAAAATTGGCTTCAAACATCACAACTTTCGCTGTCTCTTTATCTATCTCTTTATCAAGTTATCTCTTTCTATCTCTCTCTCTCTCTCTCTCTCTCTCTCTCTCTCCCATTGGTGTACTCATGTGCACATTGTCCTCGTCGAGGCCAGGGATGAAGCTTTATCTCCTGTGTCTAGAGAGAGTCTCGTTCGTCACTGTAGTGCAACATTGAGGAACTTTGGAAATATACATATTTTGTTGTTGTTCTTGTTTATTTGATACAAATCTATAGTGAAACGGTTTCCTTACGATTGGTCTTTTTTTTTTTTCTTTTTTGTAATTTTTTTTTTTTTTTTTTTTTCTCTTTCCATGCAACAAGTCCTTGAAGATGCTAAAACCAAAAAAACATACATGAATCTGTGTGTGTGTGTGTGCGTGTGTGTGTGTGTGTGTGTGTGTGTGTGTGTGTGTGTGTGTGTGTGTATTTCTTGTATTTCACTTGGTCTTTGGATCACGTGTTGGACTCGTGATCGATAGCTATTTCCCTCCTGGAAGAGAGCTCAGAGCTCGTAAGTCCGATCTATGGGTAATGCTATGACCTTGCACACACACACACACCCAACTCCCCGCCCACGAGAGTTGGAGTAACACCCCTCAGCGCTGCGATACTGATATTATTTCAGCCCCGGGCGAGAGTCGAACCCGGACCTCCGTAGTGGCAGGCCAGAGCTCTAACCACAGCGCCATGAGAGGTGTGTGTGTGTGTGTGTGTGTGTGTGTGTGTGTGTGTGTGTGTGTGTGTGTGTGTGTGTGTGTGTGTGTGTGTGTGTGTGTGTGTGTGTGTGCATGTGTGCATGTGTACGTACGCGAGTACACACGCTGCCTTATGCAATGGTACAAAAACCTTCACTTCGAAATGCAAAGGAAACCTGCAATATCGCAGACCCAAATCCTCCTTGTCCTCTTCCTCCTCTTCCTTCCCTTCCTCTTATACCCTTCTTCCTCCTCCAGTTCCTCCTGTTCCTCCTGTTCCTGTTCCTGTTCCTCCTCCTCCTTTTACTCTTTTTTCTTATAGTCCTCTTCCTTTTCTTCTTCCTCCTCTTCTTCTAAAATTCCTCCTCCTCCTCCTCTTCCTCCTCCTTCTCCTCCTCCTTTTACTCCTCTTCCTCCTCTTCCTTTTACTCCTCTTCCTTTTCTTCCTCCTCCTCTTCCTCTCCCTCCTTTTCCTTCCTCGCCATATCCTCTTCCGTCATTTTATGCCTTTATCGCTCCTCTCCTTTACCCAACCCTCCATATCATTCAACGCCGGTAAGAAAGAAAAAGAGAGAGGGAGAGACAGAGAAAGAGGGTAAAAAGAGAGATAGAAAGAGAGAGAGAGAGAGAGAGAGAGAGAGAGAGAGAGAGAGAGAGAGAGAGAGAGAGAGAGAGAGAGAGAGAGAGAGAGAGAGAGAGAGAGAGAGAGAGAGGAAATATCTTTGATCGAGTTTATTGTATTTCGCTACACGTGTTCCCTTCATCCGTCTTCGGCGCAAGAGGAGGAGGAGGACTATGCGGAGGCGGAGGAGGAGATCGAGTTTGAGGCCGAGCGAGCCGTCCTCGACCACAGAGGAGGAAATTGAGACGGCTGCAGCTTCGTAAGAGGCTCTCTGCACAGGATCACAAGTCATAATACAACTCTTGCTCATCTCTGCCACTCTTAACTACGCACCATACGCACACACACACACACACACACACACACACACACACACACACACACACACACACACACACACACACACACACACACACACACACACACACACACACATACACTCACTCACACATGCATACATACATATATTTATACATACATACTGACAGTCACACACACACACACACACACACACACACACACACACACACACATACACACATACACATTCACTCACTCACACATGCATACATATATATATATATATGTATACATACATACGTACATGCTCACACACACACACACACACACACACACACACACACACACTTACATACACCCAAGTCTTACTCCAAAACAAATAAAAACTTTTTGTATTAGCCATGACAAAACACTGAAAAGTATGTGTATATGTGTGTGTGTATTTGTATAAATATATATTTTCTCACCACACGCCAAGTAGATGATATCATTTGTCAGTCCATCCTCGCTTCCTCAAGATTGCTAATTACTAACTTCCGGTGTTCACTCCCATTACGACGACAGGATTGTAACCACCAACCCCGAATAAAAACATCAGCAAGAACAAGCTGCTGCACCTATTCACTGTCACACACGCACACATACACACACAGACACACAGACACACACACACACACACACACACACACATATATATATATATATATATATATATATATGTGTGTGTGTGTGTGTGTGTGTGTGTGTGTGTGTGTGCTATTACGAACGATATCAGTGTCATCCCTTAGCATTACTTTTATCATCTGTACTACAAAGGGTTAAAAGGATTGAAACCCATACGATAATTGCTTGCAGAAGTCTATTCAGTCTGTTTGCGTTTGTGTGTGTCTGTGTGTGTGTGTGTGTGTGTGTGTGTGTGTGTGTGTGTGTGTGTGTGTGTGTGTGTATGGGGTTAGTCGAGGTCTTGTCTTCAGGAATTTCATGATCGTCTTTGTGAGATTTTATTAAGTATAAGTTTACATTATCTTGTAATCAACTTTTAAGTATTTATTTCGATACTGATACATTTTTTTTCATTTATTCATCTATTTACCCATTTCTTCTTATTTGATATATATATATATATATATATATATATATATATATATATATATATATATATATATATATAGATATATAGATATATATATATATATTTATTTATTTATATATTTGCTTCTTAATCTATTAGTCAATTTATCTTATTGTCTATATTTCATTTTCTCTTTTTTCTCCTTTTGACAGATCGTTCGCCGGTGAAGGAAGCCAGAAAAACCGACTCGGAGAAAGAGAGAGAGAAGGAGAAAGAGAGGAGGAAGAAGAGAGAATACGAGAGAGCGAAAAGCGGAGAAGAGAAGGAGACGAAGACAAAAGATGAGAATAGAAGAGAAAAGAGAAATCCCGATTACGACAAGAGACACTTAGACAGAGAGAGGAAAAGGCAAGAAGAGAAAGAGAGGAGGAGGAACGAAGAAAGAGATAAGAAGAGCGAAGAGAGGGAAAGGAGGAAGAGTGAGGAGGAAAGGAAGAGCGAGGACAGAGAGAAGAGGAAGAAAGAAGAAAAGAGGAGGAGCGAAGAGAGGGAAAAGAGGCGAAGCGAAGATAGAGAGAAGAGGAAAAGCGAAGAGAAGAAGGAGGGGGAGAAGCGGGGGAGCAGTGAGAAAGAGAGCAGAAAGAGCAGCGACAAAGAAAGGAGGAGCCCCGAGAAAGAGCGCCTGAGGAGTGAGGAGAGAGCAAAGAAGAGCCCAGATAAAGAGAAGAAGAGGAGGAGCGAGGAAAGAGCAGAAGAGAGGAAGAGGAGGGAGAGAGCACGGAGCGCCGAAAGGGAGCATGGACGAAGAGCAGCTTCGCCTGACAAAAGACTGAGGTAAGTAACGAGCAATTATTAACTGATAGATACTTTGTTAGTTACTTGGTATTATAAATCCCCTTTTTTCAGATATCACCGAATGTTGTCATAATGTCGTATACAATAATCCTAATGAAATATATGTGCATGTATGTGTGTGTGTGTGTGTATGTTTGTATGTGTACTGTATGTGTGTGTTTGTATGTGTGTGTATGTATGTGTGTGCGTGTGTGTGTATGAGTGTGTTGTGTATGTGCGTGCGTGTGTGTATGTGTGTGTGTGTGTGCATGTGTATGTGTGTGTGTATGTATTATAGTACAAGTTGCTATCACCCGTAGTTACTCTTGTAGATCACATGTCATTGGCTCCGCTCTTTGTCCCACACACTGCTCTCCCCTCTTTATTTCTGCTGCTCTTATTTCTTCCTCTCTTCCTGCTCGCTCACTCGTTCATTCGTTTTCATTTTCTCGTACATTCATTCTATCATTTTTTTTCACATTTTATTTTCATTTTGCAATTTATTGTTTTCATTCGAGTGTTTGTTTATTAAACTCGTTTTTCAATATGTATTCACTCATTTCTCATTTTGTAGTGTTCATTTCTTTTTCATTTCTTACTTGTTTATTGTTCATTTTCTTTTCCTCATATTACTCTGTCGTGTTGTTGCTTCCTTGCGCCCCTCATTTCTTAAACTTTATTTCCTTAACCTTTCCATCACATGATTCTATTTTATGTTTGTGTTATTCCATCTCTTACATTCCTTTTGCTTTTCCTTTGTACCATTTTCTAACCATTTTTCTATCACTTACCTCCCATTGATGATATGAGACTAATTTGTAATCAGAGAAGAATAACTAAAAAAAAAAAAAAAAAAAAAAAAAAAAAAAAAAAAATAATAATAATAATAATAATAATAATCCACTCGCACGAAGTCGGAAGGGAGAAACCGGTGGTAGGGCAAAAATCTGTTAGTTCCTGCGAGCCGGTTGGGTTTGGAGGACGATGTTTGGGTCACGTTTTTTTTATCATTATCTCTCCGCTCTGCTACCGCCCTCCTTAAATATCCCTATGTATACCATACCACCTCTTGGACTTCACCTCTTCGGCTCTGTGTTGCTACCAGGGATAGAAACGCTGGTTATTATCAACAAAATGCCAAATTATATTCTTTCTCAGATGATGATGATGATGATGATAATGATGATGATAGCAGTAAGAACAATAACAATGATGATAATGCGATAGTAATGATAATAATAATAATGATAATAATAATAGTAATGATAATAATAGTAATAATAGTAATAATAATAATACATACATACATATACCAAGGCTTTTTCCCCCTTTCAAGGGAGGTAGCCAAAAAGGGAAAGGCATAAAAACACTCCCACCCATTTCATCCCTAAATACACTCCACACCCCTCCCACCCTCCCTCTCATCTGAGCACCTCCTGGATGACGGGTCATCCCTGCACCTTGCCCACCGCCCTGGGTCAGAAGCAGTGTCGCAAGACACAGCACATCCACAGCAAGGCCGCTTCATTTAATCGGCGACCCCCCCTCTCCGTCCCCCCTTGCATATAAGGAGAGGACGGGGAGAAATCCCTTCGGGCTGCGTCAAAATTTACTCACACATACTACCCCCCCACCCCACCCCGCCCATTCCTCCTCATGCTATCACACATCATCCATATACAACCATTCTCCACTCACCTCTGTCTTCCGTCCTCTCCCTTCCTTCCTCAACAGACATTCCCCTCTTCCCCAAAGCCCCCTTCACCCCATCCATCCACCTCATCCTAGGACGTCTCCTCATGTTCACTCCCTCCACATCTGCCTTCCATACCTCTTTTACTAGTCTTTCTTCACTCATTCTTTCCATGTGTCCAAACCATCCTAATATTCTTTCATCAACCCTATCTCCCAGCTCCTTTTTCACCCCTGTTCTCCTCCTCACCTCCTCATTTCTCACTCTATCCAGCCTAGCAACCCCCACCATACTTCTCAGACACCTCATCTCAAACATATTTAAACCCCTTCTCTCTTCTTCTCTTATGTTCCACGTTTCTGCCCCATACAGTGCTGTTGGCACAATCACTCCTTCATACAGTCTCCTCTTCGCATCCATTCCCAAATGTCTATTCCTCATTACACTCTTTAATCCACCAAGGCATTTACTCACTTCTCTCAATCTACATTCTACCTCCACCTTCACTCCACCTTTTCCTGCTACACTTGCACCCAAGTATCTAAAACTATCCACTTCCTCCAGTCGCTCTCCCTTAATGTTCACTTCCAGTCTACTGCCACTTTCACCCCTTGTACATCTCATCACCTTACTTTTACCCACATTTATCTTTAGCTTTCTTCTATCACATACTCTCCCAAACTCTGCCACCAACTTCCTCAATCCCTCCTCCGACCCTGCCACAAGCGCAGTGTCGTCCGCAAACAACAGCTGGCTCACCTCCCACTTTTCTCCATTTTCTTTAACCATCTCCAATCCCTGACCCACTACCCTAGCATTCACCTCTCGCACCACCCCATCCATGTATAAGTTGAACAGCCAGGGCGACATAACGCATCCTTGACGAAGTCCCACCTTTACTTCAAACCACTCACTCTCTCCATTTCTAATCCTGACACAAGCTCTACTACTCTCATAAAAACTCTTGACAGCTCCCAAAAGCTTTCCTCCTATCCCATAAATCTGCATAACCTCCCACAGTGCCTTTCTGTCTACCCTATCATAAGCCTTTTCCAGATCCATAAAAGCCCAAAAAACATCCTTCCCCTTTCCTATAGCTTTCTCACATATCTGTCTTACCACAAAGATCTGATCTACACAACCTCTACCTGTCCTAAATCCACACTATTCCTCACCAATTACTCCTTCTGTTCCTCTCCTAATCCTCTCAATCAAGATCCTCCCATAAGCCTTCCCTACTACACTTAACAGGCTAATCCCTCTGAAACTACTACATTCACACTTGTCCCCTTTTCCCTTGTAAAGAGGAACTATACAGGCACTTCTCCAGTCCTCCGGTACTCTACCCTCTCTCCAGCAAACATTAAATAACCTCACCAACCAGTCCACCATCACTGAACCTCCCTTTTTCAGACATTCTGCATGGCATCCATCCAGACCAGGTGCCTTACCTGCTTTCATCATCATCTTTACAACTGCCTTCACCTCATCCTTCCTTATTTCTCCTCCATTCTCCTCACTCATCACTCTCATTTTCTTCGCATTTCCCACTGCAGCTATCTTTCCTTCCCTATCCTCCTTCACATTTAGCAACTCCCTAAAATACTCTGCCCATCTTCCCCTTACTGCCTTCTCTTCCATTATCATCTCTCCATCTGCACCTTTTACCTTTTCTTCTCTACTTGATTCGCCTCCTCTTCCTCTCTTAATTTCTTTCCAAAACATCTTTTTATTACTTTCAAAATTTTCTGTCATACTCTTACCCCATTTCACATCTGCTCTCCTCTTTGCCTCCTTTACCTTTTGCTTTACTTCTCTTTTCTTTTCTTTGTACGTCTCATATGACTCCCCCGTCCTCTTTTGTAACCAATCTGTGAATGCTCGCTTCTTCTCTTCTACAACCTTCTTTGTTTCCTCATCCCACCATTCACTACCCTTTCTTCTATTTCCCCCTGTCCTTCTTGTTCCACACACCATCCTTGCACACTTTAAGACTCCCTCCTTGAACCATCCCCATTCCTCCTCCACACCCATCTCTGCTCCATCCTTTACTCCCTCCCACTCCTCCTTCAGCTTCTTTTCGTACTCCTTCTCCTTTTCCTTTTCATTCAAGGAGTTCACTCTAAGAACCTCCCTACCTTTTGTCCCTTTCCTCTTTCTCCATCTATCCTCCATTCTCAGCTTACCTTCCACCAAAAAATGATCTGATATTCCCCCACCCTCTCCCCTTAGCACATGTACATCCTTAACTCTTCCTATCATAATCCTATTTACCACTACATAATCCATTAGCGCTCTATCTACCACCCTTCCCTCCACCACCCTCTCCCATGTGTACTTATGTTTGACTTTCTTCCGAAACACTGTATTTGCTATCATCAACTCTCTTTCCAGACACATTTCCACCATCAACTCTCCACTACGATTCTTTCCTGGAACTCCACACTTCCCAACCACTCCATCGATTGGACCATTTCTCACCCTAGCATTAAGGTCTCCCAGTACTATTACATTGACATTTCTTCCTAAACCCTCTATGCACTCATTTAAATCTATCCAAAAGGCCTCCCTTTCTTCCACGCTCTTCTCACTGCCAGGCCCATATGCACTTACAAAGACCCACATCTCCTTTCCCAGTTTCACCTTCATCCACATTATCCTTGAGGAAACCTCCTTCCACTCCACTACCTGTTTACCTATCTCCTCACTTACTAGAATAGCCACCCCTTCCCTCCCTCGCCCTCTCTTCACTCCTGATAACCTCCCACTTACACTCCCAAACTTACACTCACCCTTCCCTTTCAACTTAGTTTCACTCAAAGCCAACACATCCATCTTTCTTCTCACAAACATACTACCTATCTCTTCCCTTTTACTCTCATCTGTACCACATCCACGCACATTAAAAGACCCAAACCTTAGGGTGCTGGTCCGAGGCCCTCCAGCACCCCTTATGCCTTCACTTTTGTTTTTAGGATATATGCCCCGTGGGGCTACAGGGAGAAGGATGCCTAGTCCCACTCCCCGTCCCTTTCTTCTCGCCTCTTACGATCCAAGTGGGATACTTGGTGGCAGTATTCTTTTCCCCCACCACAGGGAATTCCCCCATCACAGAAAGAGAATACTCAGAGAAATGGTACAGGACAGCAACAAGGGGTTGGGGGACAGCATAACGGAGGGACAGTCGTAGTATAAAAGTGTCATCATTTCTCTATGAACAGAGTTTTCTTCTATCATAGACAAAATGATGTGTGACTCTGGTCCGTAGGGGCGCCCCATATAGACCCTAAAGTATCGACTGCATGCTACTTTGCCACAATAACAAGCAGCCAATACCCCAGTAATAATAATAATAATAGTGATAATAGTTATAACAATAACAATAATAATAATAGTAATAATAATAGTAGTAGTAATAGTAGTATTAACAATAATAATTTTACTTAATGCCGACTCTGCTCTTAATACTTCGCAATATCTTCACTCTTTGTAGTCGAACACTGTCTCATTACGAAATTCTCAGTGGTCCTCTCCAAGGAATCAGGAGACATTGAATAGAAGTTGTTGAAAGGAAATTAAACTTATTCTATTTTTTCCCAAAGAGGACTGAACTTTTTTCAAAAAATAGTAAAGTTGTTAAAAAAAAAGATGGTTCACCTTGGAGTAACTGGAGTTCTTGGAGTAACTTGGAGTTCCTTTCGTGAGAGCGTTTCCTTCTTAATTACCATATTCATAGACTGCTTTACCACTCTTTTGATTGTCTCTTTCTCATCGTTCTCCTTTTGCCTCTTTGTGTCCTCTTTGTTTCATCTCCTTCACCGATGGTGTATTTTTTCTTTGTTCCTTTGCGAAGTGTGGCTTTAGGGTAAAAGGCCTTGTATTTGTGGTTGTCAGCTTCTTTTCTCTCTTTCTCTTTTCCTGTGTCTTTTTCTCTCTGTTTCTTTTGCTCTTGCTCTCTCTTTCTCTCTCTCTCTCTCTCTCTCTCTCTCTCTCTCTCTCTCTCTCTTTCTCTTGTACTCTTGCTCTCTCGCTCTCTCTTGTGCTCTTGCTCTCTTTATCTCTTTCTCTTTTGCATTTATTCCCTCTCTTGCTCTTATTCCCTCTCTTTCTTGCTCTTATTTTCTCTCTATCTTGCTGTTGCCCTCGCTTTCTCTCTTTTACTCTCTCTCTCTCTCTCTCTCTCTCTCTCTCTCTCTCTCTCTCTCTCTCTCTCTCTCTCTCTCTCTCTCTCTCTCTCTCTCTCTCTCTCTCTCTCTCGTCCTAAGAACTTCATACTCTTATGAAATTCCCTCTCTTTCATGTACCCTCCTTTTGATTTTGTTTTCGTTTTTACTTGTTTCCTTTTCTTCCTCTTCCTCTCTATTTTTTATATAGTTAACGTCTTCGTCTCTCTCTTCTCTTCGTACTACTCTTTTCTCACTTGCTCTCGTCATCTTCCTTCTCCCCCCCCCCGTTTCTTTTTCTCTTTTTTATACACTTTTACTCTTATTTCTCTTTATCTCCCTATCCTCTACGACTGCAGTCTATATTCCCTGTTCCTCGCCCCTTTTCTCTCTATTTCTTTATTTTTTCTTCTTTTTCTTTTCTTTCTCCCTCTATCCATGTCTTTTTCTTCTTTTTTGTCTTCCTTCGTACCTTTCCTATGCCTTTTATTGCTCCTTTTCCTCTTTTCCCCCTCTGCATCTTCCTTTAATATATAATTCCTGTGACTCTTACCTCCTGTGACTCAATATCGTCTTACCTCTCTCTCTCTCTCTCTTCTTTTTTTTCTGCCAACAACAACCTTTGTCTCGTCTCCGGGTGCACTTCCTGGAACGGCCCCCCACCGAAGTGTTTACATTCGTTACTGTTTCCTCTCTGAGTCGACGTCGTCTATTTGCTTTGTTTTGGCTTAAAACGGGACGAAGCCAAATCCACACTTTGTAGGCTCTATTCTTGTTAACCTCGGTGGATTTTATGACGTCAAAGGGGAGGACACCTCGATAAAGAGGTAAAGGCAGTCGTATCTAACACTCATCTCCATACCAACAATCCCATACTCATTCAACCCCTATTTTTTTTTCCTTTTAACTTGCTTCCTTCTGGATGAAGGGCTATCCCTGCCCTACCCACTGCCTGGTCAGAAGCAATGCAGCAAGACACAGTACCTCGACAGCAAGGCTCGACAGCCGAAGCTTGTGTACCCCCACCGCTTCATCACATGGTAACCCTCCTC
>NC_134785.1:26886038-26888538 GCF_046742065.1 Oratosquilla oratoria
GAAAGTGAGAAACCCGTGATAGGGCAAAGTCTTGTCAGTTGCGGCAAGTTTTTTTTTTCCGTATCCTCGTCTTAATATACTGTGTCGAACACGTAACTCCACGAATGGTACAGCGACTCTCTTGAACGCTTTTAGCGAGAACAAACAAGTCTCGAACACAGAGGCAGTAGACATTTTGTGAAAAAGAATGTCATTAGCCTACGCCAAGAGGCTCTGACGTACCTGTGGCCGATGCCGTCACCTTTGTCGTCCTATGTGCTTGGACTATTCGGGTAGGGAACAGTAACTGTTGGGAATCGGAGAGGAGTGCGGGATTCAAACCCTTAACGAAGCGAATGGAGGTTCTACACGCTTCCGATTACGCTACCAGTGCATAAACCCATGGAAAACTCTAATGCTCAGCGCCCTTAAAGGCCAATAGGACTAAAGTAGAACGAGTCTGCATGTTATGTATGGACATTCAGTAAAATATTTTAAAGCATATGAATTCCACATGGCAGGGTGAGCGATGATTTGTGGTACATTCTTGCATGACTTCTCATTTTTTTCATATTATTTCGTTCAATTTGTAATGATCGATGCATCGCCTTGCATGTCGGAAGAATTGGTATGTTTGTGTACATGACAACATGTATAGATACCTGTGGTAAGCTGGGCGTCTCACAGCATTTAACTTTAACTTGATGATATTGTTTCATATTTTTTCGTTCGTGGTGTCATTCTGTTTCGTACTAACTCGTGATATATTTGCTTGTTTATCTATTTCCTTTTAAACTTATTTCTGTTTGTCTGTTTATTCATTAATTTATTAGTTATTTATTCTTATATTCTATTTCATATAATTGTTTTATCAGTTAATTTTGTTTGTTTATTTGTCTATTTCTTTATTCATTCGTTTTATTTAATCTTATTCTATCTTATTTTATTCTGGCGTGTCAATGTTTGTGGGAAGGTCAGAGATAATGTTTCATGAAATGCGTCAAAATTCAAATACTTTAATACAAATGGATGTTCATCAATGGTCCCTAAACGTTTATGTCGATTACCTTCAGTAAACGTTTCCAAAGGTCAACGGAAGTAAGGTCATCGACCGAGGACCTCAGCCCCTCCTCCTCGAAGTTGTTCCTCAACTTTCTTGTTCCTGTTTCGAGTCTTTTCTCCGTTCTCGAGTGCCAAGGTCGAGGGTCCGGATGTCGGAGAGGATGGTCTCCCCCAAACAGTGGCCGGAATGAAAAAGTTTTGTGATCTAACGTCAACTTTGTGATGAAATGAGATGTGAAATATTTCATCATGCTCTGTCGTCAGATAAATTATTCTGTCTGCCGTCAGGTGATTCTATTCATCTGAGGGGGGAGGTGAGCAATCACAGCAGAGAAGCGGGTACCCCTCTTTCCAAGCTGCGCAAGACCGTTCAAAATAAGACGAACTCTGCGTATGTCCTCCTCCTCCCACACACACACTCCCACCATCAAATCCCTCGGCACTAATAGGGTCACTTGCAAATGAATAAAATCCCATTTCGGGAAAGTATAAAGTAGCACCACGTAAGGAAGGTATTAAATCTGCTTTAGTTACGACGAGATTATCCACAAGGATAGAAGCACTTGTGAAATACAGTGTTGTAGTCTTAATGTTCGTCTACTACATTGATGAAAAATCAAACCGTGTTCTCTTCGAAGGCTGTGTAATTAAAGGAGCTAGTACCCAAGCAGGGTCGTACACTGTATACGCACAGGCCTACAGAATGAATCTGACGAGCAAGTGCGTCATATACGCTGACAGCGCATCATCCCAGATGCCATATATACACTAGCTATAAGTTTAAAGAGACTAATTTATTTGTACATATGTATGTTTTATATCACTTTATTTTATTCAAACTACATGTAATAAAATGGATTTCATATATATTTGTGTTTACGTATGAATGTGAATGACGTGTGAATGTTATAAATACAGAGTTACGTATATGTAAATGTTATGGTAATCATGGAGGGTATTTATAGAACCTGTTTTGGTGGTAAGATGCATATGTTTGTGCGCACGTATGTTTGTCTATGTGTGTGTACGTATATTTCTAAGTATGAAATCTATGGTTTTAGGTACAACAGCCCATAATAACAACAGGGGGGTGTTATGACTTATATGGACATTATGTTCGCTATGTAACAAACAAGGGTTTATAAATGCAATAGAATGTGTTAAGAAGATTTCATTACATATCATGTGTGTATGTGATTAATTGAGGACATTATGTTCGCTATGTAACAAACAAGGGTTTATAAATGCAATAGAATGTGTTAAGAAGATTTCATTACATATCATGTGTGTATGTGATTAATTGAGGAGACATGTAATAAGGACAAAATTCCAAGACACAAAATACAACGGTTGGTTGACTAACTTGAGTCCTTTGTTCCACTTTAGAATAAGAAAAACTAGATATGTAAGTGAATAAATTAATGAATGGATAAGTCAAAAATATATGATAGTTAACATA
>NC_134785.1:26898538-26913538 GCF_046742065.1 Oratosquilla oratoria
GACTCCTCATCCCATATTTTATACATCTACAATACGCCCCACAAAGCTTCTCTATCATATGCTATCTCCAAGTCCATGAAAAAAAGACAAGCTTGCCTTTTTTTTTTTTTTTTTTTGGATACCTTTATACCTCTTGTACCATAAGAACTTAATCTATGTATCGTCCTTCTATCTTGAAGCCACACTGCTCCTCCCTAGTCATTCCTTCGATTCCCTTTCCCAATTCTTTCAGTCACTAGACTCTACGCAACAGTCTAAAACTTGTCTTCCTTCTCACCAATCACCACA
The DNA here is from genome assembly GCF_046742065.1 of Oratosquilla oratoria. Lineage (NCBI taxonomy): Eukaryota > Metazoa > Arthropoda > Malacostraca > Stomatopoda > Squillidae > Oratosquilla > Oratosquilla oratoria. The sequence continues at coordinate 26,898,827 of NC_134785.1, forward strand.
CTGTTGCTCCATCCTTCGTCAGATATTCCGCTTGAAATATCCATCCAGTTCATGAGACTTCCCAGCTACCATTTCTTTCACTGTTTCTTGTAGCGCCTTTGTCTTTGCATTAGCCATATTCTCCTTTTCCCCCTCCTCCTCCTCCTCCTCCTCCTCCTCCTCCTACTCCTCCTCCTCCTCCTACCCCTCCTTCTCCTCCTCCTCCTCTTCCTCCTCCTCCTCCTCCTCCTCCTCCTCCTCCTCACCCGTGAGATATTCTCCTATCATTCCACAATTTCAGCCTCCCTGTCCTTTTCGACATTGAACAACGTCTTGAAATGCTCCTTTCATCTCCCTCTTAGTCTTCTCTTCCATTAACGACTGTCCGTCCGATTCCATTATCCTCTCCTCTCCCCCTGACTCTCTTCGTTTCTCTTCCTTCCAGAGCAGATTTCTGTTCCTATCAAAATTCTCAAACAAGCAAGTACCCCACCTCACATCCGTTCTTTTATTGGTCTCCCTCACCTTGTGTCTCGCTTTTTCATTTCTTATTTAAAACCATTCTCTTTCATTTAAGTACTCATACTCTGGTTATTGTTAGGCCGCATTGATTCTGTATATATAAACGATTCTATCCTCTGCCAATTCTTTCCAGACCTTCCTTGGCACCATTTGTTCCACGTCCTTTCTTACTCCATTCAACTATCTGTATCTACGTCTCCCTATTGGTCCTCAGCCTTGTACTCCACTTTCCGTCTATTTCCTTGGTAGTCTGTCAGCCTCCGTTTGGACACAGTGGCCAGTGGCCAGACCCCCTTGCTCCACTTCCCCGCACTTCCCTCCGAATGTACGGTTGGCCGGTCTGATCTCGGATTTCCCTGTTATGCCTACACTTCCATCTCCCTTCTTATTTATATACTGGGCCTAGGATTTTTCTTAGGATGTTGTTTACAAAGGTTTCCTGTCTCTTCTTTCTTTGCCTTGTCAGTGTCCACGTCTCACTACCGTACAGGACTATTTGCTTTATGGCAATGTTGTATACTTTTAGCTTATATCTTCTGCTAAAAGTCCCACTGTTCATTACAGATGATAGGATATGGTATTATTTATTTCCTACAGCTATTCGCTCGTTTATTTCTAAGTCTAATTCATTTCTCTCACTGAGAGTGGTCCCCATGTACTTCAACTTATCCACTTGCTTTACATGCATCGATCCAACTTAATCTTCTCCTGGTGCGTAATTGCCTTTTCTACTTAGCTTTATGATTTCTGTCTTATGTTCATTGCATTTTAGGCCTATCGGTCCCGTTGTTCTTTGGGAGGTTGCAAAAATCTCGTTTAATTCCTCTACTTTCTCATCCCCCTATCTACATCATTAGCATATGCAAGGTTTATCTGATCATTGGAGAAATTAGTTTTCCTTGGATGGTTAATACTCTGTCTGAATGCTTTCTCCAGTACAAGGCTAAATAGTATTAATGACACTATACATCCCTGCTTAAGACCCCTGTAGTATATATTAAAATTTTCTGTCTCCTTCTTCCCGACTTTTACTGGGCATCTACTTACCATGCAGCACGCTTTGGTGAAGGATATCAATTTGATTTTTAGTTCTGCCATTATGTGCCACATTGGTGGTCTGTGCATGCTATCCTAGGCTTTTATAAAATCTACAAAGAGCTGATATTGCGTCTTACTATATTCGTAGTGTTTCTCCATTCTCCTCCTCATTTTACACACCCATTTTTTACTTTAATCTCTACTTCACACAAGTCTCTATATTTCTTCTTTACCACCATTCTCTTTATCTTACACACCCATTTTACCCACACTTTAACCAAAATCCTCACATAATAGATGCTGGGGGTCCGACATACGACACTAGAATTCCCTGTCGACTTTGCCACATACGTTGTTCCGGTTCTCCCACATAAGATAACCCGGATGAAGCCCGGCAGTAAACCCGTGCCTGAACTCTCTCCCCGAAACCCTCCCAGAATCTCAGGTCATCAGGAAGGGAACGACCTCCAGAACTAATTATCTCCAGACTCACTAATTACTCAGACGACGGACGGGTAACGAGTATAGGGTAATTAGAGATGCTCTGCTTGATAACTGGAGAACCCGGCAAGATTCTATGGATAGTTCCCTTTAATGGGAATATTTCTGTAATTCGGAAGTTTCCAATATTCGGAATCGTCTTTTATACGACTAAAGGAAATGTTTTCTTATATGATTTTATTGTACCCAACGGTTGTTGATTTTATCTAGCCGTTGTCATAAAAAATAAGATAATCTCTTTACCAGAAAAGTAAAAAATTATTTTCTTTCAAAGGCCAAAACATTCTATTCAACTAAAAGGAAACTATTCACTTCCTAAAGGATATCTCTTCTCTCTCATTCTCTCTCTCTCTCTCTCTCTCTCTCTCTCTCTCTCTCTCTCTCTCTCTCTCTCTCTCTCTCTCTCTCTCTCTCTCTCTCTCTCTCTCTCTCTTTTTCTGAGCATATTTTATTATATTGCATTGTCTTAAAGCTTGATTGCATTGTTTTCTGTTGAAGTGTATTTTGCTATATTCTACTGTATTTCTTTATATTTTATTGTATTGAAAAATATCTTATCTCACACTGGATTGTATTTACTGCATTTTTAGTTGTTACATGTAGAAGAGGACAGGGAGGGAAAGGTAGTTGCAGTGGGAAGCGCTAAGAAAATGACAGTGATGAGTGAGGAAAATGGAGGAGAAATAAGAAAAGCTGAGGTAAAGGCAGTTGTTAAGATGATGAGAGCAGGAAAGGCACCTGTTCAGGATTTGTATCTCACAGAATGTCTAAAAAAAGAAGGTACAGTGACGGTGGACTGGCTGGTGAGGTTATTTAATGTTTGTTTAAGAGAGGGTGGAGTGCCGGAGGACTGGAGGAGTGCCTGTATAGTTCCACTTTACAAGGGAAAAGGAGAACAAGTGTGAGTGTAGTAGTTTCAAAGGAATCATTTTGTTAAGTGTAGTTGGGAAGGCTTATGGAAGGGCCGTGATTGAGAGGAGAGGAACAGAGGTAATAATTGGTGAGGAACAGTGTGGGTTTAGGGCAGGTAGGAGTTGTGTGGATCAGATTTTTGTAGTGAGATAGATATGTAAGAAAGCTTTAGGAAAAGGTAGATGTTTTTTGTGTTTTTATAGATTTGGAAAAGGCTTATGACAGGGCAGATAGGAAGTCACTGTGGGAGGTATTGCAGATATATGGGATAAGAGGAAAGCTTTTAAGAGCAGTCAAGAGTTTTTATGAGAGTAGTAGAGCTTGTGTTAGAATCAGAAATGGAGAGGTTGAGTGGTTTAAGGTAAAGGTGGGACTTCGTCAGGGATGTGTTATGTCGCCTTGGCTGTTCAATTTATACATGGATAGGGTGGTGCGAGAGGTAAATGCAAGGGTGGTGGGTCAGGGATTGGAGATGTTTAAAGAAAATGGAGAAAAGTGGGAGGTGAGCCAGCTGTTGTTTGCCGACGACACAGCGCTTGTAGCAGGATTAGAGGAGGGATTGAGGAAGTTAGTGACAAAGTTTGGGAAGGTGTGCGAAAGAAGCAAGTTGAAGATAAATGTGGGTAAAAGTAAGTTGATGAGATGTACAAAGGGAGAAAGTGGCAGCAAACTGGAAGTGAGTATTAAGGGAGAGAGAATGGAGGAAGTAGATAGTTTTAAATACTTAGATACGAATGTGGCGGGAAGGGGAGGAGTGGAGGTGAAAGTCGAATGTAGATTAAGAGAAGCAAGTAAATGCCTTGGAGGATTAAAAAATGTGAGGAGAAATAGACATTTGGGAATGGATTCTAAGAGGAGATTGTATGGAGGAGTGATTGTGCCGACACTACTGTACGGAGCAGAAACATGGAACATAAGGGAGGAAGAGAGGAGGACTTTGAATGTGTTTGGGATGAGGTGCCTGGGAAGTATGATAGGGGTTACTTTGCTGGATTGAGTAAGAAATGAGGAGGTGAGGAGGAGAATGAGATGGAAAGGTAGTTGAGATATAGGGTTGGTGAAAGAGTATTGGGATGGTTTGGACACAGAAAGGATGAGTGAAGAAAAATTAGTAAAAAAGGTGTGGAAGGCAGAGGTGGAGGGAGTGAACATGAGGGGTCGACCAAGGATGAGATGGATGGATGGGGTAAAAGGGGCATTGGGAAAGAGGGGAATGTCTGCGTAGGAAAGACGGGAGAGGAGAGAAAATAGGGGTGAATAGAGAATGGTTGTGTATAGATGGATGGTGTAATGCATGAGGTGGAGTGGGTGGGGGATGGGGTTGAGGGAGTATGTGTGAAAAATAAATTCACAGCCCGAAGGGATTTCTCCCTGTCTTCTCCATTTCTGCATGAGGGGACGGAGAGGGGGGTCGCCGATTGAATGAGGCGGCCTTGCTGTGGATGTGCTGTGTCTTGCGACACTGCTACCCCTCTTATAAGGGGGAAATGGCCTTTGGTACATGTATGTATGTTAAAATGTGTTGCAATGTGTTGTATTGCATCATATTGTATTTTGTTGTACTGTATTTGGAAAAGATTAGTAAAAAAGTGGATAAAGGAAGTTGAATATTCATTATCTAATACATTAATAGATTTATACATTAGATATTTCCAAACCTACACCTGCTCTATTGTATAGTATTGTAGTGTTTTGTATTGCAATTTTCATAACAACAGTTCCATGAACCGATATTTGGTATCGTCAGCAAATTAGCCTAAGACGGTCCCTGATTGGTTGGCAGAGAATCGCTTTCAACCAATCAAAGCTTATTAAGAGTCGTTAGCAAACCGACCGCAGTGGATTCCCAAGTCTGTCTGTCTCTCTCTCTCTCTCTCTCTCTCTCTCTCTCTCTCTCTCTCTCTCTCTCTCTCTCTCTCTCTCTCTCTCTCTCTCTCTCTCTCTCTCTCTCTCTCTCTCTCTCTCTCTCTCTCTCTCTCTCTCTCTCTCTCTCTCTCTCTCTCTCTCTCTCTCTCTCTCTCTCTCTCTCTCTCTCTCTCTCTCTCTCTCTCTCTCTCTCTCTCTCTCTCTCTCTCTCTCTCTCTCTCTCTCTCTCTCTCTCTCTCTCTCTCTCTCTGCGTGTGTGTGTGTGTGTGTGTGTGTGTGTGTGTGTGTGTGTGTGTGTGTGTGAGAGAGTGAACACCCGTATTGAGTATTGGATCCGTAACCCCTATGGACCCGAGTCAAGCATTTTTGATGAACAGAGTCCAATTTCCACTCAAAGAAGAATGGCAATCACCTCTGTTCTCCCTCCGTTGCGCCTCTGGCCTCTCTAAGTCTCTCCTTGTATACCACCTCTATGACTTCACTTCTTCTTAGCCATATAGTGCCCATGGATAGAAGCTCTGGTTATGGACTACAAAACAGAACCTATGTGAGGCATTGGTCATTGATCGAAATCACCATTGAATAAAAATGGATAGCCTAATACCAAAGGCAAAGGTGACAACTTCGCCCTCCGTTTAGTGAAGGACTTTGAGTCCCTTTTTTCGTTATTTTTTAATACGAAAAAATATATATGTATATTTTTTTTACCGTAATAGAAATTGTGAGAGATGCAACAGAATTGTAATACTTACCCCTTTCACCGGCTCATTCCCTTCCCATGCTTCTTCTAGGTGCCGCCAGGCGATTTTATTAAAACAAAGACCGTCACAAGGTATCTAGGACCCATCCACGTACTGTTTGCCAACTAGAAATGAGACGTAATTCTCACTGCATCTAGTCATCTTAACTTGACGGATTGTTTTGTTTTTTATTCCTGAATAGCAGTTCTAAGATTTCAGTGAAATAGAATTTTTCAGCATTTCTAAAATATCTTCATCATGTGATTGTGTTCTTTGTCATTATAGGGAGGGGATGGAAGGGAGGGGAAGAAATAGAGAAAAAGCTCATGGAGGAGGGGGACGTGGAGGAGGACGAAAAGGAAAAGGAGGAGGGGGAGGAGGAGGAGATGGAAAAGGAGGAGATAAAAAGAATTGGGTAAAGGAAGAAAAGGGAAAGTAGGAAGGACGGGGTGAGGAGGAGGAGGAGGAGGAAAAGGAGGAGAGGAAAGAGGAGAAAATAAAGAGAATTGGGTAAAAGAAAAAAGGAAAGTAGGAAGGAGGGAAGGAGAAGGAAGAGAACGAGGAGAGGGAAGTTGAGGGAGAAGATAAAGACGACGAGGTGGAGGAGGAGGAGGAAGAGAAGAAGAAAAAAAGTAAAATAAACAGAGAAGGATGGTGATAAAGAGGAGTAAAGAGGAACGAGGAGCACGAGCAGGAGGGAAAAGTAGAAGAGGAAGTAGGAGGAGGAAGAGGGATGGGGAAGGCGAAGAAAAGTAAGAGAAACAGGAATAAGATAAGGAAAAGGAGAAGGGGAGGAAAGAGGTAAAAGGAGGAGGAAGAAAAGAAGAGAGGAGGAGGTGAGAAAGATGAAGGTGGAGCAGAGGAGGAGGAAGAGAGGGAGGGAGGAAAAGAGAAAAATCGGGGTGGAGTGTAGGAGGAGGGGAGGAGAAGGAAGCTGAGGAATAGAAAAGAGAAAGAAACAGTGAAGAGAAACATGATCAGGAAAAAAAGTGAAAGAAAGAAGAGAAAGAGGAGAATGAGGACGAGGAGGATGGATGGAGGAGGAGGGAGAAGAAAAAGATGGTGAAGAGCCACCACCTGTTGCATTTATTAACAGAGCTTCTGTTCTTCATATCTTTCCCCCTCCCCCCTCCCCCTCCCCCATTCCCCCTTTGCCTCCTACTCCACCTCTCACCATACACTCACCCCCTAACGCCTTCTCTCCATATATATATATATATATATATATTTTTTTCTTTTTTCATCGTTTCACACTCACTTCGGTATGTGCTTCAACATATTACCTCTTCCAGTTTTTAGATTGTTGTTCTTGTTCGCATTACCGTGAAATGCTTTTTCCAAGAAATTGAGATTATTGAATATTTTTTCAATGTGGATTGTTGTTCTTGGATATTAATCAGTTCCCGGTCTTGATATCCTGAATTCATATCATGTTAGTTCATATTAATATCTATTACGTCACATCTGATCACAGCTCATTTGCAGTGCTTGTATAGCTGAATATTTGTGCATATATGATTTTATTGATAAAAACCTGCTGTGTAGGTGTAGTCATATATAGGAGTATGTAGCTGATGCATCTACACACATACACACACACACACACACACACACACACACACACACACACACACTTTCAACGAACGGACGGCTTGAAGAACGTTCTGAAGAAAAGTGAAGATTGTGGATCCCAACGCAAAAGTGAAGTGACTTTTTGGATTTACACGGTGGGGGGGAAATTGCTAGTGGGGTAGTGGGAAAGTAAGGAAAGAGGAGAAGGGGAGGGATTGCTGGGAAAATGGAAGGTAATGAGGAAGTAGAGGACTTGGTCCAAACAGACCGCCGTAAAGTAAACAAACGACCACAAGACGAGCTGGAGGACGACGGAATGTCTAATAAGAATGTAAAGATTAGAAGTATAGATAGGAACAATACAGTAGAAAAGTGATGAGAATATTTTCAAGGGATTTAAAGAGAGTGGGGGGGACACAAACCCCCCCGACTGACAAGACTAGAGAAGGTTGATAAGGTGATCGAGGACTTGGAGAGTAGGTTAGGTCATATGAAACACCATTTTACAAAGGGTTGAAAGATTGGAAGAACTGGAAAAGGCGAATAAAAACTTAACTGATGAAATAGAAGACCTAAAAAGACAGTTAAGAGGAGGTAAAGGTGGAGAATGAGGAATTGAAGAAGAATAGCAAAGAAAACAGAGAAACGATAGCTAAAGAAAGTAAAAATTGGAAGAAGAAAACCCAAGAAGGAAATAAGGTTTCATTCACTGACATAGTCAAACAGCAATTGAAAGAACATACTGAAGACTCAGTTATTAAAGTGATGAGACAAAAGGAGAATATAGTAAGGGATTTAGCAGACAAGAAGAAAATGTATAATTATATTAGGAATGGAAAGAGAAACACAACACAGATAGAACCACAAGAATCAAAGAGGAAAAATGAAAAAGTAAGCCAATTACTAGAATCAGTTCAGGAAGATGAACCAGAAATTATGAAACAAATCGAAGAGAAATTTAGACTCGGAAAGTATAGCACAGACAAGACCAGACCAATTAAGATTAAATTTCAAGGTCACACAAACAACGGCAGATAATATCTTATCCAAAACAGGGAAACTAGCAAACAAGTGAACAATACAAAAAAGATATTGATAAAAAAGAGAAATGAATAAAGAGGAAAGAGAGGAAGAAAAGCAGAAAAGACTGGAAAGCTAAGGCAAAAAAAAACGAGAACAGAACGGAGTCAGAGAAAAGAGAGATTCTATTGGAGAGTAGTGAACATGAAACTAAGGGAAGTTCGACATACAAAAGAAAAACCATAAGGGAAACAGAGAACACAATGGAAGTGGCAGAAAACTAAGAGTGTCTTACACAAATATAGATGGATTAATAACAGGATTGAATGAGCTGAATGATTATTTTGAAAGAAAAAGAACCGGACATAATGGGAATTGTAGAAACAAAATTAAAAGGCCCACTACCACCCAACAGTGTAGGACATGATGCATACAATTATGGATTAGAAACAGAGAGAAAAAGCAAGGGGGTGGAGTTATGTTCCTGACTAAGAAGGATATAAACGTGAAAGGTGTCATATATGGAAAGAATACAGTAGAGAATGATTATGATAGAAGTAGAAAGACAGAGATAAGAAGAGCAGAAAAATTTGGTGATCAATTATGTGCCTCCGAAAACAGCCTCATGGGAGGAGAGTGAATATAAAAGTATGTTAGAGGACACAAAGATAGCATTAACTAAAATAATGGAAGACGGAGGAAGAATAGTTATGATGGGCGACTTTAATTGCAAAGAAATCTGCTGGGAAGAAATGACAGTAAAGAGTGGTGATGACTCATGGGGAAATGCTCTACTTGAGATGATTACTGACCATTCAATGACACAATGGATACAAGAGAACACTATTATAGAAATGAAGAAGAACCATCGAGGCTAGACTTAATAATTACATCTGAACCTAGAATAGTGGACAAGATTGAATATAAAACACCAATAGGTAAAAGTGACCACATATTGATTGAACTGGAACTTAATGAAGAAAAATATATGAAAAGAAATGAACAATATAGAAAAGGAAGAATGATGTATGAAAAAACAAACTTTGATAAAATAAGAGAATTCTTCCAACAAGAAAACTGGGAAGAAATATACAAAGAAGAAACATCAGTGGAAGAGAAATGGAATATTTTGACAAAAATTTACAAAAAAGGAGTGGAAAAGTATGTCCCAAGACAAAAACAAGAAAAAAGAATATGTAAAATGCTGGTACAACAAAAGTTGTAGGGAGTTAAAAGACAAAAGAGACAAAGCCTGGACCAGATGGAAAAAAGACAGAAGACCTGAAAAATGGAAAATATATACTGGTTATAGAAATGAATATGTACAAAAGTGCAGAGAGGAAAAAAGAAATATGAAAAAGATGTTATAGAAAAAGTGTAAAGATCAACCAAAACTATTCTACAGATTTGTAAACAATAAACTGAAAAACAAACAAGACTTGGAGAAATTAAGACAAGGAGGAGTTGAATACACTGAGGGAAATGGAAATGGCAGAAATTATGAACAAACATTTTAAATCAGTGTTTACAAGGGAAAATATACAACCTGAAGAGATTGAGTGGAAAGAAAAAAATTCCCCCCTATGGAAGAAATAGAAGTAACAAAGAATGAAATATTGACACACTTGGGTAATTTTGTCAGAAAATCGCATGGGCCAGATGAAATAGCAAACTGGATTCTGAAAGAATGCAGGAATGAACTGGCAGACAAAATACATAGCATAATAAGCAGTTCCTTAAAAGAAGGAAAAGTTCCAGAAGATTGGAAAAAAGCAAATATAGTACCTATATATCAAGGAGGAAATAAAGAACCTACCAACTATAGACCAGTCTCTCTAACAAGTACAATAGCAAAAATTTGTGAAAGAATTATCAAAAGTAGATGGTAAAATACTTGGAAAAAAACAACGTACTAAATCCAAGGCAAATTTGGATTCAGACAAGGACGATCATGCGTCACCAAATTTAATATGTTTCTATTCAAGGCTAATAGATATAATACAAGAAAGAGATGGATGGGCTGATTGTGCATTTCTAGACCTAAAAAAAGCTTTTGACAAAGTACCACATAAGAAGTTGCTTAAGAAATTAGAATATGAAGGAGGAATATAAGGTAAATTGCTAAATTGGATGGAAGACTTTTTGCAAGAAAGAAAAATGAGAAGTAGTGATAAGAGATCAGCACTCAAAATAGGAATGAAGTAATAAGCGGTGTCCCGCAAGGGAACAGTTCTGGCCCCAATAATGTTTGCTATATATATAATTAATGATATGGATGAAGGAATTGAAAGCTATATGAGCTTCTTTGCAGATGATGCAAAACTACTGAAAAGAGTGAAAAACAGAATAATATTGTGAATCACTACAGAGGGATCTAAATAAAGTACAAGAATGGAGTAGGAAGTGGGAGATGGAGTTCAATACAAAAAAGTGTAGTATAATGGAATTTGGAAAAAGCAAAAACAGAATAACAGGATCATATAATTTGGGAGAAGGAATAAAAAAAGTAGAAAATGAGAAGGACCTGGGAGTCATTGTTATGAATAATATGTCACCTGAGAAACATATAAATAAGATTTTTGAGAGAAACTTATAATTTTAATAAGAACAATCAAAGTGGCATTTACATACCTGGATGAAGAAATGGTGAGGAAAATCCTAATCACCCTGATAAGATCAAGATTGGAATATGCGAGCAACGATATGGTCACCAAGTACAAAAAAATGTATAAAAAAAACTTGAAAGAATACAAAGAGCAATCACAAAACTGGCACCAAACACTCTCAAAAAACTATCATATGAAGAGAGACTACAAAAACTTAAACTACAGACACTAGAGCAAAGAAGAGAGAGAGGAGATTTGATAGCTATTTACAGAATCATGAAAGGCATAGAAATTACTGATAGAGAGAATCTGATAAAATGGGATGACAAAATACAAGAGGACACGGAAAGAAAATTAAAAAAGACAGCTATAGAAGAGATTTGAAAAAGAACGGCTTTCCTCACAGAGTAATAGACAGTTGGAACAAGTTAGATGAGAAAGTGGTGTGTGCAAAAACAATACATGAATTTAAAAATAGTTTAGATAAAATGAGATATGAAGACGGGACCCCACGAGCATAGCTCCCCTTCCCGTAGAATACAACTAGGTAAATACAACTAGGTAAATACACGTACATACATACATACACATAAACACACATGCATATACTTGTATGCATATACATATATATAAATGTATATTATATATATATATATATATATATACATGTGTGTGTGTGTGAGAGAGAGAGAGTGTGTGAGTTATGTGTTTGTGTGTATGTGTGTGTGTGTGTGTGTGTGTCTGTACGAGTGTGTGTGTGTGTATGTGTGTGTGTCTATGCTTGTTTGTATTTTCAGCTATGCATATACAGGTACATGCATATACATATATATATACATATACATATACACATATTACAAAGGATTACAAAGGCGGAGCATGCCGACAGGAGACATTTTGATCCATATCTAGGTCGGATGCAAAAAAAAAAAAAAAAAAAAAAAAAAAAATTAATAATAAAATAATAAATAAAAACTATAATAATGTAAATAACAAATAAAATACATAAATAAATGCATAGGTATAGTTAAAATAATAAAAAAAAAGGTAAATAGTAAAATAATAAAATTGACTTAATATAACTAATAATAAATGAAAATCAGACAGACAAATGACAACAAAACAAAAACAAATAATATAAGATAAATTATAATCACTACAGCATCTTACTTAGGTATTTATCTAAATGATTCTTAAAGCTTCGAACTGAACTACATTGCACTACCTGTGCAGGAAGTTTATTCCATTCATTAACTACACGGTTGGCAAAGTTGTTTCTACCTACTTCCAAATTGAATCTATTTCCGGACAGTTTGAGACCATTGTTTCTTGTCTGATTCTCATTCAATGTGAAAATTTTGTCACTTTTGATGTTGTCAATTCCCTTTAGAATTTTAAAGACCTGTATCAAGTCACCTCTGAGTCTACGCTTTTTTAGGGAAAACAGCTTCATGAGCTATACATATAAATATGCATATACATATGCGTATACATATACATATGCATATGCATGTACATATAAACATACACATACATATACATATACATATACATATGTATGTACGTATACACATACGTATACATATACATATAGATATATATGTATGTACGTATACACATACGTAAACATATACATATAAATATGTATGTACGCATACACATACATATACATACACACACTGAATGGTTCCCAGTGAACAGATTAACATCTTTTCAACCACAATTAATTTTTAATTCCATGCCATCGCAGACGAGACTAGCGAGGAGCTCGACGGAGACATACTGTATATTGGAAATTGAAACGTGGTCGAGCCGAGGACTCGAACTCAGCTCGTACGTGACAAAGCGGCACTGACTTAGCCCATTGCGCTATCAAGAGATATAGTGCAATGGGCTAAGTCACTGACACTTTGTCACGTCCGAGCTGAGTTCGAGTCCTCGGCTCGACCACGTTTCAATTTCCAATATATGTCTCTGTCGAGGTCCCCGCTAGTCTCGTCTGCGATGGCATGGAATTAAAAGTGTATTGTGATTGAAAAGATGTTATACATATACATGTACACAGACATATACACATACATATATATGTTCATATATATACATGTACATATACATATACATATACATATTCATATACCAAAGATTTTTTTTATTTCGTTGCAAAAGTGACAGTGCTGTCAGTACAAGTAAGTTTGCAACCTTTTCATGTGCAACTACGCTTAAACAATTTTTGCTCAATATTTGATAAAAGATACCGGAATGCTTTCGACCACATAAAATCAGATACCCATGCAAAAGGAACACGCTCGAGCACACACACACTCACCACACACACAAACACAAACAAATACACGGATACACTTTCTCTCTCTCTCTCTCTCTCTCTCTCTCTCTCACACACACACACACACACACACACACACACACACACACACACACACACACACACATACACACACATATTCACCACATATTCATACGCACATACACCTACATACACACACATACACATTGTAAACGATATACGCTCACCTGAGTATATTTTGTTTAATTCTGTTAATTGTTACATAGAGTCTTTGTTCGTCCCCTCATACTCGTTCATACGTATATATACATAAATACATACAGATATACATGCATGTATGCATACATACATACATAATACATACATTCATACATACATAATACATAAATATATATACATCCATTAAAACAAACATGCATATGTGCATACATATCTACAAACGCACGTATATATATACATACATACATACATGTAGTGTTTACATGAAGAAACCAATACATTAATACATTCATGTGTACATACAAGCACATACATATGTACCTGCATTCTTAACATACTTATATGTATCTATTCATTTATGTTGTAAAAAACACAGAAAATATTAGAATGTGTCCGAACACAAAAAAGTCCACCGGAATTAATCGGAAATAGGAAACGTTGTTTGAAACTGTCAAATTCTGTTCCAAAATAGTACATTCTCTATAGTGTCATCAGTATATGTATGAAGAGAAAAATTTAATTATATAAACTTTTGCATTTGTTTGTTTTATTTGTTATTTTTTCTATTTGTTTCTTTTATTTGTCTATCTATTTTTAGTAATCAGTTGATTAATTTGTCCATTCGTTTATTTATCTATTCTCATTTACAACTCATTGCTTATTCATTCATCTATTTATCTATTTGATTACATGTTTATTTGTGATGAATTAGTTAATTCATTCGTTCGTTTATTTAATTATTCTTATTTTTATTTATTTATCTATTCATTCGTCTATTTATGTATTTGTAATTTATTTAATTCATTCATTCGTTTATTCATATATTCTTATATTTTAGCTATTTATCTATTCATCTATTTATTTATTTGAGTATTTATTTGTAGTTCAAGAAGACAGTATAATCGAGATTTAAGCGATCACGCTTTTTAGTTACTAAATTCGGATTCAGTACAATTTTCTCACGCTGGAACGTCCTTAATTCATTCTTAAAGAATCTTTCCTTATATGGATCTTATATAAATCCTTGGAAGGGAAAGATTTATATAAGGAAAGAATTTTTTTAAGAATACCACCGTAAGATTCTTAGTGATATTCTTAAAAAATTCTTTCGTTATGTAAATATTTTTCCTTCCAAGGATTTTTATAAGTATCTATATAAGGAAATATTCTTTTAAGAATACCACCGTAAGATTCTTACAGTGGTATTCTCAAAAAAATTCTTTTGTTATGTAAATATTTTTCCTTCCAAGGATTTTTATAAGATTTATATAAGGAAAGAATTTTTGTTAAGAATACCACCGTAAGATTCTTACAGTGGTATTCTTTAAAAAAATCTTTCCTTATGTAATCATTTTTCCTTCCAAGGAAAGAATTTTTTTTTCTTCTTTTTTTTTTAGAATACCACCGTTAGACTTGTGATCACCAAGACATT
>NC_134785.1:26923538-26933538 GCF_046742065.1 Oratosquilla oratoria
CTCTCTTTCTCTTTCACAATCCCCATCTTCTCTTTCCCTCTTCCTCTCCCTCCTCTCTCCCTCTCTCTCCTCTCTCTCCCTCTCCCTCCTCTTTCCCTCTTCTTTCCCCTCCTCTCTCTCTCTCTATCTATCCATCTATCTATTTGTCTATATCGCTCACTATCTTTCTTCTTTTCTCTATGTATCTATCTATCTATCTATCAATCTCTATCTATCTCTTCCTCTCTCACTCTCTCTCTCTCTTTCTCTATCTATATATTTCTATATCTCTCCACCCCTCCCTCACCCATTCTTCCTCCATAGCCCAAGCGTTCCCTTGAAGGCATTATACTTCAGGAACCTGAGTCTAATCGTCTGGCTTTGGCCAAAACAAAATCAATAAACGAAATATCTGATTTGAAAGGGTTGAGGCTCAAGATTATTCCCCGTGTTTCCTTTAAGGCGCCGGGGTGGGGGAGAGGGGAGAGGAGAGGAGAGGGGGAAGGGAGGGGGATGCGAGGGGAGAGGAGACGGGAGAGTAGAGGGGGAGGAAAGAGGGATGAGAGGGGAGAGGAGAGGGGGAGGGGAGGGGGATGAAAGGGGAGAGGAGAGGGGGAGGGGAGGGGGATGAGAGGGGAGAGGAGATGGGAGGAAAGAGGGATGAGAGGGGAGAAGAGAGGGGGATGAGAGGGGAGAGGAGAGGGGGAGGAAAGTGGAATGAGAGGGGAGAGGAAAGGGGGATGAGAGGGGAGAGGATAGGGGGAGGAAAGGGGGATGAGAGGGGAGAGGAGAGGGGGAGGAAAGGGGAGAGGAGAGGGGGAAGAAAGAGGGATGAGAGGGGAGTGGAGAGGAGGAGGAGAGGGGAAAGGACAGGGGGATGAGAGGGGGGGAGGGTCCTCCTGTCCAGGCAAGAAGGACACAGTGATGACCTGAAGACACAAAGCTGATAGCAATGATGACGTCACAATTGTTTTGAGAATTATAACTCCTCTCCTCACCCTCGTCCTCTTTTCCTTGTTGTTGTTCTTCTTCCTTCTCTTCCTCCTCCTCCTCCTCTGCGCCTCCTTTTCCTTTTCTTCAACCTATTTTCCGTCTCCTCTTCCTCCTCCTCTGCCTCTTACTCTTCCTCCTTCTCCTCCTCCTTCCTCCCCTCATCTTCCCACTAATCGCCAGCACCCAAATTCGTTTTCCTTATCCTCTCCCAAACACGCAGTTGCCCTTCTCCTCCTCTTCCTCCTTCTCCTCCTCTTCTTCCTCCTCCTCTTCTTCCTCCTCCTCTTCTTCCTCCTCCTCCTCCTCCTCCTCCTCTTCTTCTTCTTCTTCCTCCTCCTCCTCCTCCTGTCTAACTCCCCCACCACTCTCCCGCCCTCCTCCCTGTCTCTCATACTTCCTCTTTTTCCTCCCTAACCCTCTTTTTTCCCCCTCTCTACTCTCTCTTGCTACGTCTCCTTCTCTCCTCCCTTCCTCCTCCCCCCCTTTCTCCTTCAAGCTCCTTCTTCTTTTCCTCATCCTCCTTCTCCTCTTTCTTCCTTCTTTTCCTCCTTTGTCTCTTTTTCCTTTACTTCTTATCCCTCTACCATACAGTCTTTCCTCTCTTTCCCCCTCTCTCTCTCTCTCTCTCTCTCTCTCTCTCTCTCTCTCTCTCTCTCTCTCTCTCTCTCTCTCTCTCTCCCTCACTCCCTCTCTCCCTCTCCTTACTTTTATCTTCATTTTGATTCATTCTTTTTGTTTGTTTTCCATTACCTCCGCTTTCTCTTATTCGTTTTATCCCCCTTCCTCTTGTCCCTCCTCCTTATCATTCTCCTTTTCTTCCCCTTTTTCCGTTTTCTATTTCCGACACCGGAGAATCTTCTTCACGTTTTCTTTGTGACCTGTGTCGTCTTACACTTTTCTTCCTTTATTTGTTAGTCGCCTCTTCTCTTGGCTGCTTCTTCCTTTTTTTTTTCTTTTTTTTATTATTATCTTGTTCTTGTCATGTGATCTTGTTCTCGTTTTTCTTTCTCTGTGTTTGATATTCACCCTCTGTTTCAACCTAACTTCTCCTCTCCTTTTTATTTATTCTGTTCATCTTTCCACCTTTTTCATAATCCTAGTCTTTCCCATCCTCTCGTCTTTTCTCTCACATCCTCATCCTCATCCTCATTATCCATCTCCTCCTCTAACCTTCCCATCTCCCTATCCTAATCCACATCCTCTTCTTCAAACTCCTTACCTTTTTTCTCATCCTTTTCCTTATCTCTATCCTTATCCCCCTCCTTACACTAATCCTTATTTTCATCCTTATCCTCATCCTCATCTTTATCCTCATCCTTTTTCTCATCCCTCTTCCTTATCCTCATATTTATCCTTATCCTCTTCCACATACTCATCCTCACCCTAATCTTTATCCTCATAATTTTCTTATCCTAATCATTTTCCTCATCCTTATGTTCATCCTTTTCCTCATCCCAATCATACTGCCTTTTTTCTTCATCTTGACAACAACCTCTTATTTCTTTTCCTCTTTGTTCTCCTCTTCCTCCTCTTCCTCCTCCTCTCACCCATTCCTTCTCCTACTCATCCCTTCACCCATTCCTCCTCCTCCTCCTCCTCCTCCTCCTCCTCTTCCCGTCGTTGATTTTCCTTGTCCTTCTTCTTTGTCTTTTTTTTCATTATCAGCTTCTCCGCATTCTACCCAATTTCATTTCTCTCTTCTTACCTTATTATTCCTCTTTTGTTATTCTATCTCTTCATCTCTCTCTTTTTTTTTCTTGTTCGCTATTCCTTCCTTACCAACACTTCAACCTCTTTGTTCTCATCGGATTTAACAAAAGTCACAAAAGTAGTATACTCAAATGCATGTGCAGCACATGATCGTGTAAATTATTTTACAGATGAAACAAAAAGTTTCTCGACACTTTTTTGTATATGGTAAGAATAGGATACAAAAATAATTCGTAATAATTTACCATACAAGTCTCTTGTTTGTCTATTTATCTATTTATTCATTCATTTATCTATTTATTAATTTATTTATTTATTCATTTATTTATCACTTGTGTATGGTCAATCTAGTGTTTAAATCTAGAATGGTCGAACATAAACAATCCATTAAACACGCGCAAGAAAAATCTGCTGTTTTCCATCACGTTAGTAATCACAACCGCCGGATTGACTGGGAAAAGGCCAAAGGTTCACGTCTAGTTGTGGTTTTAGGAGAAAGAGAGTTAAATCTGCTCTTCTCAAAGAACGTCCGACTTTTAACATCTCTAAAGGACAAAGGTCTCCTGCGGCGAGGCGTCTGGTCAGCAGTCATCTCCCTCCTGACTAGCGGCTGTATCAGCTCCTTGCAAAAAATAAAATAAAAAAAAATAAAATGAAAAAAAAATAAATAAAAATAAAAAATAAAAGCTGTGACAGAAGGGTATATATTACCCCAACACCTCAATCTATTTCATACTTCCCAGAAGAAGGCTGCAATTAGTAGCCGGAATATAGAAGTTGCCGTTCCTACAAGAATTTATTTCACTCCGACAGTGGGTTTTCTGTGTGATATAGGATATCTATATACATATATATATATATATATATATATATATATATATATATATAAATATATATATAGATCTATATATAGATATATGTATATATATATGTATATATATGTATATATATATGAATATATATATATATATATATTTATTCATATATATATATATGTATATACTGTATATCATGTATGTTTTGTTTCCATTCCCTTCGTTAGTTTCCAAGTCTCACACCCGTAGATTATTGCTGGCAGAAGGCATTGATTGTAAAATTTACGTTTCAAACATAAAGGTAGAGAGCCTCTCAGGATCTTATTATACTTACCAAACACTTTCCAACCAATTGTAATGCGTTTTTTATTTCATTATCATGATCCTTCGTCACTTTCACCATCTGGCCTAAATAATTATACTCTTCAACTTCCTCAAGATTCTCATCATCAATTACAATCTCTTTACTTTGAACTTTCGTATTGAACATTACTTTGGTTTTACTTTTATTCATTTTTAAACCTACGTTGACACTTTCCTTGTTTAGATCACTCAGCATATCTTGCAAGTCTTCTGCTCTTTCTGAAATAAGAATAATGTCATCCGCAAATCTTAGGTGGTTCAAATATTCGCCATTAATCTTTAAACCTATCTTTTCCCAACTCAATCTTCTGAAAATATCTTCCAAACAAGCTGTAAATAGTTTCGGTGAAATTGTATCGCCTTGCCGTACTCCTTTCTCGATCTTGATCTTTTCTGGGCAATGGAAACAAAACTAAGGACAGCACAGAGGAGAATGGAGTGATCAATGATGTGAATAACGCTGAGAGACCGAAAGAGAGCAAGTTGGGTGAGAGAGCAGACTAGAGTGAAAGATATTGTGGAAGCAGTAAAAGAGTGGAAGTGGAATTGGGCTGGTAAGTTAGTGCGAACGACTGATGAGCGATGGAGCAAGTGTGTTACTGAGTGGACGCAACGAGATGGGAAGCGTGGAAGAGGGAGACCAGACAGAAGGTGGAGGGACGAGATTGAGAATTTTGCAGGAGTGACGTGGCAGAGGATGGCGCGGTCGTGTGAATCATGGAATGCTATGAAGGATGCCTTTGTTCAGCAGTGGACTCAGGATGGCTGATTTGATTGATTGATTGATTGATATTATGTATGTGTGTGTGTGCGTGATCTTAACGTAATCCATTTGATTAATTTATTTGATTAATTTATCTATTCTATCTATCTATTTGTTCACTTGTTTGTTCACTAATTGGAGGTGGCCTCGTTTTGAACAGAAAAGCTTTGCTGCTTGATTGATGGCCTTTTCATCTTTGATTCCTGATAAATAATCCTTTTATCTTTTCCTGGTATATTTCAATTTAGTTTTTCGTTTTTCTTATCCCGTTTCCATTTATTTATTGTCATTATTTCTATTTCATTCTATTTTATTGTTTATTATTTTTTCTGTTTATTTTTTATCATTCATATGATTTATCAATTATAGTATTTATTTTGTTTATTTTTTATGTTCTTTCATTATCATTATTCATGTTTATTGTTATTTACTTAATTGTATATCTGTTTATTTTTCTTATTTTGTTTGTTTACTAATTTATGTTGTAGTCTTAAATATGCAATTACAACATATGGTGGCAGCGGTGGGATTCGAACCCACGCCCCTGAAGATACCGCAGTTTCATTTTCCATGAATGTCTCAATGTATTAATCACTTCAGCACGAGTCAAATTCTCGCGCGCAGCATCGGCTGCCATATGTACGATGCATCACTTTGCTCGCATTATATGATATAAAGTCACTGCTGTATTACTCATTCTCTTTTACTCTGATTAATAATAAACACAGAAAACATGAGTAAACCAGTTCACATAATCCGGGAGTAACTCATTTACACTACATATATATATATAATATATATATATATATATATATATATATATATATATATATATATATATATATATATACACACACACACTGAATGGTCCCCATTGCAGATATTAATCTTTTTTCATCCACATTAACTTTTCCTTTTTAATTCCATGAAAGTGAACTGTTAATCTGGTTGAAAAAATATATATACTGTATATATATATATATATATATATATATATATATATATATATATATATATAATCAAGACGCCGACGTTGGCATCCTTGTGTACCCACTTGCTCCTCATGACGCCTACGTAGGCGTCATCGTACCAAACTAGTTAATGGGTGACTACAACATTGATTTATCTATCTATATTTATGCAATAAAAAAATTACATAATTTATTCGGACTAAATGTTTATTCTTTTATTTAGATTTTTATGGTTTCCACGGAATTGGGGGAGGGGGACAGGGGAGAGGAAGGAAGGTATAATATTGCAAGAAATTTCCTCTCTGTTACCCTAAGGGGGGAGAGAGAGAGAGAGAGAGAGAGAGAGAGAGAGAGAGAGAAGTGGTGGGAGGACATGAGAATAATCAGATCACAGACATTCACGTGCCAAGTACCAAGAAGGAATGGACATGATATTACTTGCAGGCGCTCAAGGGAGTTGCAATCTTGGCCTTGATCTGGACAGCATCCCCGTGCCATGAGGTTGGACTTCAACGTGGAAAATTGGGTACACACACATACACACACACACATACACACACACACACACACACACACACACACACACAAACACACACACACATTATTGTAGGAATTGTACAGTCGCAGTGGTTCTCAGTTTCCATCTTACTCTCATGCCTCTCACTCTCCCACTCTCTCCCTCTCTCACGTCGTCAATGTTAATTCTGTTTCCACAAGTCACCTCTCACTCCCTCACGCACTCACCCCATCCACCCACTCACCCCACCGACCCAGTCCCTCTCACTCACTCACTCATTCACTCACCCCACCCACTCTCACTCACTCACTCACTCACTCCATCCACTCATTCTCACTCACTTACTCCCTCACCCATCCCTCTCACTAGCTCACTCACTCACAACCTCGCCTCCTCCACCTCTCCACTGACGCTTCCACCTCCTCCACTACCACACCCACACCCTTCACCACGCCCATCGCCAACATTCATGTTACCTCCACTTCCGTTACCTCCATTTCCTCCATCTTTATCAACTCCATCTCATATTACCTCCACCACCACCTCTGTTGTCTCCTCCACTCTTACCATGAACTCCTCCTCTTCCTCCTCCTCCTCCTCTTCCTCCTCCTCCTCTTCCTCCACTGTTTCAACTCCACTTCCTCCACTCCCTCCAGACTCCCACCTCCACATGGCGAGCTGTCCCACTTCCGCATCTGCACCACCTCCACTCGTCCTCCACCTCCAACGTCCTCCATTCCACCTCCACGCCCACTCCACCTCCATATTCCCTCCTTCCCTCCCTCCCAACTTTCCAGAACTTACCTCCGTTTGTACATCACCGCCTCCTCCACAAATTCCGTCCTCCACTCCACCTTCACTCCACCTCCATGCCTGCTCCACCTCCATCCTCCCTTTCTTCATCACTCCCTTCAAAATCCTCACTCCATTTTCATCCTCATCTCCTCCAATTTGAAGAAACCCACCACCACCTCCACCAACTCTTCCACCTCCACCAACTCTTCCACCTCCACCTCCACTTCCCACTTCCATCTTTTCCTCCAACACCTCCACCCGATCCCTCTCATTTCTCCCTTCCTCCTCCTTCCCTAGACTCTCCATCCTCCTCCCTTTCTCCTCTTCCTCCATCTTCTCCATCATCTGCCCCTACCAGAATAACTACGTCCTTCTAACTTCGCCTTCTTCCTCCTCCCCTCCTCCTCCTCCTCCTCCCCCTCCTCCTCCTTCTCTTATTTCTCCTCCCTCTTCTCATACTCCTCTCACACCTCCTTCTCCTCTTTCTCCTTTATTTCTTCCTCCTCTTTCTTCCCTTGTCTTCCTTCCTGTCCCCCTCCTCTTCTTCATCCTCCTCCTCGTCCCCCTACCCCTTCTCTTTCTGATTTCACTCCAGCTCCTTTTTCTCCTTTATTTCCTCCTCCTTCCCCATTCCTCTCCCCTCCTCCTCTTCCTATTCTTCCTACTCTTCCTATCTTTCTACCCTCACACTTTTTTTCTCTTTCTCCTTTATTTCCTCCTCCTCCTCCTCCTCTTCCTTCCCTGTCACCCTCCTCTTCCTACTCCCCTTCTTCACTTTCTCCTTTATTTTCTCCTCCTCCTCTTCCTTCCCTGTCACCCTCCTCTTCCTACTCCCCTCCTCCTTCACCTTCTCCTCTCACATCTACTTTTCCATTTTCTCCTTTATGTCCTCCTCTTCCTTCACCTTCCCATCCTTCTTTCTCCTCCTACCCTCTTCTCTTTCTCCCTTGTTTTCCTCCTTCTTCTCCCTTATTTTTCTCCTTTTCCTCCTCCTATCTTATTTCCTCCTCTTCCTCTTCCTCCTTCTCTTCCTCCTCCTCCTCCTCCTCCTCCTCCTCCTCCTGTATGTGACGTATGTAATTGAGTAACGTAATGCGATCGTGAGGCGGACACCAGATTGACTTCGACATGTCACGTGATCCACCCAAGGAGACTAATTGGTCCACACGACTCCTGTGCAGGTGGAACACGACCACTCTGCGCCCAGGAGCCTAAGGCCAGGGTCTAGAACGTCCCTCCGTTGCCCAAGGGGCGTCTAAATCCTTTCGTTCCTTCCAAGTGACAAATTTAGATTTTTTTTTTTTTTTTTTTTTTTTTTTTAAGTTCAGCCGGTTATGAATCCTTTGGGGTCTCGGTCATCTTCAGAGCCGTGGACCACCTTTCAGTCTTCACAAAAGGGTCCGGGGGCAGACCTCGAGGACCTGAGCCCTATGGTTTCCCAGAAACGTTCCTCTTTACAAGAACGTTTCTGTTTTCTCGTGTTAGGGTAGTGACGTCATAGATATGACGTCATAGATGTATTTAGATTTCTCGTTATATCCCCGCCACATTTAATAACATCAAAATTAATTCTAGAACCTCAACTAAGCAATTCTGTGACATTTGTGTTACGTTTTAATGATGTGTACGTTTTTACAAGGGCAATGACGTAATATATGCTTATACTGAAGATGGCGTGGTAAAAATAGTCAAATATGATGATGCTATTGAAGATACGTCAAATATGATAACGATACACAAAAATATTCATATTTGACGTAATCTGTACGCTACGATGACGTCGCGTATGCGTCATTCGTCATCTGTAGCGTAAGATTACGTCATAGACGACGTATTTTTCGAAAAAAAATATAATATATTGTACGACGGATTATGACGTTTGTATGACGTTTATTCTTTACAAGGAGAATTACTCGATAGTATTATTATACTGAGTGTGATATGACATTCATATCACGTGATATGAATATCATATCATAGGTCATATCATATCATCGTTCATACCATATATCATAGATCATATCATATCACATACCATAGATCATGTCATATCATGTATCATATCATATCATATATCATATCATATAATAGATCATATATCATGTAATAGATCATATCATATCATAGATCATATCATATCATATCATATATCATAGATATTACTGCGTCCTCTGTTCACACATACCGGAAACCCACTGCCCAGCCTCAGTTCTCAATGGTCCTTTCTCACTATTAAGCATCTCTCTAGAAAGAAGTTTTGATTGGTGTCTGTGTTGTGGGAGTGCTGGTCTTTTTCTGATGGAAGAAGATTTTTGAAAAAGGGAAAAAATCTTGTCAGATCATATGTAAAAAAAAAAAAAAAAAAAAAATGAATAACTAAATGAATAAATAAATAAATTGCCCCTGGCTCCGGAGATTAGACACCGGCCCCACCAACAGTTGTCGACCACCACCGGCCGGACTCAGCCGGATGAACCGGAGGCATTTTCCGGAATCTGTGGAATCGATCCTAGTCGTGGAGTTCCCAGAATGTTCTACCCACCCGCTCTCTCCCTCTCCCTCTCTCTCTCTCTCTCTCTCTCTCTCTCTCTCTCTCTCTCTCTCTCTCTCTCTCTCTCTCTCTCTCTCTCTCTCTCTCTCTCTCTCTCTCTCTCTCTCTACTCTCTCTCTCTCTCTCTCTCTCTCTCTCTCTCTCTCTCTCTCTCTCTCTCTCTCTCTCTCTCTCTCTCTCTCTCTCTCTCTCTCTCTCTCTCTCTCTCTCTCTCTCTCTCTCTCTCTCTCTCTCTCTCTCTCTCTCTCTCTCTCTCTCTCTCTCTTTTCTCTCTCTCTTATTTATCTCTTATCTCTCTCTTCTCTCTTTATCTCTTATCTATCTATCTTCGCTCTCTAACTGTGGAGTCCCGGGAATGTTCTACGCACCCGCTCTCTTTCTTCTTTCCCCTCTCTCCTTTTTACTCTCTCCACTCCTTTCTGTTTCAAACTCTCTTTCCCTCTCGTTCCTCACGTCCCACCTTCACTCTCTCCTCTCTCCATCCTATTTCCTCTCTCACACCTCTCTCTTCTCTCTCAACTCCCACATATCTCATATTCTCCT
>NC_134785.1:26953538-26958538 GCF_046742065.1 Oratosquilla oratoria
CATCCTACTTCTCTTTTTCCTCTTGTCCCACCTTCCTCTTTATCCTCGTCTCTCTCTCTCTCTCTCTCTCTCTCTCTCTCTCTCTCTCTCTCTCTCTCTCTCCCCTCTCTTCCAGTTTACCTATATCTCTATTCACTCTCCCCGTTCCTTTCACCTTTACCCTCACTCTCATCCTTTCTCTCTCTCCCTTCTCCTCTCTCTCCTCCGTTTCCAGCCCCTTACCCTTTGGCTCGCCTCCTATTCTCCTCCTCCTACTCCTCCTCCTCCGCCTCCTCGTCGCCCTTCTTCTCCTCCTCCTCTTTTTTGTTTTCCTCGACTACCTGTCTTCCATTTTCCTCCCCCGCGTCTTTTCAGTGCCTCGCCCTTTGTACCCCTTTCTTCCTACCCTTCCGCCCTCCTTCCCTCTCTCCTTTTTTCCCTCCTTTCTTCACTTCATCCTTCTCTTCTTCCCTTCCTTCCTTTTTTCCCTTTCATCTTCCCTCCCTCTCGTCCTTCCTTCCTGCATCTCTTCTTTCTTCTCTTTCTCTCTTCCTACGTTCCTCTCTTCTCCGTTTCCTTCTTTCCTTGCCTTTCTCTCCACTCATCCATTCTTCCCACCCTACTTTCCTTTCACCCGTTTCTCCCTTCCTCTCTCCCTCCGTCTCTCTCATCCTCCCTCTCTTCCTCCCTCTCTTCCTCCCTTCTTCCCTTGGTCACTATCTCCTTTCGCTTCTTCCTTCCATTCTCTACATTTCCCTCCTTTCCTAACTTTCCTCCCTTATAAGAACATAAGAATGAAGACGATTACAAGAGACCATAAGGCCTATTTTAGGCAGTTCCATGTCCATTACCACCTGTCATCCCTATTCATAAAGTTACCTAACCTTCCCTAAAAACAACTGATAGTTTCAGCACTCACTATATGGTTACTAAGTCTATTCCATTCGTTGACCACTCTATTGGTAACCAGTTCTTGCTTATTTCCTTCTTAAGTCTAAATTTGTCCACTTTAATCCATTACTGCGAGTCCTACCCTGTTGTCTTAATATGATGACCTTATTTGTGTCACCCTTGTGAAAGCCTTTGATCCACTTGAACACCACTATTAGATCACCCCGCACTCTGCGTCTTTCCAGAGAGTGTAAGTTAAGGTGCCTAAGCCTAACCTCGTTAAGTAAATTTGTGAGCCCATGTATCATTTTGCTCATTCTCCTCTGTACTGATTCTAGCGAATTGCTATCCATTCTATAGGACGGAAACCAGGACTGTACCGCATAGTCAAGGACCTGTCTAATTAACGCCAGATAGAGTTTGATAATTACCTCTTCGCTTTTATTCGTAACTGTCTTAGCAATGAAACCTAATGCTCTGTTAGTTCTATTCCTGGCGCTAATGCACTGTTTCCTGTTATCTTTTTCTAACACCCCACTTCCTCACATTCTTCTCTCCTTCCTTTATTCCCCCTTCTCTATCTCCTTCTCTTCTTTCTTAAATTTCTTCTTCTCCCTCTTTCCTTCTTCTTTCTGCCTTTCTCCTCCCCCTAAATTACTTCTTCCTTTTCCTCTTCATTCCTTCCCTCCCTCCTCCGTCCCTCTTTCCCTCTTTTCGTACATACCCCCTTCTCTCCCTTTCCCCTCTTTTCTTTCTTCCTCTCTACCTACCCCTTCCCTCTCTCCCTCCCTCCCTCTTTCCTCCCCTCTTCTGTTCTCTCTCTCCCTCTTGCATCCCCGTCTCTCTCCCTCGCTCCCTTTGTTCTTCCACCATTTCTGTTCTTCACCTTGGCCCATATGTTCTACTGGGCTCCCCTTCTATGTTCCATATTTATCAAATGTTCCTTCTCCCCGTCTTTATCAGAGTCCCTTTGAGCCCGTCCTTTGTTCGCTTCTTCATCACCCCCTGATACTTTTGTTCCTCCTTCCTCTCCCCCTCCTCTCCCCTTTCTCTCCCCCCTCCCATTCCTCTCCTCCCTTCTCTCCCCCTCCCCTTTCTCTCCCCTTTCCTTCCTCGCCACCCTATCCCGTTCTACTTTCCGTTTTATCTCAGCAAAGCCTTC
Source organism: Oratosquilla oratoria (assembly GCF_046742065.1). Taxonomy (NCBI): domain Eukaryota; kingdom Metazoa; phylum Arthropoda; class Malacostraca; order Stomatopoda; family Squillidae; genus Oratosquilla; species Oratosquilla oratoria. The sequence continues at coordinate 26,955,571 of NC_134785.1, forward strand.
TGCTTTGGGATCCTATCCATCTGGTAAAGCTCCCTTCTCTCAATCCCCTCTCTCTCTCTCTCTCTCTCTTTTTTTCTGGGAGCGGGCACATCAGCTTGGAGGAGCCTTCTGCTTCACTATCCTATCCATCCTCGTTCTTTGTGCTCCTGACGACCCCCTTTTTCTAATCAGTCCCCTCCATCACCTGATACACCATTTTACCTGTTTTTGTTTTTATCTGTTTATTTTCTAATATAAATCAAAAATATTTCTCTCAACTCTTTCAAATCTGAGTGTTTTTTTCATTGCAGTAAGATCTGTTAACAATTATGGTCCCAGAGGGGATGTTTAAACTGAATAAAATTGCTTGGCGACAGAAAGAATAAGTACTCAAATCGAAAAATGCAGTGAAAAGCTTAAAAAAACATATCCAAATAAACTTGATGGAGATTGTTATCTGATATTTGGGCTGGAAAGTGTCGGACTTAACAGGTTCATTGTAGTGACGCACTGTATAGCTGATGACATGGGTGTCGTCAGGTGGTTTTTATCTATTATATATACATTATATATATATATATATATATATATAATATATATATATATATATATATATATATATATATTTTTTTTTTTTTTTTTTTTTTTTTTTTACTCGCTTTTAGTCTCGGCGTGGTTAACTTGCGTGTCCTTCGTTATTAGCATCAAAGTTTCTGTCCTAACTGGGTTCTTAACTTGATCCTTAACTTCATTCTTATTACGTCAAATTGCGTCAGGGAACGACGCATCTCCCCGGCCTAGATCGAAAATTCACTCTTAAGTTCTACCTGTATCTCACTCACTGTGGTGTACGTCATACACGCACACACACACACACACACACACACACACACACACACACACACACACACACACACACACACACACACACACACACACATATATACTCTGATCCACACCCTCAGATTTTATCTATATATATATATATATATATGTGTGTGTGTGTGTGTGTGTGTGTGTGTGTGTGTGTGTGTGTGTATGTATGTATGTATGTATGTATGTATGTATGTATGTGTGGGATGAAGGGGTGAGGAAGAGTGAAGACCCGATTTTGTCCCAATCCCCGACCCCCAGAGGTAGATAAAATCGTAGGGTTTGGATCAGAATATAAACTGAAAAGCGTGATCTCTCAGCGAAGATGTTAACGAACCTGTGACTCAGCCTCCGTCCATTACCAGGAGATCAGTGTCTTAAACGAGATCAAAATGGAGGTTAACTCTTGACCCGTTGTGTGTCAAAAGGTTAAACGTGGTCATTGTAAGGGTTTCTTTATGCTTGACGCCAAACGATTTTGTTCTATTCATAGGAGTCCGTGCCTGGTAGTGTGAAAAAGTATTTCGATTAAACTGTATGTATACATTATACCAACTAAAAATTCCCGACCTCGGAACCCTCTGTGGTCAGGTATAGGTAGTCTAAGACCATAACATCCGGTTACAGGAACTACGGTTCCTACAGTACTACAGGGAACATTACAAAGCAGTAATCTCTACTAAACGAACAACGTCTTGTGGCTTGAGCTTTGCAGAATATATCCCGGAAAGTAAGAATTTCGGTTGTTGCTCAACTGAAACAAAATATAGAGACAATTTTTTACGACCCTGTTATTACCATATATTGAGTCTTTACCAAAGCATTCTCTTCTTTCAATGCTGTTACCTTCTTTGGCTGAAATGAAATAGTTATGCGACAGTTTAAGTAAAGATAGTAATGTGAATTATTTAATGGAGATCATGTTCACGAGGATTGGTTTGTGATTGGTTGAGACCTCGAGGAACGCCGCCAATCAGTGAATCAGTTGAAAATAAACAAAATGAATAAATGAAAAAATAAATAGATGAATGAATAGATAAATATATAAATAAATTGATGAAAAAACACATGGATAAATAAATAAACACATACATACAGAAATAAATATAATGCATTATAAAATAAATTAAATGAGGGAAATTTTATTCTTTCACATTGAGAATCGTCATTCGACTGAATGAAATAATTTGGCTTCAGGTTAAATCGTGTTGTAATTCTATTCTATTCCATTGACCCAGTCTCTGTGTGTGACCGCCTTCGTTAGCAAAGGGATTAAGTTGCGTGGAGAGAGAGGCAGAGAGAGATAAAGAGAGAAAGATATAGAGTGACAGACAGATAGAGAGAGAGAGAGAGAGAGAGAGAGAGAGAGAGAGAGAGAGAGAGAGAGAGAAAGAAAGAGAAGCAGAGACGTAGAGAGACAGACAGAGAGAGAGAGAGGGAAAAAAGAGAGATCATTCATTCATGTCTTGCCCCACCAGAACCGTGACCATATAAGGGCAGTCTCGTTTGCTTCCTTAAGATCTTGGTCGGAACAATGGAGACCCTATGGACACTCCCGGAGGGCATAGAGACCATTGTCTGTACTTCACCAGAGGGACATTCAGGGCTGTTGGTTTATCCCCATATGTGTTGATTTTCTCTCGTTTTGACCACGTTAGCTCTTCTTCTCTTTAGAGAGAGAGATAGAAGAAGAAACCTAAGATTCCTTTGTATCGACTTCTTTATCGAAATTCCTCATAGCCGTCTTCAGAATGTCCTCTCTTCACCTCCTCTTCCTCCTCCTCCTCCTCCTCCTCCTCCTCTCCTCCTTCCTCTCCTTGCTTTGTCTTCCTTCTCTTATCTCTCCTCCCTCTCCTCAAGTTCTGTCTCTTTCTTCACCTCCCTCTCCTCCTCTTCCTTCTCTTTCTTCTCGTTCTCTTCCTCACTCTCTTCCTTCTTCTCCTCCTGTGCTTCCTATCACATCATTCCATCTGTTCTTCTTCCTCTTATTCAATCCCTTCCCTCTCCTTCTCTTCCCCTTGTCCCTTCTCTTCCTCCTCCTTCTGTCTCTTTACTCCCCCCTTTCTTCACCTCCTTCCTCTTTCTCTTCCTCCTCCCCTCCCCTCCTCCTTCTTCC
>NC_134785.1:26968538-26976038 GCF_046742065.1 Oratosquilla oratoria
TCAAAAATTTTATTCTGGTGGATTCCGTGTTTGATTTGTAAATCTTAAATTTCAATGAATATAATTTTTTTCCTGCAATTTATTTTGTGTTTTTCTTCTTCTAGACATAGACTATGTATTCCATTACTTATTTTTCCAGAAATATAATTTTCCTGTGGATGTAATGATAGATATGGTGCAAGAGAATGGTGTGTTGGTACAAGTGAGGACATGGTGATAAGCTATGGTGTAAAAGGTGACACTCTGTGGTGCAAGAGGAAGAAAAAGGTCTTATTTCAAATTTTGAATCCTTTGGGATCTGAACTCGAGGCCGTTAAAAACCGTTAAAACCATTAAAAATAGTCGTCGATGTCGGTCTGCCCCCCATACGCTGAATATAGCCATTCAAAAGTGTCCGTTCAGGAGTTTCCATTCGAAAGGGGCATATTTTTCAACGGTTTTGTTTGGCGTAGAAGGGGTAACGCCTTGCCTCCGGGATCCAGTCAACCAACCCATGAAGATTTTTTAAGATTTTTTTTTATAAATATATATATATATATGTATATGTATATGTATATATATATGTATATGTATATATATATATGTGTGTGTGTGTGTGTGTGTGTGTGTGTACATATATACAGTATATGTCTATATATATATATTATATATATATATATATATATGTACATATATATATATATATATATATATGTAAATATGAATATATATATGTGTGTGTGTGTGTGTGTGTGTGTGTGTGTGTGTGTGTGTGATTTTTTTGTAAGCGAGTTATAATACAACCAGTTGTGATTGTGACATTGTACATTCATCGTAATGCAAACGGTTCTCTCCTGTTGCTGTGTAATTTTACAAGTATTGTCACGCAACCAGTTGTTCTTGTATGATTGTGAAATTGAGTGTCATACAACTAGATAATCTATTGTGATTTTGATTTTGTTTGTGGAGGGATTGTAATACGATGGTTTAATCTTTTTATTGTGAAATCATTTGTGAAAGATTTATATAATTCAATAAAGAATTATAATTGTGAAACTAATTGTGAAGGGGTTGTAATACAATGGTACGCTTTTTTAGCTTTAAATTATTTTTAAAATATTTGTGTAAACGAAAAAAGTTGTAAATGGGAAACTGTTTGTGGAAGGGTAGTTATAAAGCAGTTGTAAATTTGTTTTTGTGAAAATATAAACTATATGTATGATTGAATAACAGTTTGTAATTGTGAAACTACTTGTGGAAGGGTGCTAATACAATGGTTCAAATTTTTTTATTGTGAAATTATCTATAAAATATTTATATAATTGTATAGCAGTTTGTAATTGTGAAACTGCTTGTGGAGGGATTGTCATACAACCAGTTGTAATTTTGTGATTGTAAAAATGTCTATGTACTATTGTCTCCTCTCTTTCTCCTCTGTATATATTTTTTCTCAATCCATTTCTCTTGTCTCTTTTTATCTCCCGTTATCTCCTCTTCCTCTTCGCTGTATTGTCTCTATCTCTCCTTCCTCTCTTCCCGCAATCTCTTTGTTTTTCATTCTACATCTCTTCCCTTTTATTTCCTAATTTATTATTTTTTATCTTCCTTCATTTTTACCTTCCCCATTTTCTTTATCTTTTTTGTATTTCTCTTTCTCCATCTCTTTCTCTTTCTTTTCTCTCCTACTTTGTTTTAGTTTCCTCATATTGCATGTGTAAAATCACACACACGCATACACACACGCACACACACACACACACACATACACACACATACGTACACAAACACACACACACATACGTACACAGACACACACACACGCGCACACACTCGATGGCATAGTGGTAGCGTCCGCGGCCGCCATTACGGCGATCCGGCTTCGAATCCCGCCCAGGGCTGAAATAATTTCAGTATCGCTGCGCTGTGAGTCGTTACTCCAACTCTCATGGGCGGGAAGTTGTGTGTGTGTGCGTGTAAGGTCACACAGCATTACCCAAAGATTGGTCATATATAAGCTCTGAGCTCTCTTCCGGGAGGGAAATAGCTGTCGATCACGAGTCCAACACGTGATCCAAGACCGTGGTGAATCACACACACACACACATACATACATACATAAATGCATACGTAAGCACACTCAGTCAAGTATAGACGCGCGCACACAGGGAAATAATAATCTGAAATATAGAATCCCCTCCTCTTGGGGCAAACCTAGGAAATATTATAGGATTAAAAGGTGCGACCATGCTAGGACCTGCAATGTATGTATATATATATATATATATATATATATATATATGTATATATATATATATATATATATATATATATATATATACATATATATATATATACATATATATAGATAGATAGATAAATAGATGGATGGATAGATAGGTAAAAATTACAGTCAAGGTTGTGCTGACTGAGGAAGTGGGTGGTGGGGGGAAAGGAGGGAGAGAGGGAGGGAGTGTGAGGGAAGGAGGATGAAGTAGGAGAGGAAGAGGAGAGGACGGGAAGGGAGGGAGAGAGGAGAAATGGTAGAAAGAGAGAGAGAAAGGAGGGGAGAGGGTGAGGAAGGAAGAGAGGGAAAAGGAGAGAAGAATAGGAGGGGAGACGTAAATGGAGAGGGAGAGGAGAAAGAGAGTAGATGGAGGTAGTGAGGAAGAAAGAGTGGAGGAGAGGTAGAAAGAGAGGGAAGGGAGGAAGATAGTGGGACGGGAAGAGAGAAAAGGAGAAACTGAGAGGGAGAGGAAGAAGGAAGATGAAGGAAAGAGAGAGAAAAGGAAAGAAAGAAAGAGAGAGAGATAGAGAGAAAGAGAGAGGAAGGAGGGGAGAGAGGGAAAGAGGAAAGGAGTATGGTGTCATAGCTTCCATTGAAGGTATAGTGTGACACTCCATAGACGAAGTTAATCGCATACTGACACATATATTACAGTGAAACTGAACTTATGGTAGGAATTCTTTTGCCGTCACCTTTGCCCCTTGTGCTAAGACGCTAGACAATAGTGGCAGTCGCTGGTAGGCGTTGGGAATCACACTCGGGACCGTAACAAGAAAGGTTGTTTTTTTTGTTGTTGCTGTTGTTGTTGATCCTGTTATTATCGCTGTTATTATTGTTATCATTATTTCTAATGTTATTATCAATATTATCATTATTATTACTTATCATTATTATTATTATTATTATTATTATTATTATTATTATTATTATTATTATTATTATTATTATTATTATTATTATCATTATTGTTATTATTATTATTATTATCATTATTATGATTATGATTATCATTAATATTTGTTCTCAAAAAAGGTTATCGCAAGATAACAAATGTATATAGATGTGTACAAAGTACACAACAATATACATATATATATATATATATATATATATATAATATATATATATATATACACAGTATATATATATGTATAATATATATATATATATATATAATATACAGTATATATATGTATATCTATATATATATATGTATATATAATATATGTGTGTGTATATATATATATATGTATATATATATATATATATATATATATATATATATATATATCCAAGAGCCTTTTCCCCCTTATAAAAAAATAATCAAGTCAAAGGCTCCCACTCATTCCACTCCCCTCCGCCCCTTTCCCCTCTCACATCTTAGCTTTTGGTGGATGATGGGTCATCCCTGTATCCCGCCCACTGCCCTGGGTCAGAATCAATATGGCAAGACACAGCACATCCACAGCAAGGGCACTTCACTTTATTAGCGACCCCGTGTCTTCGTCCCCTCATGCAGAAAAAGAAAAGACGTGGAGAAATCCAATTGGGCTGCGTCAAAGTATCATTCACACATACGGACCCTCCTACCCACCCATCCCCCGCCCCTCACTTCCTTGCATAATAGTATCATCTATACACAGCCAGTCTCCACTCACCCCTATCTCCTGCCTGCTTCCTTCCTTGCTCAACAGACATTCCCCTCTTGCTCAACGCCACATTCACTCCATCTATCCATTTCATCCTCGGTCATCCCCTTAAATTCACTTCCTTTACCTCTGCCTTCCAGACCTCGTTTGCCAATTTTTCATCACTCATTCTTTCCATGTGCCCAAGCCATCTTAATACTCTTTTATCAGTCCTATCTGTCATCGCTTTTTCCACTCCCACTCTCCTCACCTCCTCGTTTCTCGTTCTATCCAACCCAGTAATCCCTACCATACTTCTCAGATATTTCATCTCAAACACATTCGAACTTTTCATCTCTACCTATATTAAATTCCATGTTTGTGTCCCATACAAAGCCGTCGGCACAATCACCCCTTCATACAATCTCCTCTTTGCACCCATTCCCAGATGCCTATTTCTTATCTGTTTGATCCCCCAAGGCATTTACTTTTTTCTCTCAATCCACAATTTCCCTCTACCTCCACTCCTCCCTTTCTTGCCACATGCGACCCCAGATACCCAAAGCTATCCACTTCCTCCATCGTCTCTCCTTTAAGACTTACTTCCAACTCACTACCAAACTCTACCCTTTTACATCTCAGCACCTTCCTTTTACTCACATTTACCTTTAACTTTCTCCTATCGCACACCTGCCCAAACTCCTTAACCCTTTCTGACCCTGCCACAAGCGCAGTGTCGTCAGCAAACAACAACTGGCTCATCTCCTACTTTTCTCCATTTTCTGTAACCATCTCCAGTCCCCTGCCCATTACCCTCACATTTACTTCCCGCACCACCCCATCCATGTACACATTGAACAGCCACGACGACATGACACATCCCTAACGCAGTGCCACCTTTACCTCAAACCACTCGCTCTCTCCATATGCAGTCCTAACACAGGCTCTACTATTCTTGTAAAAAAAATCTTGCCTATCCTTAACAGCTTTCCCCCAATTTCATATATTTGCAAAACCTCACACAGTGCTTTCTTGTCTACCGTGTCATAAGCCTTTCCCAAATCCATAATGGCCAAAAATACATCCTTACCTTTTCCTAAAACTTTCTCACATATCTGCCTTACCGCAACTTCTACCTTTCGTAAACCTACACTGTTCCTCACCAATTACTCCCTCTGTTCCTCTCGTAATCATCTCAAAAACCTTCCATAAGCCTTCCCAACTACATTAAACAAGCTAATCTGTCTGAAACTACTACATTCACATTTATTCCCTTTTCCCTTGTAAAAGAGAACTATACAGGCACTCCTCCAGTTGGCACTTTACTTTCCCTTAGACACACATTAAACAACCTCACTAACCAGTCCACTATAACTGTATCTCCCATCTAACCTGGGTGCCTCACTGATCTCATCATTTTCAAAACTCCTTGCACCTTATCTTTTCCTGTTTCTCCTTCATTTTTCTCCCCCATTACGGTCATTTTCTTTAGCGCTTCCCTCTGTTACCACCACTCCCTCCGCTATCCTCCTCCACACTCAACAGCTCTCTAAAACGTTCTACCCATCTACCCTCTACCGCTTCCTCTTCCGTTAAGATCTGTCAATCTGCGCCTTTTACCTTTTCTTATCTATTTGACTCGGCCTCCCTTCCTCTCTTAATTTCCTTCCAAAACATCTTTTTATTACTTTAAAAAAAATCTGTTATACTCCTTCCCATTTTACATCTGCTCTCCTTTTTGACTCGTTTATCTTTTATTTTTCTTCTCTTTTTTATGCCTCCTGTATATTTCTCTCGTCGTTTTATGCAACCAGTCAGTGAATGCTCGCTTCTTCTCTTCTACTGCCTTCTTCACTTCATCATCCCACCCTTCCTTCTCTTCCCTCCCATCCTCCTTGTTCCACATACCATCTTTGCACACCTTGCCACTTCCTCCTTGAAACTTCCCCATTCCTCATCCACTCCTACTTCTACTCTACCCTTCACCACCTTCCACACTTCTTTCAGCTTCACTTTATTTTCCTGCTCCTTTCCCTTCTCATTTAAACAGTTTGCTGTAAGTACCTCACTATCTTCCGCCCTTTTCCTCTTTCTCCACCTATCTTACATTCTCATCTTACCTTCCACCAAAAAATGATCTGATATTCCACCTATCTCCCCTAAGGACATGTACATCCAAAACTCTTCCTACTCTTTTCCTGGATAACACTACATAGTCCATTCATGCCTTATCAACCACCCTTCCATCCACCACCCTCTCTCATGTGTACTTAAGCTTGACCTTCTTCCTAAATACTGTGTTAGCTATTATCAACTCTTTTTTAAACACATCTTTACCTTTAATTCTCCACTATGATTTTTACTTGGCACTCTACACTTCCCAACTCTAGCATTGATCCTCTAGATTCATCCCCAACTCTAGCATTGAGATCTCCCAATACTACTACATTGACCTTTATCCCAAAACTCTCTACGCACTCATTTAAGTATGTCGAAAAAGCTTCCCTTTCCTCTACACTCTTCTCATTACCAAGCCCATATGCGCTTACAAAGACCCACATCTCCGTTTCCAGTTTCACCTTCATCCACATTAATCTTGAAGAAACCTCTTTCCAATGCACCACACGTTTATCTATCTCCTCACTTACTAGTAGAGCCGCCCCTTCCCTCCTCACTACACTCACAAACTCAAAATCAACCTCTCCCTTTCAACTCAGTTTCTGTTAAGGCCAACACATCCACCTTCCTTCTCACAAATATACTGCCCATCTCTTCCCTTTTACTCTCATTTGTGCCACACCACACGTTAAAAGACCCAAATCTCAGGGTTCTGGTTGGAAAACTTCTAGACCTTCTTATCCTTTGACTTTTCATAGGAATATACCCCTAGGATTAGTAAGAGTAGGATGCCTAATCCCACACTCCGTCCCGTTTTAGCCACCTTTACGACCCGAATGGGTAAATATATAGATATAGATATCGATATAGATATGCATATAGGTATGTGTACTGTATGATATATATACAGAAGTGGCGTACGATTTTATTCACCTGAGGTGATATTTTCAGCAAGTACGAGTTGATAGGATGCAGATATTGAAATAGAGGGTAGAAAGGGTCTAGATGGAAAGAGAAAAGAAAAAAGTTTATTGTGAACCCAAAGGGAAGGGGGGAAGGTGGGGAGTGAAAGGGAAACAAGTTGCTCTTTCCCACTTCCCCTTCCCACCCCTCTCTCTCTCTCTCTCTCTCTCTCTCTCTCTCTCTCTCTCTCTCTCTCTCTCTCTCTCTCTCTCTCTCTCTCTCTCTCTCTCTCTCTCTCTCTCTCTCTCTCTCTCTCTCTCTCTCTCTCTCTCTCCCTCTTTCTCTCTCTCGCTACCTCTATCCAAAGTTGAACGAAGTTAGTGAATTGTGGGACAGGATGGGGAAATGGTGGGAGTGAGTGAGGGAAGGAGGGGAGGAGAGAAAGGGAAGAGGATGGAGGAGGGAGGGGAGTGGGAGGGAAAGAGAAGGAGAAGAGCAAAAGAAGGGAGAGGAAGAAAAGAAAGGAGCATAAGGGGAATGTGAAGGAGAGGAAGAGTGGGGAATGTAGAGGGGAAGAGAAGAGGGGGA
>NC_134785.1:26983538-26988538 GCF_046742065.1 Oratosquilla oratoria
AATTGTTTATCTACTTCTTAATTGGGCCTCCTGTCTTCATGATTTATTGTTTTTTAAGGTATTATAACCGATTTATCTTTAAACATTAATCTCAAGTTTCTAACTTCACTGAGTTTGGAACTGTATTGTGTCACTCCTCTTATTATGTTTTTCTTTCACATTTGATTTGTATATATATATATATATATATATATATATATATATATACATATATATGTATATATATATATATATATATATATGTATATATATATATATATATATATATTCATTTATTTATTTATTTATCTATTGTCGAGTCAGGTACGTTGACAATGTTAGTACAGCACTGAGTTGTCATAGGAGGGATGTGGTGGCATTATTAGCCGATTAATTAATTATACATATATATATATATATATATATATATATATATATATATATATATATGTATGTATATTTGTGTGTGTATATATGCATGTATATTATATATATATATATATATATATATTTGTGTGTATGTATGCATGTATATATATATATATATATATATATATACATGCAATAAAAACACTAAGAATGTGTGTTCACGTATGCATAAGTAACCACTAGGAAAAGTAAACTAACGCAGGAGAGCGCTTTCGTATAATTACATCTTCAGTGCAGATGCAAAGAAGGAATTAATTCCTTCTTTGTATCTGCACTGAAGGTGTAATTATACGAAAGCGCTCTGCTTCGTTAGTTTACTTTTCCTAGTGGTTACTTACGCATATATATATACATATGTATGCATGTACGTATGTTAATGAACTTAACCACGTCTTTCCTTCACCTGAATACATTTACGTCACCGTAATACATGTACCAGGTGTTCTTTATTCATCCAAAGTATACCCATGGTATACACCAGTTGATTTCCCCCCCTTGTGAAGGGGTGGCCGTGTCAAAGCATACCCTGACTACACACAAGAGGACAATAAGTCCAGAAAAGAGGATCTCCGGTCACAAGGGGCTCGGTGGCGATATTCTTATCCCCCATCACCGACAATGCCTTGTGTCGTCAACTCCGGACTCCTGGGGGAAGCTTCCTCCCTGACCTTGATTTGAGGTGTCTTGTTGACAAGGAGTCGGGGGAGTGGAAGAAAAGAAACACTTCATCTGATTGTGCTTCTTCATCCTCATCTTTATCCTCTTTCTCTTCATTCTTATTCTCACCTCACCGTCACGCTCCTTTTTCCTCCTCTTCTTATCCAACTGAAAAAAGTCTTCTCCTTCTCCTCCTCCTCCTCCTCCTCTTCCTCCTCCTCTTCCTCCTCCTTATCCTCCTCTTCTTTCTCTTTTTCTTATTCTTCCTTCTGTCTTTTTTCCTTTTGTTATTCCTTCTCATAATCATTTCCTTCTTCTTGTTCTTCTTCCTCTTCGTATTAATATTTATTTTTCATTTTCTTTTACCTCCTCCTATTCCTGTTCTTCAGCTTCTGACTTCTCTTCCTCCCCTTCTTCTTCTTCTTCTTCTTCTTCTTCTTCTTCTTCTTCTTCTTCTTCTTCTTCTTCTTCTTCTTCTTCTTCTTCTTCTTCTTCTTCTTCTTCTTCTTCTTCTTCTTCATCTTTCTCTTTTCCTCCCATCCGCTTCCCCCCTGAGCTTAGTAATATAAATTAATCCCCTGAAGCTTCGTTCAGATTGTCTTTTTTTTTTCTTCTTTTTTTTTTACAAATAACTCGCGCTGTTCGCTTCAGACTCTTTCAATATTTTGGTTTTCTTCGGCGACTTTCTCTCTTTTTTTTTTTTTTTTGAGGGGGGAGGGCTTACCCTCCCACCCTTCTCACCCTCCTCCATCTTCTCCTACTCCTCGTCCTCCTCCTCCTTATCCTCGTCCTCCTCCTTTTCTTTCTCCTCCTCCTTATCCTCGTCCTCCTCCTTTTCTTTCTCCTCCTCCTCTCTCCTCTTTCTCCTTCTCTTTCTTATTTTTATCCGTATCCTTATTCTCCTCCTCCTCTTTCTTCTTATTCTTCTCCTCTCTCCTTCTCCTCTTTCTTATTCTTACCCTTATCTTTATTCTCCTCCTCCTCCTCTTTCTTCTTATCATTCTTCTCTCTCCTTCTCCTCTACCTCATTCTTATCCTTATCCTTATTCTCCTCCTCCTTTCTTCTCCGTCCTCTTCCTGCTTCTACTCCTTTTCTTCCGTCTCCCCATTCTTCCTCTTTCTCCCCTTTCCTTATTCTTCCCTACTCCTCTCATTTCTGTTTCTCCATATTAATTTCTCTCAAATTCTCTTTCTTCCCTTATCTTCTACCCTTCCCTTCCTTCTCTACCACTTCCCGACCCTCACCCCTCCTCTTTTATTTCTCCTCCTCCTCCTCCTCCACTTCCTCTTCTTCCTCTTCCTCCATCTCATCCCTCACCTCCTCCTCATTATCATCATCATCATCGTCCCCTTCCACCTCCTCCTCTTCTTCCTCCTCATTTTTCTTATCCCTCATCCCCTTCTCTTCCTCCTCTTCCTCCTCCTCCTCTTCCTCCTCCTCCTCCTCCTCCTCCTCCTCCCCCTTATGATGATGATCATCATCATCTCCTTCCTCCTCCTCTTCTTCTCCTCGTCTTCCTCCTGCTTCTGTTCTGCCTCACTAAGGAAACGTGGGAATGTAGTTGACTATTGGCTGTTATTGATTCTCTCTATTTTTCTCTCTTCGCTTTTTCTCACCTACTTACTCTCTTCCGCTCCAGTCATTTTTAGACCTTTTTGTTTCCAATCCTCCTCACTCTGTTCCTCTTCCTCCACCTCCTCTTCCTCTCCTCCTCCTTCTCCTCCTGCTCCTCCTCCTCTTCCTTTCCCCATCTTCTCTCTCCTCGTACACCTCCTCCTCGTCTTTCTCCTCCTCATCCTACTCATCTTTCTTCTTCTCGTCTTTCTCCTCCTCATCTTACCACTCCTCCTCCTCATCATCATCATTCTTATTTCCTCCTCCTCCTTCTCTTCCTCCTCCTTTTCCTCCTTCTCCTTCTCTTCCTTCACATCGTTCTCCTCCTTGTCCTTCTCTTCCTTCTCCCCCTTCCCCTTCTTTTCCTTCATCTCCTTCTCCTACTTCTCTTTCCTTTCCTTCTCCTCCCCGTCCTTTTCCCCTTCTCCCCCTTCTCCTTCTTCTCCCCCTCGTCCTCGCTCTCCTTCTCCTCCTTCACATTCTCCTCCTTGTCTTCCATCTCCCCCTTATCCTCCTTCTCCTCCTTCTCCCCATTCTCCTCCTTTTCCCCTTTGTCTTCCTTCTCCTCCTTCTCCTTCTCCTTCTCTTTCTCCCACTTCTCTTCCTTCTCCCCCTTAATCTCCCCCCTCTCCTCCTTCTCTTTCTTCTCCTCCTTCTCCCCATTCTCCTCCTTGTGCCCCTTGTCCTCCTTCTCCTTCTTCTCCTTCTCCTTCTCCTCCTCCCCGTTGTCCTCTTTTTCTCTTTCTCCTCCTTTTCTTCCTTCTCCTCCTCCTTCTCCTCCTCTTCCTTCTCCTCCCTCTCCTCCGTTCTCTACCTTTTCATGACCTCGGTAGTGTTGTTGTTTTTATTCTGGCTAATGTCATATGATTTTATTCAGAAGGATATCTATCTTTTACACGACCACAGGAGACCCTCCTGTCACGTGCCACAATACAATCCAGCCAGGGAGGCACGGCACTGAAGCGGTAAAGAGAAAAACAATGTTATCTCTCTGATACGGAGAGATAGGAAGAGAGAAACTTAGAGGCCAATGAGATATTTTCTCTTAACATCTTTCATGCACCAGGAGGTGTTTAGGTGTCGCTTTGGATGTACAAACACGTAGGGTTAAGGTGAGGGCTGTGGTGACAGCTGAGCACATCCTAGCCTATACTCCTTACGAATGTTGTTGATGCAGTGTGTATTAATGTGTGTGCGTGGCTCTCTCTCTCTCTCTCTTTCTTTCTCTCTCTCTCTCTCTCTCTCTCTCTCTCTCTCTCTCTCTCTCTCTCTCTCTCTCTCTCTCTCTCTCATTGTAATCTTCGTCGATTTCCTTCTATGTCTCATTTCTCCGCATTGCCGTCCTCCTCTCCCTTTCCCTCTTCTTCCTCACCATTCTCTTCCTCCCTCCCTCCTCCTCTTCTCCTCCTCCTCCTCCTCCTCCTCCTCCTCCCCTCCTCCTCCTCCTCCTTCACTTCCTACTCCCCCTCCTCTTCCTCCTTTTCCTCTTCCTTTACTTTCTTATCCCCCTGTTCCTCTTTATCCTCCTCTTCCTCCTTCCCTCCTCTTCTTCTCCGCTTTCTCCTCCTTCACTTCCTATTCCCCCTCCTCCTTCTCCTCCTCCTCCTCCTTTTCCTCTTTCTTTACTTCCTCCTCCCCTCCTCCTCCTCTTCTTCCTCCTTCTCTTGTTCCTCTGTTCCCTCCTCATCTTCCTCCTTCTTTTCCTCTTCTCCCTCTTCCCATTCCACTTCTCCTCCTCCTCTTTCTCTTCCTCCTCCTCTTCCTACTTCTCCTCCTCCTGTTCCTCCCTCCCCCCTTCATCTTCTTCCTTCTCTTCCACCTCTCCCTCCTCCCTTCTCCACTTCCTCTCCTCGGCCTCATTCTCTTCCTCATTCTCCTGCTCCTTTTCCTCCTATTGTTCCTCCTTCCCTTCCTCCTCCTCCTTTGCTTCCACCCGCTCCATTTCCTCTCCTCCTCCTTCTCCTCCTCCTCCTCGGGTGTGGCTTCTGCTCCTCTCCATCGTCAAAGCTTCTTCTCTTTATGAGCCCTCTTCACTCTTCACTCTTTTTCTCTCTTTTCTCTCTCCCCTTCCTCCATTAGCCTCCCCTCCTATTTCTCGCTGTATATATATTTTTAATTTACTTTCTACCTCTGCTTCCTCAATTTCTCTCGTTTCCATTATCGCTCCTCCTCATGCATGCCCCCCTCCCCCTCCCCCTCCATTCCCTCTTCCCCTGTCCTCCTCCTACTCCTCCTCCTTTCTCCTCTTCCTCTTTTTCACATGCTTTTCCCCCACTCTTCCCTCCCCTCTCCCTCTGCCTCCTCTTTTCGTACCCCCGTG
>NC_134785.1:27013538-27016038 GCF_046742065.1 Oratosquilla oratoria
TACATATATATATATATATATATATATATATATATATATATATATTATATATATATATATATACTTCCAGAGCACGAAAGAACGACACGGTATCAATGTTGACGGAAAGATGATTCTGGCCGAGCTGCTCGCAGAAAATTGAAATTCAAAATTTCTTAAAGAAGACAAATTTCAGCCTTCGAAATGGGTGAAATTATGGATCGTTTTCTAAGGAAGAGAGTTGGGTTTCAGGGTCTTAGTCGAGTTGACATACTTCAGTTTCAGGGCTTCAGGTTTTTCTGACCTTTGTACACACACAAACAAATACAGTATATATATATATATATATATATATGTGTGTGTGTGTGTGTGTGTGTGTGTGTGTGTGTGTGTGTGTGTGTATGTGTGTTTGTATTTGCTTGTTTATATGGATGTATGTGCGTGAGTGTGTGTGTATGTATATGTAAGCATGTGTGTGTGTGTGTGTGTGTGTGTGTGTGTGTGTGTGTGTGTGTGTGTGTGTGTGTGTGTGTGTGTGTGTGTGTGTGTGTGTGTTACCCTAGTGTGAGTGCCGCCAGACAAAGTACATCGGCGCACGTGAAAATTTAATCCAACTACTCTTGCGCAGACCCTGTGTCCTCGTTCAACCAGAATCTCAGAGAGAAGCAGTTCTCCAACAGTTTTGCTTCAGCAACGGAGTTGATTGAAATTGCTTGGCGCCAAGTAGAATGGAACGTTTAGGGGTGCCAACGTGGCACCGCGTTGAATAAAACACCTAAAGGCAGTCGAGATAAAAAGAAAAGTGCCAACCGATATGGAAGGGACTGTTTGATATATATATATATATATATATATATATATATATATATATATATATATAAATAGAGAGATAGATATAGATATATAGTTGTATATACATGTTACACGTGTATATATATATATATATATATATATATATATATTATGTATATATATATATATATATATATATATATATATATATATATATATATAACTATAAAGTAATGTCGTAACACATTCGTAAAGATTCAACAAAAACCCACTGTGTTGGATAAGAAGAAATGAAATAAATGAATTCCATATATTTCGATCACGGACTGTGATCCTCTTCAGTGGAATACAGAAAGGTAGAGCAAAAGGCATGTCTTATATACAATAAAAATAAGGGACAAGGGTAGGACTCAGGTAGCGTCTAGTACTTTGCGGGGCAGGTCACCATCGTTGGTGAAGGCGGGTGACCTGTCCCGCAAAGCACTAGACGCTACCTGAGTCCTACCCTTGTCCCTTATTTTTATTGTATATAAGACATGCCTTTTGCTCTACCTTTCTGTATTCCACTGAAGAGGATCACAGTCCGTGATCGAAATATATGGAATTCATTTATTTCATTTCTTCTTATCCAACACAGTGGTTTTTTGTTGAATATATATATATATATATATATATATATATATATATATATATATATATATATATATATATATATATATATATATATATATTGTGTGTGTGTGTGTGTGTGTGTGTGTGTGTGTGTGTGTGTGTGTGTGTGTGTGTGTGTGTGTGTGTGTGAGTGTGTGTTTGTGTACCGCATGTACATGTACATTGCAGTCTTAAACGGCGTCAAGCAAGGCTGCGTCTTGAATACCTACACTATTCAGCCTCTTGTTGTCTACAGTGCTCACTGATGCCTTCAGAGATGACGATGTTGGAATCAGCTTCAAATACCGACTACGCTACAAGTTGTTTAACTTCAGGAGGCTTCAAGTAAAAGCCAAGGTCATGACAGGCATCATCAGAGACTTTCTGTTTGCTGATGATTGTGTCCTAATATCTGGATCGGAAGCTAACATGCAGGTCAGCGTGTTTAGTTCGCCACTTTCTGCAATATCTTTAGCCTCATTTTCAGCACGAGGAAAGCTGAAATTAAGCATCAGCAAACCCAAGGAAAGCCCTATGTTGAGTCCACATCACAGTCAATAATCAGAGACTCAGTACAGTGGTCTGGTTCTCGTACCTCGGCAGTACATTGTCATAAAATCTCACCATCGATGATGAAGTGAACGTTGAGACTACGAGATCCAGTGCAACCTTTTCCAGAGTACTTTCCAGTATCTGGAACAGAAGAGGCATTAGTCTTGAAACCAAACTAAAGGTCTACAGGGTAGTAGTACTCCCTACATAACTCTACGCCTGTGAAATGTGGACGGTGTGCCAACGCCGTGCCAAGAAGCTTTTAGACATCAGATGGCAAAACAGGTCTTAGCTCAAGTCGCTCTTCCCAGCATCTTCACCATCCTGATGTAGTCCCACCTACGTTGGGCCGGACATGTTGTTCATATGCCAGGCTACCGGCTGCCTAAGAGACTTCTATGGCGAGCTACAACATGGTAAGAGGTCTCATGCAGGTCAGAAGAAAAAAAAACGCTTGAAAGACGCTCTCAAAGCATCCCTGAAAGCTTTTGACATCGACCCTGACTCCTGGGAGGAATTTACACTG
>NC_134785.1:27021038-27028538 GCF_046742065.1 Oratosquilla oratoria
GACGGGTCATCCCTGCATCTTGTCCACTGCCTTGGGTCAGAAGCAGTGTCACAAGACACAGCACATCCACAGCAAGGACGCTTCATTAAATCGGCGACCCCCCCCCTCCTCCGTCCCCTCATGCAGAAAAGGAGAAGACGGGGAGAAATCCCCTCGGGCTGCGTCAAAATTTCCTCACGGGAGTTGATTTCTTTATATATCTGATGCTGGCTAATGGCAGACCAAAGGATTTTTCACGTGTATAATTGACCTGTCTGTCATCAAGTGATTTTATTCAGCCAGAAGAAACCTCAGATTTGAGGGTAATGAGATCCTTATGACTCTCAAGTGGTCCAAAACCCTGTATCCATATACTAACCCTATATCCACATATACGACATGTCACATGCACTACACGTGATCCACAAACCTACCACAGAACGTCGTCAGATATTGGCGCCGGTCAACTCATGATTAGATCAAACATTACTGCCATCTTCTTGATGACCTATACATTCCCCAAATCACAAACAACAGGTAAACGTGACGCCAATATAATAAACTCTTTGACCACTGTACCTCATCATACCCCTGAAGACGGTCCTAGGACTAGTACTGAAACGTCGGGCATTAAACCTCCCACTTTGAGTCTGGTGTTTACGTTTCCCCCTCCAGTATATGTGCATATATACATATGCAGATGCATATCTATTTGTATACGCATATATATATATATCTATTTCCATATATTTATATATATATATATATATATATATATATTATATATATACATATATATATATATATATATATATATATATATATATATATATATATATATATCGGTAGTGTCGTCATTGGAAGCAAGCTGGTCTCGATCTTCTTAATCCCGGGTTCGAGTCCCAGCAGTGAATTGACATGTATTCTTTGAGGTAAAAGCAACATAATGACTTCTTATTCAGAAGTGACAGGGAAATGTCAAGGAAGTGAATAAGAAGGAAGTAAGAGATACTTAAATAAGGAAAGGATGAAAGGGATAAAGAGAGAGAGAAGAATGAGAAAGAGAGATAGAGAGAGAAAGAGAAGAATGAGAGAGAGAGAGAGAGAGAAAGAGAGGAAAGGAGATTAGTGAGATAAAAGAGAGAATCAGGAATAAAGATAGGGAAAGAGTGATGCAAAGAGAACAGTTTGTGTAAATAGAATAACGAACGAAAGATAAGAAAATATGATAAAAAATATATTACGAAGAAAATAACTTCAATAATATAGAAGAATGAACCCAATGTTTGGATGTGTTTGGACGTGTTTGGATGTGTCTGCTGGCATAGGCTGCATTCATATGCATATTAGGTTCCCTTAACAAAGTGTGTGTGGTGGGGACAGGCCGAGTGGTGGGGGGGGGAGAATGAGGGAGAAGGTGTTGGAGAGGGAGGTCTTTGCCTTTGTCCTGCAGGAGGAGATTGGAGGTTGGAGAAGGAGGAAGAGGTAGGAGGTTGGAAGAGGAAGAGATAGGAGGTTCGAGGAGGTGGTAGGAGGTTGGTGGAAGAGGAGGATGTAGGAGGTGAGAGGAGGAAGAGATAGGAGGTTTGAGGAGGAAGAGGTAGAAGGTTGGAGGAGGAGGAGGTGGGAGGAGGAAGAGATAGGAGGTTTGAGGAAGAAGAGGTAGAAGGTTGGAGGAGGAGGAGGTGGGAGGAGGAAGAGATAGGAGGTTTGAGGAGGAAGAGGTAGAAGCTTGGAGGAGGAGGATGTGGGAAGTAAGAGGTTGGAGAAGGAGGTAAGAGGTTGGAAGAGGAGGTAGGAGGTTGGAGGAGGAAGAGGTAGGAGGAGGAGGAAGTAAGAGGTTGGACGAGGAGGAGGTAGGAAGGTGGAGGAGGAGGGAAGAGGTTGGAGGAGGACGTAATGAGGAGGGCTGGAGGGAAAGAGAGTTGAGAGGAGAGGGGAGGGGAGGTGAAGTTAGTGCATAATCACAGCCGCTTGCCAGAAAAATATACGGGAGGGACGACATTGATATATACAAGGGGAGTTGTTGACCAAAGCTTGCGGGGTCAAATCAGGTCGAGCAATGCTTGGTCAAAACGGCATTCTAAGTAGGTCTTTCGGAAGAGTTGCCAATTAGTCTTTTAATTTGTTTGTTATTATATAGATTCTTTTATATATCTATATTTATTCGCTTATGTATCTATTCATCTATCTGTTTGTTTACTTGTTTATCAATTTATTTGTTTATTTATTTATTTATTAACTTACTTATTTTTATTTATGGTCGTTGCTCCAATCTAGATCTTTTCCTAGGTTTCATTTTTAAGAGTAGACAGTTCTAACCTCCTTTATAGTTATTATAGAAAGAAAAAAATCTACATTCTTTGACACATAGTGACATCATAAGAACGTTATTTATATAATCAGTAATACTTTTTTCGTTGATTTAAGTATAATATATACTTTATTTCAATAAATATGCAGATAATATTTTGATATCTCGTTGTTCTTCCTGAAATAAATTAGTAAATTAGTATTTCCTGAAATAAATTAGTGAATTAGTATTTCCAATCTGAAATTCAGATTACCGAAAAAATTAATTAGATAATGTATGGGATGGGAGTCCTGAGACAACAAGTCCCCTTATAAGAACACAAGAATGAAAAAACTGAAAGAGACCATAAGGCCTACACTAGGCAGTTCCATGTCCATTACCTTATCATGGGGAAAGGTCTCTTAGGGCTTTTTTCCCCCTTAAAAGGGAGTTAGCCAAAAGACATGGACATAAAAACCACTCCCAACCATTTTATCCCCAACATACTATACTCCACTCCCCTCCACCCGCTTCCCTCCCTCTTATCTTGGCACCTCCTGGATGACGGGTCATCCCTGCATCTTGCCCACTACCCTGGATCAGAAGCAGTGTCGCAAGACACAGCACATCCACAGCAAGGCCGCTTCATTAAATCGGCGACCCACCCCATCTCCGTCTCCTCATGCAGAAAGGGAGAAGACGGGAAGAAATCCCTTCGGGCTGTGTCAATTTATTTCTTACACATACTCCCTCACCCCCATCCCTCACCCATTAGAGGGTGATGACACATAAAATAACATAAATAAATATCATTTCAGTTTCATCAAAAGAAAGTAATGAATTGGAAAAAGTGGTTTAATTTTTATATATGTTTATAATTGTTTAGTATATGTTAGATGAGGTGCTAAGATATGGTATATAGTTAGGTACGTAAATGTGTGGACCTATTGGGATATAGATTGACCAAAAATGAACTAATAAATACACGCCTTAAGAATTTTTATCATCATATGAAAGTCTTTTTCATTATGAATGTGAAAACGAGATTAATCTACAATTAAACTTATACTTGTGCCTTTGGCTTCATGACGTCATGTAATGAAATGTGTATTTCATTTATTTTTCTAATTATTTATTTGTTTGTTTATTTTATTTCTCACGTTGTTTTATTCATTCTTTTATTTCTATTTTCATTTTATTCTTTTTTCAGATACTAGCAATAATAACATGTGATGGTGTGACTGCTTATTATATGTGTGTGTATATATATATATATATATATATATATATATATATATATATATAATATATATACATATAATATATATATAATATATATATCATATGTATCATATATATCATATATACTATATATATATATATATATATATATATATATATATATATATATATATATATATATATATATATATATATATATATATTTGTTTGGGGAAACAAGAGACAAATAGAACAATATTGTTGTCTTCCTATGAATACGTTCTTCCGATATCGACTAAAATCTCAATGAAAGAGAGAAAAAGATGAATGTCACTTACCAATATAATTTTATTGTAAATACCATAATGCTTGGAATCGTGATCGAGACGCTTGAATAGGTTCGTTAGTATTAAAGATAGATGTCGAAGGATGCGACCATATTCATCTTATACAATTTTAAGGATTAAATCGAATTGTAGAAATTGTGCTCAAAATAGAGAAACTAGCAACTCGCTCGAGCCCACATTTTGGGGGCGGGGCTTGGGGGAGATGCGCAGAAATGAACGAATCTTCTGTTCTCAATGACTCCCCTTCGTATATTTACTCCATGCAATCCTTCAAGGTCCCCCTCCACCTTCCCACCCACCCACTCACTATTGACCACAGAATACGGGTCCTGAGAATGGAGAAGGGAATGTGTGTCGTCAGGTGAACGAAATAACGAAATGATCTGGCGTTGCATAAAAAAAAAAAAAATGAAAAATCTGAAATGCGTCATCGATGTATCTCCCGTGTTGACAAGAATTATATTTATGTTTTTCCAGTGGCCAGAAGAGTTGCCATTTATCTATTTTCTGGGTCTCGATTTATAGATCTTTGTTTATCTAGATCCACATGATTATTTTCATTTAGAATTTATAGAAGGAATATTATGTACTGCGAGGTAGTATTTATCGATGATCCTTACATGTATCACTTTAGATAAAAAAAAATCTATTTACTGGAATGACGTCATGTCGACTTCCGTGTGCGTTCCAGAAACCGGCGGGATTCAACTGCGTAGGCAGCTAGGTCCATGACCGGCAGCGCGGCGTCAACTCGAACGTAGTTCTGAAATGTTTCAGTTACATTCCGTAAGCTTTCGCTCGTCGTTTGATTTAACATACCATTAAGAGCTCATGCATTTCCCTTTGATACGGGAGTTTGTGTTGCTGGTAATCAGGTATGTAAGTGCACAAACAAGTGCACCTGCGCGCTCACACACACGCACACACGTAGATACACACAGACACACGCACACACACACACACACACACACACACACACACACACACACACACACACACACACACACACACACACACACACACACACACACACACATACACAAAGCAAGAAGAGACCACCACAGAACGATATAATGAAAGATGAACTTGTAATAAAAGTAAAGGAGAAAGATGTGGGAGACTTAATTACGGATTATCAGGCGTTGGTCAAACACGAATAGAAGAACGAAAGAGACATACAAAATGTCGATGAATATGAAGGCGGCATTCTATGACATAAATGATGAGATGTTAATAAGAATAACTTAGAGTATGCAGTAGCGGTATGGTCGCCTAGAAAAAGAAATGTGAAGATTTAGTAAGACGAATGACTCAGTTGATCCATAGTTTGACAGAAAAGATATATGAGGGGAGATTGGAAATTCTGGGGTTACCTACACTGGAGGAGTGAAAAGAAAGAGGTGATGTGATGGATATATTTGAAAAGGAAAAGGAAATTTGGAAATTAC
This sequence comes from Oratosquilla oratoria, assembly GCF_046742065.1. Classification (NCBI taxonomy): domain Eukaryota; kingdom Metazoa; phylum Arthropoda; class Malacostraca; order Stomatopoda; family Squillidae; genus Oratosquilla; species Oratosquilla oratoria. The sequence continues at coordinate 27,026,327 of NC_134785.1, forward strand.
AAAGAGAATCTTTCTATCTTCCCCCCGTCTCTCTCTCTCTCTCTCTCTCTCTCTCTCTCTCTCTGTGTGTGTGTGTGTGTGTGTGTGTGTGTGTGTGTGTTTCTCTCTCTCTCTCTCTCTCTCTCTCTTATTCTTTCTCTGTCTCTCTCTTTCTCATCGCATGTTTTATGCAAAAGATGTTTTAGGGACTGTCGTGACATCCTTACGGACCAGAGTCACGCATCAATCTGTTATGATTGGATCTCATTCTCCGCTCAAAAAAAGAGAATATTCATTATGTCTGACTCCTCCCTTCCCTCCATTACTCTCCTTAGACTCCTTAGACTTCCTCCAAGTCCCACACCTCCACTTCGCTGCCCTATTGTCCCCAAAGGACAGAATCGCTGGTGATTGCTAACAAATCACATAATACTCTCCGGTCTTTACTCTCCTCGTTTTCTCCTCGCAACCATTTTCTAATTTTGCCACCGCCTTCCCATTTTCTTCCTATTCAAATTAAAAGTAAAAAAGAGGGAATCGAGGGGGGTAATTGCTCCCCTGTTCCCCCCTTTCCCCCTTCCCCCCTTCTCCCAAACTCCCCAGCTGTTCTGCTTATCAAGGAGGCGGGGGCTGTCTTTGACTCCTGGGAGGAGGGAGGAGAGAGGTAGTGGAAGGGGAAGAGGTAGAGGAGGAGGAGGAGGAAGAAGAGAATGAAGAAGAAAAGAAAAGAGGAGGTGTATTGATAAAGAGGGTGAAGAGGGAAAGATAAATAGAAGGAGGAGACGAGAGGAAAAAAAATGATTGAAATCTTCTGGTACAGCATGAGCAAAAGCAAAGAGACTGCCATGCAATATAACAAATGTATTGGAGAAACACATAAAACGATCATTTTTGCAAAAACGATACATTTTGAACACTTTCGAGAATTGAAGACACAAGGAAGAGGAAGAGAGGAGGGAGGACGGAATAGGAAAGAGAATAACTTGATAAAGAAGGGATTAGAAAGACCAAAGGATAACAGAGTTATGCACCGGAAGGACTTAAAGAAAAAGATGAGAGAAAGAAAACGGAAGGAAAACAGAAAATGGAAAGAAAAACGGAAGCGGGATTAAAGAAGTAGGACAAGAAGAAGAAGAAAGGATGACGAGACAGAGAGGAAGGAAGAGGAAGAGATGAAGACGAGGAGGAGGAGGAAGAGAGTGAGATGAAAGAGAGTAAGGAGATAAAAGTGGAGAGGTATTGAAAAATGAACGAAAAGATGTACAATAAAAGGTATACGAAGAGGAGAAAATAAATAATAATAAAAAAATCAAGAGAAGGTGAAAAGAAGAGGAGAAATAGAGGAAGACTTGTCCTAGATTTAGATAAAAATTGAGGAAGATGAGAAAGTGGAGAAGTAGGGAAAGATGAAATAGGAGAAAGAACTGCATTAGAGAAGAAATAAATGATGAGAAATAGGAGTGGAAGAGGAAAAAAGGAAGATTAGGAGAAAGTGGAGTAGAAGAGAAAGGGAGATCCAGGATCTCTCTGTAGAGAAAAGAGAGCTAATGAAAAAGGGAGAAAAAGAAGAGGAAAGGAAAGAATGCAAAGAAGTGAAGTTAAAAAATAAATAAATAAAAGGAGGAAGGGGAGGAGGAGGAGGGGAATCTTAAGAGTAGGGGGAGGGGAGGAGGAGGAGGAGGAGGCAGATAACGAGTAAAGAGAAGGACGGTATAAAGAAAGGTGAAGAAGCAAATGAAAAATAACAGGAGGAGAGAGAAAAAGAAGAAGAAGAAGGAATGGAGGAAGAAAAATAGACGGAAAAGAAGAGGGAGAAGCGGTGTTAAAGGTAGAAGAGGAGGAAAGAGAAAAAGAGAAGAAGGTGGTCTTAGACAAAAGAAGTATGGAACAAAAGAAAAGAGGAAGAAGAAGAGAGTTGTGGTGATGAATAAGGAAAAAAGAAAAGGTGAAGGGGAGAAAAGAAAAGAGGAAGAGGAGGTAATGTATGATAAAGAGTAAAAGGTTAAACAAACAAGAGAAGGTGGGAGAAGTAGGGGGAAAGAAAAAAAAAGAGAGAAGTGGGGAAGAGAGGAAAAAGTAAATATGACGGGAAAGGGGAGAAGAAGAAGAGGAAGATGGAAAAAAAAGAGAAGAGGAGTCAAACAAGAGGAGGCCTTCAAGTTATTGTATAGAGACGCTCTTCTTGAAGTTTGAAAGATCCAGTTCTTTTGGGGTCCTGGGCTTACATATATTT
>NC_134785.1:27033538-27038538 GCF_046742065.1 Oratosquilla oratoria
TCGTTGTGGTCCAAAGGACTTGTTTAGCGGAGTTGTCGTAATCGACGAATGTAGAATAATTTCTACGTAGATTCAGATGGGCCCTGGGCGTCTGCTTCTTTTCTTGTCTTCTCTGTTCTTTGTCGTTCTGGATCTCTCTACTTCTCTTCTCTATTGAGTCTCTTGTATTGATTTTGCGTTTCTTTCGGGTCGCTCTCTGCTTCGCGTTATATAGCCCGGGAATGGGAGCTTACATTTTTCGGGATGCCAAAACGTATGTAAAGCCAATGGGAAAGCAGAATAAGCTTTCCCGCCAAATTATGTTACATTTCTGAGATTGGCTTCATCTGACAGTACGTATAAGCTTGCCCCCAACAGACGGGTATTGCGCAATGCTTAAAATTCTAAAAAGTACACATTATAATATACACTATGTATTATACTCACGCAAGGCGTGCCTTAAAAATACAAACAGGAGAAATTATTCACACAAGGGCGTGACAGAGCACAACCACAGGATTTGATTCACGCTAAGGACGTGACAATCATCATCATCATCATCATCATCATTACCATCATCATTATCAAAATTTTAATCAATGTTTTTGTGTATCATCATCATCATCACCACCATCATTATAATCTTAATTAATATTGTTCTATATCATCATCATCATCATCATCATCATCATTTTAATTAATATCGTTCTTTATCATCATCATCATTTGATTAATATTTTCGCATATATTTTCATTTTCTACTCTCCTGGGGGCACTCAGAATAAGGGTGCTTTGCTCTAGAAAAAGAGTTAGTGGCACTAGAAATGAGCTTAAGGATTCCAGTGTGGAGCTATTTTCATTTCAAATAGCGCCAGATTATTTAATTTACGCAAAGTGTTGACCCGTGGTCCCAGTGGACTGGATAACTTTTTGTTTTATTCAATTATTTACCATTCTTCTGACCCAGGGCAACGGGCGAGATGAAGGGATGACCCGTCATCCAGGAGGAGCCAAGAAAAGAGGGAGGGAGGGAGGGAGGGGTGGTGAATGGGAGTGGAGTGGGTGGGGATGAATCGGATGGGAGTGGAATTATGTCTTTTAACTTTGGCTACCTCCTTTATAAGGAGAAAAAAGCTTTTGGTATATGGGTGTATGTATTTATAATTTTAGTTTATTTCTGTATTATCTTTTTATTTTTTATTTCTACTTTATTTATACTATCTTCCTATGTTATCAATTATCTTATTCATTCAACCATTTACTTCTATTTACTACTTCATCTATATATTCATTCTATTTTTATATAGTTGTCTATTCTTTATTTACCTACCTTTATTTTATTGTTTATTTTATTCTCTTTTATTTTATTTATCTTATTTATTTATCTATTTATTTTGTTTGTTTTATCTTATTCTATCTCCTTTTATTTATCTTATTTCATTTATTTTTCTATTTATTTATTTTCTATTTTAGTCTATTTCATTTTATTTACCTTAATTCATTTATTCTTTTTAATCGTTATTATTATCATTTATTTATTTCATTTTATTGTATTTTATCTTATCTATTTTACTCTATATTGTCTTTCATCGTTGTATCCTGTGATGACCATTGTCTTGTATGGATGCCCTTAGCTAGTTCAGTCGTTGCTTCCTGAAAGCAACACAATGTCCCTTTGTCCTCCTGTCCTTTTTTAAGCGCTATTTCTCGAGTTTATCCAAACTACTGTCCATTGCTCTTTGTTAGAGCTCCCTTAGTTGTCCTTTGAGCACTGCCTCTCTTGTTTGTCCCTTTTTATCGTCGGTTCTTATTTCCTCTGGTCTGTTTTATTAAGACCGCCTCTTCTTCTTTTGTTCTTCTTTTCGCGTTCATGGGCCTTAGTCCTCTTCCTTTTTTTTTAGTTTCATTTTGTGTTTCTTTTTTCTAGTTTTTGTATTCACTTTCTACTTCTTTCCATTTGTCCTTTTCCTTCCTCTTTTCTGTTTCCGTGGCCTCTTTATCTTCCTCCTCTTTCTCCTGTGTCTTCGTTTCTTCCTCCTCCTCCTCGTCCTCCTCCACTCCTTTCTCCACTTCTTACTCGTACTTCTTCTCTTCAACTTCCTCTGTCTCCTCTTCTTGCTGTTCATCCTCCTCCTCTATCTTCACCTCCTCCTCCTCCTCCTCCTCTTCCTCCTCCTCCACTACCTTCACCTCCTCCTCCACTACCTTAACTCCTTCTCCTCCCCTATTCTCCTCCACCTCCTCCTCCACTACCTTCACCTCCTTCTCCTCAACCTCCTCCACTACCTTCACCTCCTCCTGCTCCTCCTCCTCCACTACCTTCACCTCCTTCTCCTGCTCCTCCTCCTCCACTACCTTCACCTCCTTCCCCTCCTCTCTTCTTCTCCACCTCCTCCTCCACTACCTTCACCTCCTTCTCCTCCATCTCCTCTTCCACTACCTTCACCTCCTCCTCCTCCTCCTCCTCCTCCTCCTCCTCCTCTTCCTCCTCCTCCTCTTCCTCCTTCTCCTCTTCCTCCTCCACTACCTTCACCTCTCTTCTTCTCCACCTCCTCCTCCACTACCTTCACCTCCTCCTCCACTACCTTCACCTTCTCCTCCACCTCCTCCTCCACTACCTTCACCTCCTCCTGCTGCTCCTCCTCTTCCACTACCTTCACCTCCTCCTTCTCCTCCTTCTCCTCTACCTCCTCCTCCACTACCTTCACCTCCTCCTCCTCTTCCTCCTCCCCCTGCACTACCTTCACCTCCTTCTTCTCCTCCTCTCTTCTCCTCCACCTCCTCCTCCACTACCTTCACCTCTTTCTCCTCCCCTCTTCTCCTCCACCTCCTCCTCCACTACCTTCACCTCCTTCTCCTCAACCTCGTCCACTACCTTCACCTCCTCCTTCTCCTCCTCCTCCACTACCTTCACCTCCTTCTCCTCCTCCTTCTCCTCCACCTCCTCCTCCACTACCTTCACCTCGTTCTGCTGCTGCTCCTCCTCCTCCACTACCCTTTCCTCCTCCTCCTCCTCCTCCACTACCTTCACCTCCTCTTCCACTACTTTCATCTCCTTCTCCTCCTTCTCCTCCTCCTCCTCCTCTTCCACTACTTTCATCTCCTTCTCCTCCTCCTCCTCCTCCTCCTTCTCATCATCATTCACCTCCTCATTTTCTTCCCTCTCTTCTCTCTCGTCCTTTTCCTCCTCCTCCTCCTCCCCCTCCTTCTTCTCATACTCTGCCTGTTTCTTTCCCTCCTATTCCCCTCTCCTTTTCCCCTCCTTCTCCTCCTCCTGCTCCTGCTTCTTCTTCTGCATCCTTGCTTTCCTCTCTTCTTCCTCCTCTTCCCCTCCTCCTCTTCCCCTCCTCTTCCCCTCCTTCTCTTCTCTTACTCCTTCCCCTCTTTCTCTTCCTCATTCCATGCCTTTCTTCACCTACTCCTCATTCCATGCCGTCTCGTCCTTGCCTTCCTCTTCCTTTCCTCCCTCAACCTCCTCTTTCCCCTCCCCCACATCCTCCTCATCCTCCTCTTCTTACCCATCTTCCTCCTCCTTCCTCCCTCTTCCTCTCCCTCCCCCACCTACCTCCTCCCTTCCATCCCCTTCCTCCTCCCCTTCCTCCCCCATTCCTCTTCTTACTAATCTTCCTCCTCCTTCCTCCCTCCTCCCTCCTCCTCTCCCTCCTCCCATCACTCCTCCACCTTTTTCCTCTCTTCCTTCTCCTTCTCATCCCCCTCTTCCTCCTACCCCTCCTAATCCTAATCCTAGTCTTAAATCTCTTCCTGATTCCCCTAATCCTAATCTTAATCCTCCTAATCCTCCCACAAGGTATCACTCCAATGTAGGCCAACGAAGCTGAAGATTGGGGGGAAGGGGGAAAGAGAGAGGGGGAGGAGGAGAAGAAGAGGAGGAGTTGGTGGAGGAAGGGGGAGGGGGAGGGGGGAAGGGGGAAGAGGGATAGCCAGACGGACGAATCCCTCTACACACATGTGGTGATACGCTCCCTTCCCCCCTACCCCCCTCGCCCCTCTTCCTCCTCCTCCTCCTCCTCCTCCTCCTCCTCCTCCTCCTCCTCCTCCTCCTCCTCCTCCTCCTCCCCCGTTCTCAGGTCGGTGACCTGAGTGGAAGTCGGCCAATGCTCTCGTCTCGCTCCACGCCGGGAGGCGCTTAACACACGACGAAATCGTCACCTGTGCCCTTTGTGCAAGGACAGCCTGAATAAGTGGAACTCACTTGGAGAAGGGGAGGTCCATCCTGAGGGTTTTGGATCATGAGTCGAGGACGAAACCGAGCGATCCAAAGCTTTGATTCCTTGATTGATTTGAAATGTATATCACTCAGTGTCCGAGGGCGTGGATCAAACTGAGGATTGAGAAGGATGAAAACGGCAGAATGCAAGTATATGTATATATATATATATATATATATATATATATATATATATATATGTGTGTGTGTGTGTGTGTGTGTGTGTGTGTGTGTGTGTGTGTGTGTGTCTGTGTATACAGTATACGAAAAATACAAGTATGCCTCATATACATGTATTTCAAACCTTAAACACCTAAAGTTCGATTCCAGGCCTCGGACGTCCCTGTTCCACTTTCTCCGTTACAGAATTGATCGGATTTAGTCAATTCGGATAGATGGGATTGACTGATTGATGGATTGAGGGAAGCCTTCCGCTAGAGTGCCTCACTGTATAACCAAAGTGGGTCGCGATCAATTGGGGCCGTGTTCACAACAAGTGGTCTGTGAATCTATGGGAATTGGAATGAGAATTTTCCTGGTGTGGCTATAGATAAAACATTAGTGATATTTAGTGAACGTTTAATGATTAAGTTGATAGAATGTTGATATTGTGATCTCCACCAGAGTATAAGGAAATGAAAAACAAGCAAATGAATAAGTAAATAAATAAAAGAAATAGATAAAATAATCAAAATTAATGTTACGATAGAATCTCCCCTCTCCCTTCTCCCCCTCTCCCTTTCCCCTCTCCCCCTTCCCCCTTTCCCCCTCTCCTCCCTCTCCCTGTACAGAA
>NC_134785.1:27056038-27058538 GCF_046742065.1 Oratosquilla oratoria
TTCTTTCCAAAACATATTTTTATTACTTTCAAAATTTTCTGTCATACTCCTACCCCATTTCACATCTGCTCTCCTCTTTGCCTCCTTTACCTTTTGCTTTACTTCTCTTTTCTTTTCTTTGTACGTCTCATATGACTCCCCCGTCCTCTTTTGTAACCCATATCATCATCATTATTGATATTATTATTATTTCATTACTACCATTATTATCATTATCAATGTTATCACTATCAATGTTAATATTATAATTTTCATTATTACCGTTATTGCGTATAAATGCAACGAGATTTTTTTATTTGAATTTTTTGGCGTGAGGTTGAACAGTATAAAAGATAATAATAATATTAAAAGGTGAATTTAGATATAAATCGCTCCACATTCCATCACCGTAGGTTATATATATTTTTTTCTTCAAGTATTCCTAAGCCCAGAGCGCCCACGGCGCTGTTGGAACGCGAACTCTCTTGCATCTTGATATTCCCGCGGTGTTGCAAATTACACTGATGAAATGCTGAGATGCACAAAAAAGGGGACTCCACTTTGCATATTTGGTTCCCTCTAGCGTCAGACGGTTTTATTTAACAGAGGAAATGAACACCAGGGCCGAATGTGATGTGTGTGTGTGTGTGTGTGTGTGTGTGTGTGCGTGTGTGTGTTTGTGTATGTATGTGTGTGTGTGTGTGTGTAATGCACGTATGAATGTGATGGTGATGACTGGTTCCTTGAATCCGAAGATCACTGATAAGAAAGTCTTTAGAGGCAGATTTGTTTGTGGCCGTGCAATCCAGTCCGTGTGTGGTGTACATGTACCCCACAAGCATTCAAGCATCGGTACAAATTGTATGCATTTGGAGTTGGAATGTATAGGACCTGACGCTGGTATTGATAGGCCAGAAAGGGTCACCGCAATTAGGTCGCGTCTGGTCATGATGTAGGGTCGGTCCCATGTATATATATATATATATATACCGCCTGCCCCGAGCGGGCAGGCCAGTTAGTTAGTTCTTCACTGTACTCAACTTGTTACGCGTCACTAGGCCTTCGCGGTCGGCCCCCCACTTGGGGACCACGCCACGTCTGCCTCTGACACACGTACATGCACAAGAATAAAGTATACAAACGAAACAGCGCATCACTATCTCCCTACGTCACCTAGCCATAGTAACACTCATATGTTACATTGGTGACCCTGGGAGTTTTGACGCGTGCGCACCCAGCCGACGCTGGATCATCGACAGGCTTCGACAGATGCTGTTTCGGACGTGGGTTCTTCGTGACTCCGGCACTACTTGGACGTTAGTCAAATCCTTCCGACATTGCCGTCTGCGCCGCCTCCAGGGGATCCTCGCCTCCACTGACGTCACTCACGGCCGCCCCTCTTCTGACGTCGCCACTGCCGATGTCACCGCTTCCGACATTGCCGTCTGTGCCGCCTCCAGGGGATTCTTGCCTCCATTGACGTCACTCACGGCCGCTTTGCTTCCGACGCCACCACCGCTGATGCCATCGCTTCCGACATAGCTGTCTGTGCCGCCTCCATTGACGTCGCTCACGGCCTCCCTGCTTCCGACATCGCCATCGCCGATGTCACCGCTTCCGACGTCACCGCCGCCGCCTGCACCAGTGTTGACTCCCGATGCTACTCCGCACCACCTTCTGTCTTCTGTTACCCACGCCCTTCCGCCTAGAATGCCTTTGGGGACTCTGACGCCTCCCTACGCTATGAAGGGGAAGGACGGTAATCTGGTGTGCATGTAGCCCACAAGCATTCAAGCATCGGTGCAAATTGTATGCATTTGGAGTTGGAGTGTATAGGACCTGACGCTGGTATTGACAGGCCAGAAAGGGTCACCTCAATTAGGTCGCGTCTGGTCATGGCGTCGGGTCAGCTCCGTGTATATATATATACTTGGGCTGGGGGGACTCCTGCTCCCTCGTCTTTCCTCGGCGGAAGCTTTCCCCTCCCTGTTTCGAAGGCCTCCACACCTTGCTTTGTGGTTGCCCTCCAGCTGTCTCTGTCACTGGCAATGTTGTGCCAGTCAGTTTCTAGGGTCTTAGCTGTCCTGAGCTGGTGCTTCAGCTGGTCTTTGAAACGTTTTCGAGGGAGTCCCCTGTCACGTTTGCCCTGGCAAAGCTGTCCATAGAACACGGCTTTGGGCTGAGGATGGTCGTTCGTTCCAAGACTTCTTTGTTTTTTACGAAGTCTTGCCATTTGATGCCCATGATGGAACGAAGGCTACGCTGGTGAAAGCGTTCCAGCAATTGCAATTGTTTACCATACAGAACCCAGGCTTCTGGTCCATAAAGGATAACTGCAACTCTGTACTTTGTTGGCTAGTGCAGCAAGTGGTTCTTCCAGAAACGCTTATGCCAGCGGCCGAAGGAGCTGCTGGCCTTAGCGAGGCGATTGTCGACATCAGCATCGTTGGAGATGACGCTTCTAAGGTATGTGAACTCCTCAGCTGCGTTGAGTGTTGTTCCTTCAATGCTGATGTACGGA
>NC_134785.1:27063538-27076038 GCF_046742065.1 Oratosquilla oratoria
CTCCTAATTCTCTTCCTCCTTCCTCCACTTCTTACATAATCTTATCTACTATAACATTCTCTCTCTCTCTCTCTCTCTCTCTCTCTCTCTCTCTCTCTCTCTCTCTCTCTCTCTCTCTCTCTCTCTCTCTCTCTCTCTCTCTCTCTCTCTCTCTCTCTCTCTCTCCCTCTCTCTCTCTCTCTCTCTCTCTCTCTCTCTCTCTCTCTCTCTCTCTCCTCTCCTCTCCTCTCTCACCCCCTATTTCTCTCTCGGTCTCTCTTTCCCTATCTCTCTCCCTTTCTCTTTTGGTCTCTCTGTCTATCTCTCTTCCTCTCTATCTCTCTCTCTCTCTCTCTCGGTCTCTCTTTCCCTATCTTTCTCCCTTTCTCTTTTGGTCTCTCTTCCTCTCTCTCTCTCTCTCTCTCTCTCTCTCTCTCTCTCTCTCTCTCTCTCTCTCTCTCTCTCTCTCTCTCTCTCTCTCATTCTTTCTTTCTCCTCCCTTTCCAGCCTCCTTGTCAATTCCTGTCAAGTCTGTCGATCCGTTTTGTCCATTTTTGTCCATCAGATAATTTTTTCTTTCTTTCTTTCTCTTTCTTCGCAGTTTCTTCCACGTTTTCCCCCCATTCATCGCGCTTTCTTTCTCTTCCCCCTTTTTTCTTAATCCATTTTCTTTATTATTTACTTATTTATCAGTTTAATTCTTTTACCTCTGGTTTATCGTCCCTCTCTTTGTTTTTTATTTATTTTTTTTATGTTTTTTCTTGCGTTCAATATTTTTCATTTTCCAATTTTCTCAATGACTTTTTCTTCACCCTTCCTCCTCCTCCTCCTCCTCCTCCTCCTCCTCCTCCTCTTTCCGCTGTTCCTCTTCTTCCTCCCCTTCCTCCGCCTACTCCTTCTTCCCCTTCCTCCTCCTCCTCCACCTCCTCCTCCTCCTCCTCCTCCTCCGCCTACTCCTCCTCCTCCCCTTCCTCCTCCTCCTCCACTTCTTTCCGCTATTCCTCTTCTTCCTCCCCTTCCCCCGCCTACTCCTTCTTCCCCTTCCTCCTCCACCTTCTCCTCCTCCTCCTCCTCCTCCGCCTACTCCTCCTCCTCCCCTTCCTCCTCCTCCTCCACTTCTTTCCGCTATTCCTCTTCTTCCTCCCCTTCCCCCGCCTACTCCTTCTTCCCCTTCCTCTTCCACCTCCTCCTCTTCCTCCTTCTCCTCCTACTCCCCCTCTTCCTCCTCTTTTTACTATTCTTCTTCCTCCGCCTACTCCTTTCCTCCCCTTCCTCCTCTTCCTCCTCCTCCTCCATGTTATAATCGTCATCATCATTTTTATGCATATTCTCCTCCTTGTTGTCCTCCTCCTCCTTTCTATCCTCCGTTTATTTTTTCTTCCTCCTCAGATTCTTTTTATTCTTTGTTTCACTTCTGTTCTTCTTCCTCTTCCTCTTCCTCACCCTCGTCCTCGTCTTCGTTTTCTTACTCCTTCTCTTCCTTTTCCTGAAAATCTGCCACAATAAGCATGACCTCCTCCTGCTCCTCCCCTCTTCTTCCTCCTCCTCTTCCTCCTCCTCTTCTTTACCTTCTTCCTCCCCTCTCTCTCGACTTTCCACTCCCCTTCTCTTCCGCAGTTTTCATTAAATTCTTCCTCCTCATCATCATCATCATCTTTCTCTTCATCACCCTCTTCTTCACCCTTCTACTTCTTCTCCTCTTCCTCCTCGTCCTCATCCTTCGCTCTTCATCACCCTCCTCTTTACCCTTCTCCTCCTCTTCCTCCTCCTCCTCCCCCTCTTCATCACCTTCTTCTTTACCCTCCCCCTCCCTCTTGATCTTCCAATCCCTTCCTCTTCCGTAGTTTTCATTGAGCTCTTCCTACTCCTCCTCCTCCTCCTCCTCCTCTTCCACCTCCCCCGCCTCCTCACGCTTCTCCTCTCCCTTATTTTCCTCATAACCCCGTCGTCCTCCTCTTCTCCCTTCTCCTCCGCTTCCTTCATCCTCATACCTCCTCTCATTCCATCTTCCTCTTTTCATTTTTCTTTCTCTATTTTCGCGCATATATGAGTATATATGAATATATGTGTATGTATACATATATTATCTCTAAGATCCCCTCCCAGTTACACCACGGACCATATATACCTGTGTTTACTTTATGTATCCATTATACCTCTGAGGACGATTCCTGGACGGGAATCGAAACATCGGGCATGATAAACCCTTCGAATTGAGTCTGGAATTTGCTCTCTTTCCCGATATATATATATATATATACATATATATATATATATATATATATATATATATATATATATATGTGTGTGTGTGTGTGTGTGTGTGAGTGTGTGTGCGTGCGTGTGTGTGTGTGTGTGTGTGTGTGTGTTTACCATGGTCTTGGATCACGTGTTGGAAGAGAGCTCAGAGCTCATATATGACCGATCTATGGGTAATACTGTGACCTTACGCACGCACACACATCCAACTCCCCACCCACGAGAGTCTGAGTAACGACTCACAGCGCAGCGATACTGAAATTATTTATGCCCTGGGCGGCATTCGAACTCGGACCGCTGTAACAGCGGTTGCGAACGCTACCATTGTGTGTGTGTGTGTGTGTGTGTGTGTGTGTGTGTGTGTGTGTGTGTGTGTGTGTGTGTGTGTGTGTGTGTGTGTGTGTGTGTGTGTGTGTGTGATTTCTGTCTATGTGCGTATATGTATACCTACCAGTGTTCGTGCGGGCGTGTGCACAACCTCAAAATTATTGAGACTCCTCCTCGTCCCAGAAGTTCGTTCGGTTCCGGTTCTTTGGGCTCCGGAAGTCGTCGTCGTGTCTTCTTCGGCAACTTGTCCGACCCGGAGACCTCTCCGGAGGGGACTAGACCCATCCCGGATACAGGCACGAGTAGCTCCTCCCACCTCTCCACCACCACCCCTCTCTCTCTCTCTCTCTCTCTCTCTCTCTCTCTCTCTCTCTCTCTCTCTCTCTCTCTCTCTCTCTCTCTCTCTCTCTCTCTCTCTCTCTCTCTCCCTCTCTCTCTCTCTCTTTCTATGTGTGTGTGTGTGTGTGCGCGCGCGCGTGCAGAGAGAATTATTTGACGCCAACCTGAATAATGTCATTAGAGTGAATGTAAATAATTTTATCTTGATAACATATTTTACTGATAATCAAAATAAAATGATCAAATGGTCGAGCGGCGTAATACATGCCTTTCTCTGTCTCGTGTAGTGTCCATGACGTCACACTTGATTCACGTGCAACACCCATGATGTCACCCTTGATTCACGTGCAACAACCATGACGTTACACTTGATTCACGTGCAACACCCATGACGCCACACTTGATTCGCGTGCAACACCCATGACGTCACACTTGATTCACGTGCAACACCCATGATGTCACCCTTGATTCACGTGCAACAACCATGACGTTACACTTGATTCACGTGCAACACCCATGACGCCACACTTGATTCGCGTGCAACACCCATGACGTCACCCTTGATTCACGTGCAATAACCATAACGTCACGCTTGATTCACGTGCAACAACCATGACGTCATGCCTGGATCACGTGGACCCTCAAGCGAGTTTGACTGACATCTATTGAGGGGGGGTCCATGGACAGAAATAATAATAATAATAATAATAATGATAATAATAATAATAATTAATAATAATAATAATAATAGTAATAGTAATAGTAATAATAATAACAACAACATCAACAACGACAACAAGAATAACAACAACCACAGCAGCAACAACAACAACAGCAGCAACAACAACAACAATAGCAACAACAACAAATGATAAAATTGAATAAGATAAATAGATAAATAGATCAAATGAATAAGTAAATGAATAAAGAACTAGAAAAATAAGAATAGATAAACAGATTAAATAGAATAGAATAAGATAGTAAAATGAAATAGAAAAATAGACAATGTGTTCATATATTATTTCGCAAAATTGTTGAAAACAAACTAGACCAAAAGCATAACCTCCTTGTCGGAGGAACAGCGAAGGCAGGAAAAGAAGAAGAATTTGGACCGAGCTCTTCCGTTCCTTTTCGCCACCCGCCCCCCACAGGTCCTAGCCCCACCAGGTTCCCCGTGACGTCACACGCTTGTCTATCATACCCCTGGGGGCGTCACCCCCACGGGTGGGTCGCATGTCTATCACACCCCTGAGGGACGTCACACGTGGGACCTCGGCAGAGGTTTGTCAACTTTAACCAGCGCTTCTCTCGGGATCAAGGCTAAATCCAATGAGGTGTTACATAGGTCATCTTATATACTGTATATGTACTAAAAAAAAACAATTTGTTGTCGAAATGGTCGGAACGGCAGTTCCGCCGAAAAGAGGACATCGCCGGGTATAGTTGGCCCAGTAACTTGGTAACGTCTTCTAAGGATAAACGCAGGCCCCTGATTGGCAAAGAAAGTGGTGACGTCACGGAAACGAAGACGACTGATTGGCCAAGAGCGGTGACGCCACGCTAACGGAGACGACTAATTGGCTGAGAGCGAAACGTCCGCAAACCCCCGGGGAAGCTTCTGGAAACACCTGGGGAGCCTTTTGGGATCCCTTGGATAGTCACTAGGGAACCTCTGGGAATCCCTGTGGGGATTCCCTGTGGAACCCTCTAGTCTAGGAACTCATGAGGAGCCCATTAAGAACCCCCTGGAACTTGAAGGGTAGCATTTGCGGAACCCCTGGGGTGCACTCTGGAAACTCCTGGGGAACCCCTGTATAACCCCTTGGAAGCCCTCAGGGGAGCCCCTGGTGCTAATAAAATAATTCCTGTAATCGGACCGGAAACCAGAAATCCCTCAAGGTGACACGTCCCCTCCGGCCCGGTTGTGTGATTCGTCCCGGTGTGTCTCTGCAAAGCTTTCGAACACCATGGCCGTTACCACGCAAGACAAACGCAGGCAACGCCATTTTTTGAGTTGGATAGCAAAAGGAAATATTCACAAAGTGATGTGAGGAAGAATAAGAGTTAGTTAACATTCACAAAAGTGAATTCCCTGAGAAGTACATGTCCTCTTTGTCTCCTTTCGGCAAGAAGAAAGTTAATGAGGCGTCAGAAATCAAGAAGAATATTTTATTGTTCTTTAGAAATATCAAGCGCCTAGAGAAGGAGTTTAAGAATAATCCAGCTCAACAGTTGAGTCTTAAGGATCTTACAAATTACGATGGAGATATAGACCCTGAAAAAGAGAAGCGATTTGTGTCTCATTACTGGGCTGGATACAGATCGTTTATATCCAAAAGTGGGTGGTTCAGCACTAGCGAGGATTTCAGATCCTATTTGACATGAAATGCAAGCAGGTCGTAGGGCTGGGCGCCGAAGGCGCCTGCGAGCAAAGCGAGCCCGCCCGAAGGGCCGAGCCCCCGTATAGCGGGATTGGGCGCAGCCATTTGCTCGTGTATATATATAAAAATAACATTTCAAAAATAAGCAAATTATGACATTTTGTCAATAGAGCGGTGGAGTCCTATAGACCCGGTGGAGTCTTGTAGATGCTATGGAGTCCTGTAGATTTGGTGTAGTCCTGTAGCTCCGGTGGAGTCTTATAGATCCGGTGGAGTCCCGTAGATCCGGTGGAGTCCTGTAGATCCAGTGAAGTTTTGTAGATCTGGTGGAATCCTGCAGATCCAGCAGAGTCCTGTAGATCCGATGGAGTCCTGTAGATCTGTTGGATTCTTGACGAAGTCGCATGCGGCCAGAGACCTCTAAAGGCCAAAGGCCGAGCCCCTTGCGGTTTTTTTTTTTTTTTTTTTTTTTTTTTTTAAGGGGGTTATGTCAATTGTCATCCCCTAATCCCCATCATATATATCATCGCATCTAATATATTTATTCTGGTTAGCTGCAGACAATATAATTCAGTGTAGAAAAACCTTTACTCCGGTATGTCACATCCCCACCTCACCCAACCTCAGCCCACCCACCCCCCCGTCCCCAAGAAAGGAGAATGGGAGAGAAAAGAGAGGGCAAAGAGAGAGGGGGGGGATCTCCATGAACGAAAATAAAAGGAAGAGAAAGGAAATAGAATAAACAAAAAAGGAAATGAGCGATAAGAAATGTAATAGAGTAATTTTGTGATTACTTCTCCTTTCATCTTCGGCCAATTACCTCTTGTTTGTTTCTCATAATTACCTCCTCTTATCTACGCACAGCTCCGCCTGCCCTCTTGCCTCGAATCACGCTCCCTTCTCCTCCTCCTCCTCCTCCTCCTCCTCCTCCTCCTCCTCCTCCTCCTCCTCCTCCTCCTCCTTCACCTCCTCCTCCTCAACTACCAACTCCTCCTTCTTCTCTTCCTCTTCCTCCTCTTCATTCTCTTCACCCTCTTCTTTCTCTTCCTCCTTCTCCTCCTCCTTCGCCTCCTTCTCCTCATCTTCCACCTTTTCTTCCTCATCATCATTCTCATCCTATCTTCCTTCTTCCTCCACCTCCACCTCCACCTGTTCCTCCTCCTCCACCTACTTCTCCTCCTCTTCCTCCTCTTTTTCATGTTCTTCCTCCTCTTCATCCTTTATTTCTTTCTCCCCTTCTCCTCTTCCTCCTCCTCCTCCTCCTCTTCCTCCTCTTCCACCTTTTCTTCCTCATCATCATTTTCATCCTATCCTCCTCCTGTCCTCCCACTCCTTCGTGTAGTCTTCCTACTCCTACTCCTCCCACCCCTTCTTCTCGTAATCCTCCAACTCCTGTTTCTGCCCTTATCTCTTTTGTTTCAGTTCCTCTTTTACATTATTTTTCTCTTCCTCCTCCTCCTCCTCCTCCTCCTCCTCCTCCTTCTCCGCCCTTTCCTCCTACTCCTACTCCCCATCCCCCTCTCCCCACCCACCTCTCTCTCTCTCTCTCTCTCTCTCTCTCTCTCTCTCTCTCTCTCTCTCTCTCTCTTCCTCTCTCTGTCTCTCTCTCTCCTTTCTTTCCCAGAAGAAAGTGCTTCAAGTTGTCTACCCTCCTCCTGTGGTTGAAACCGTCACCTTTGCCCCCTGTGCTTGGGCTGCCAGGACAAATGGCAGTCACCTGGGATCGAACTGGGTCGGACTTGTGTGAATGTTCATTCGTCTTTTATTCATTTATTCAATTGTTTATTAATTTGTTTATTTATTTATATATCTTATTTGTATATTTATTTAATCATGTATCTATTAATCTGTTTATTTATTTATTCAGTTATTTACCTTTGTATTTATATATTCATACAACTCTCTATTTATCTCTTAACCAGGCTTGTTTTTATAATAAGTTATTGATTAGTTAAGTTATTTATTTGTTGATTTGTTTATTTATCTAATCTTTTATTTGCCTTGCAAATAATATCTTTACAATTTATTAATTAGTAAATTAATACATTAATTATCTATTTAACTATTTAGTCATCTATCTTCTGTATCGATTATATATATATAAGTATATATGAATTACTAAATTTATTAATTTACTGACTTCTTTGTTAGAGGATTTTTCTCTTTATTTTTCTATATTCACTTATTTACTTATTTGTCTGTTTGTGAGTTCTTGAAGTTGTTTATTCATCTATCTATATATTAAGAACATAAGAATGAAGAAGGCTGCAAGAGACCATAAGGCCTACACTAGACAGTTCCATGTCCATTACCACCTGTCATCCCCATCCATAAAGTTGTCTAACCGTGTCTTAAAGCAACCGATAGTTTCATCGCTCACTACATGGTTTCTAAGTCTATTCCATTCGTTGACTACCCTATCAGTAAACCAGTTCTTGCCTATTTTCCTCTTAGATATTTAACTAGTTTGGCCTCCATATTTAATCCATCTCACATGTGCGACGCGTCGTTCTTTCCTCTTCTTTTGAAAAAAAAAATGATAGATTGCGAGCGACTTTGTTTTCCATTTCTAATTACAATCCGACGCCTTGGAAAAAAAACTTTCTTTATATATTTCTTTTTCGTAGAATTCCTTACCCGTTGAGAAAAGAATCATGGAACATTATCTTCAGTATCACTGTTCTTGGAAGTATGTGAGACCGATTGATGGGTTCGTTCATTCGATATTCGGTCGTGTCGTGAATGCCTGGAGAGGAAAGCGATCAACATGGAAGAGGCAAGTTTTATTCCATAAGGTTGGGGTCGAATCGTGAGAAACAGAAAGAAAAAATAAATCAACGATTTATATATATATTATATATGTGTATATACATATATATATATATATATGTATATATATATATATATATATATATATATACATATATATACATATATACCGTACATACATATATAGATGGATAGGTAGATAGATAGCTCTATGATATTTTGGTTTTGATCTATATTAACATGTACCACGATTTTAGGTACTACCATTTTTTCATTTGCAAATAAAATATATGTTAGATATAACATATATAGCATGTCTGTAAATAGGATTACGAAAAAACAAAATATGATGGTTTTATACTGACAGTTCCTTATTGTTTATCGGAAGAGTTGGCAGCCTGTTTGTACCGGAAAGCCTCGAGTTAAACATGAAAATTCTACAACAGATTATTCTAACAAGATTGAACTAATACCCTACAAATCAGTATATCTGTGAGATCTCATAACCTTAAAAATGCGCTTTTTTTTAGTCCCCAGCAATATTTTAGCTTTTTTTTTTCAAACCAAACATCTTCCTTAGTTTTGAAATTCTATTGTAAATCCTCATAAATTTGTTAATGTCTTACGCAGACAAAAATATATATTTCCGGTTCGAACATCATAGTGAATTCTTACAAAAGTTATATCATGGGTTTTGTGTGTGTGTATATATATATATATATATATATATATGTATATATATATATATATATATATATATATATATTTACATATATATATATAATATATATGCACATATTTATATATATATGTATATATATATATATATATATACATATAAGTAGTATTGAAATAGACAACATTCTGAAAGTTGATAAGCTTCTCATTACTGCTTTCTAGGTTTCTAAACTAGAAAATACTAATAAGAAGATTATCAACTGTCAGAATGCTGTCGATTTCAATACTACTTGTATACAAGATAGTCTGCTCCCATATTTTTCGAACACTTACACACACACACACACACACACACACACACACACACACACACACACACACACACACACACACACACACACACACACACACACACACACACACATTACATACAACTCCTAGCGCAGTTGATAGAATTCCCGGCTGCCACTACGGCGATCCAGGTTCGAATCCCGCCCAGGGCTGAAATAATTTCAGTATCACTACACTGCGGGTTGTTACTCCAATTCTCGTAGACGGGGAGTTGGGTTGTGTGTGCGTGCAAGGTCACAGCATAACCTACAGGTCGGTCATATATGAGCTCTGAGCTCTCTTCCGGGAGGGAAATAGGTGTCGATCATGAGCCCAACACGCGATTGAAGACTATGGTGAATCATACACACACACACACACACACACACACACACACACACACACACACACACACACACACACACATATATATATATATATATATATATATATACATATATATATATACATATATATATATATATATACATATATATATATATACATATATACATGGTTGATGAAATGACAAATGACCTTCTGTATCTCAAAATGCAGCGCGTTAAACATAGGGCTACACAATTCCAAAATTTTAGATAACACGTTTTTAGAGAAAACCGAGTGCGAGAGAGACTTGGGAGTTCTAGTGAATCCTGAACTTAAATCCAGGAAACAGTGCATTAGCGCTAGGAATAAAACGAACCGAGTATTAGGTTTCATTGCTAGGATGGTTACTATTAGAAGTGCAGAGGTAATTATTAAACTCTAGCGTTAGTTAGACCCATCCTTGACTATGCGGTTTAGTTTTGGTCTCCGTTCTATAGAATGGACATAAATTCACTAGAATCAGTAAAGAGAAGAATGACCAAAATGATACATGGGCTCAGATATTTATCTTACGAAGAGAGGCTTAGGCACCTTAACTTACACTCTCTGGAAAGACGCAGAGTGCGGGGTGATGTAATAGAGGTGTTCAAGTGGATCAAAGGCTTTAACAATGGTGGCGCAAACAAGGTCATCACATTAAGACAACAGGGCAGGACTCGCAGTAATGGATTTAAACTGGACAAATTTAGATTTAAGAAGAAATTAGGCAAGAATCGGTTTACTAATAGGGTGGTCAATGAATGGAATAGACTTAGTAACCATGTAGTAAGCGCTGAAATTATCAGTTGTTTTAAAAAACGGTTAGACAACTTTAAGGATGGGAATGACAGGTGGTAATAGACATGGAACTACCTAGTATAGGCCTTATGGTCTCTTGCAATCTCCTTCATTCATATGTTCTTATATATACACACACGTAAGTATATATATATATGTATATATATATATATATATATACATATATATATACACACATCTATATAAGTATATATATATATATATATATATATATATATATATATATATATATATGAATGTATGTATGTATGTACATTATATTTGAAGTAGAAAGAAAAAAGGCATTTCCTATTTACATGTAATTTTATTGGAATATTTTATTTACAAGTTTAACTGAGATATTAGGATAGCAAAGAAGTTAAATATGAAGATTCCAGACTTTGATTATGAATATTATAAATATGAAGTCATAATTGACTTAGATTTTTACGCAAATTAATTTTTTATATGAAATGAGCAATAAACGTCGTTTATATTAAAAAATCCACCGTTTCTTCGCCCACCCCCCTCGGTGCTGGTTTCAGTAATATCAAAGTATTTTTATTCGCATAATTTAATTTTCCATTAAGATATTTTTTTTTTTTTTTTTTTACAAATTTATTGTATAGGCTGAATACAATATTCTCAGTTGTATACACATGTATATATATCTATGTGTATATACATATATATATATATATATATACATATATATACTCGTATATGCATACATATACGGGTGCATCATAGCTCCTGCTATGCACGAACAAGAGTGAATGGTTCAGATATATTGTTGTAGCTCCTGAGTCCGGATGGAAAGCCATCTAGAGTAGATAGAAAAACCAAGGACACTCGAACCTGTCCCGTGATGTATAACAGATATGCGAATATGTATTTTCATGTGGAATATAAATCTGTTCGCGTATGCTTTTGTTCCATTATAGATGAAGTGATTGCCCTCCCAAAAATGTATATATCTATTTGTGCACGTGTGTTTGTGTGTGTGTGTGTGTGTGTGTGTGTGTGTGTGTGTGTGTGTGTGTGTGTGTGTGTGTGTGTGTGTGTGTGTGTGTGTGTGTGTGTGTGTGTGTGTGTGTGTGTGTGTATGCGTATGTGTGCGTGTCTATTTACCTGATTGTCGTATACAAAGAGCAACGCTCGTTGGGTCCCGTCTCCTATTCTCTAATTTTCTAACATAGACTCAAATTTTGTATGTGTGTGTGTGTGTGTGTGTGTGTGTGTGTGTGTGTGTGTGTGTGTGTGTGTGTGTGTGTGTGTGTGTGTGTGTGTGTGTGTGTGTGTGTGTGTGTGTGTGTGTGTGTGTGTGTGTGTGTGTGTCTGTGCGTGTGTAGCATATATTCATAGAAGTATAGAAATCAGATGCACGAAACGGTGTGATACTTCGAACGAAATCTTGTGACAAAATATGTTGTCAGAATTTATCGTTCATTGTCTGTTTCATTGGATCCCATAAGCTGTCTAGATACTCTTTTATTTGACTGCTCAAAAGAGAAAAAAAATCTCCCATTCCCTTATTCAGAACCTCTGCCAGCCACAAATGCAAAATACCCAACTATGAAAGAAGAAAAAAAAAAAAAAAAAAAGGATGTACATTACCGCTATGTCCTTTTTCACTTCAAGGCCGTTGCAAGAAGAACAAGGACACGATCTAAAAGGGAACATTTTCTTTATTTCCTTAATACCAAGGCCAGTTGGCCACTTTGTGATACAGTCAGTGGCGAAGACTGTAGGTACCTATTGTATTCTTGTATGACTTTCAACCTCTCTCTCTCTCTCTCTCTCTCTCTCTCTCTCTCTCTCTCTCTCTCTCTCTCTCTCTCTCTCTCTCTCTCTCTCTCTCTCTCTCTCCTTCTCTCTCTTTCTTTCTCACTTTGTTTCTCTCATCGCATTCTGTGTATATAAACTCAATTGCAGGTTCATGTATAGCCTGTATATTTGTCAGTTTTTCATTTATGCATTTGTACGGCAATGTCCAATGGTTCGATGACAACTTTGGTGTTATCCTTATCTCTCAACAGATGTCGCTCTTATCACTGCATTCTGATTTTATTACACATATTTTTTGTAATTCATATCAATATAACAATCACGACGCCCTCTATCGGAAAATAAACAAACCACACAAATGCCAACAAACTTTTGAATCAAGCTGTATGTACATGATAATGATATAAGAATTTATTATTCAGGATATCTACTTACTCATTTTTTATTCAGTCGTTAATATTTTTTTCTATTTTTATTGATTAATTT
>NC_134785.1:27086038-27096038 GCF_046742065.1 Oratosquilla oratoria
TTATTGAAAGGACGAATATATTTGTTACGAGGATGTTCCCACAGCAAAAAATTAATAATAACAATAATAATAATAATAATAATAATAATAATAATAATAATAATAATAATAATAATAATAATAATAATAATAATAATAATAATAATAATAATAATAATAATAATAATAATAATAATAATAATAATAATAATAATTATAATAATGATAATAAAAAAGTAAAAAAAATATATATATATATATATAAATAAAAAATCACCTGGAGGCAACAAGAATAAAGTATTTAGGTCAGTGGTTGGTTTGAGGCTAGTTTGAATCAAATCTTTAAAGTGAGTCGGTGTAACGAGCGGTCGGTGGCGATGATGACGACAGAAGTTTCCACGCTGGCCCCGAGGGGTCAAGTTAGTCATTGGGAAGGTGAAGACACTAATGCCGAGTTTTGCAACGATGTGAGATTACTCGCCGCAAGAAAAAGGGGGGGGGGAAGGGGTGAATGGGGATGGGGAAGGGGGGGCGAGATGGGAGGGGAATGAGGGAGGGATTGGGAGGGGGAAGGGGGCGAGAGGAGGAGGGGGAAACAGGTTGAGAGTGTAAGGGGGTGGGAGGGGGAAGTGGGCGAGAGGGGGAGGGGAACGGGGGAGGGGTGGGTGTGGGAGGGGGAAACGGGGTGAGAGGGGGAGAGGTGGGAGGGGGAAGGGGGCGAGAGTGGGATGGGGTGGGACAGAGGGAACGGGGATGGGGTGGGAGTGGAAAGGGGGGAGAGAGGGAGGAGGGGCGAGAGTGGGAAGGGGGCGAGAGGGGGAAGGGGGTGGGGGGATTGCAGGTTGCATAAGGCTTTTGCAGCATATCTATCAGTCCCACCTTGAACGAGTGCTGACACTACCCTCCTCCAACTCCCCCCTACCCCTACCCCCACCCCCACATTTTAATAAAATCGCCTGCCGGCAAAGGGAGAGACAACTGTATCAGAACTACTTGATTTTTTCTTATTGCAATTCTTGAACCTATTCAATACAGTGCCGCGTTGTGTTGGGTTTGCTGTCGCCAGACGATTTTATTTAGCTGATGGGGCGGGGCGGGAGGCGGAGGAAGGAGGAGGGTTGGGGTCCCCTCTCAGCTGAATAGAATAGACTGGCGCCAAAGGGCGTCTTTTCATTGAATACAGCTGGCGTGTGATTCAGCACTTGGATCACGTGTTGGACTCGTGATCGACAGTTATTAACCCCTCGGATGAGAGTTCAGAGCTCATATATGATCGGTCTATGGGTAATTCTATGATCTTGCACACACACGCACGCGCGCGCGAGAGAGAGAGTTGAAATAACGGCTCGCAGCGCAGCAACACCGAAATTAATTATATCAGCCTCCGGCGGAATTCGAACTCGGACCGCTAGAGTAGCGGTTTCGAAGGCTATCACTGAGCCGTCGAGCCATGTGTGTTTCTATATGTGTGTGTATGTGTTTTTGTGTATGTGTGTTTCTCTATGTGTGTGTGTGTTTCTGTGTGTATGAGTATGTGTATGTATGTGTGTGTTTATATATATGTGTGTGTGTGTTTCTGTGTGTATGAATATGTGTATGTGTGTGTGTGTGTGTGTGTGTGTGTGTGTGTGTGTGTGTGTACATGCGCGTGCGTGCGTGTGTATGAGAGAGAGAGAGAGAGAGAGAGAGAGAGAGAGAGAGAGAGAGAGAGAGTCACGTAAACCTAGCCTGGGTCGATGTGTGGCCGAGGGTACCACAGCAGGTGAATAGAATAGCCTGACGACTAAACAGAATGAATTAATAGACCTGGAGTTGGATGGATTGCTTGGCAGTGGTTAGTCTTGTGTTAAGGAAGGTCTCGTATTCTCTGACGCTACTATACCACAATATAATTTTTTTCCAAAGTAATGATAATAATAATATTAATAATAATAATATTAATGATGATGATGATAGTAATAACGATAATAATGATAATAATAATAATAGTTATAAAAATAGTGATAAAGATAATAGTAATGGCAATAATGAAAATTATGTAAAAAATGACAATAATGATAATAGTGATAATAATAATAGTGATAAAGATAATAATAATGACAATAATGAAAATATTAAAAATGACAATAATGATAATAGTGGTAATAATAATAATAATAATAATGATAATAATAATGATAATAATAGTAATAATAATAATAATATTAGTAATAATAATATGAATAATGATAATGATAGTAATAAAAATTGTAAGAATAGTAATAGTGATGAAAGTAATAATTATAGCAATAATAATGTTGATAATGATAAATAGATAAATATATATATATATATATATATATATATATATATATATATATATATATATATATATAAACAAACAAATTATTAAATAGATGAATAAGTAAATAAAACTTGAAAGTCAGAAATGTCTAGCGAAAGAATATGCTTTGAATTCACGTACATGCAGTCACTGCTTAATATAGAAACTAATTGAAATTAGCTTGAGGCAGGAAGATTGCTTTTAAACAACGAAAACTATCCGTGATGTTATGCCCTCAGCGAATAAAATTGCCTGGCGACGAGAAACCGTGAGGTATTCAGATTCCTTCCCAGTGAAGTACATTGTTGTGTTATGTAGGGGAGCTGTCGTCAGGTGATTTTGGTTAATATTGTGGGACTGATTGATGAAGTTGTTTTAATTACATGAATGACGTCAGCCAACTATGCAATTTCAACATGGGTTGCTCAGGTAACAATTCCTGGAACCTTTCCCACGCCCCCACCCGTCCCCCCCACCACCTTCTCCACCCTCCTCCCCCTCTCTCCTTCTCCACCGTTTTCTGCTCACTCTTCAAAGAAAACGGACTGATGCCTTACTCTTGTTTTTCATGTCAAGTTTGAAAGGCGATGTTTTTGTCATGATCTTATCAGATTGTAGTGTAATAGGAGTGACGCCATTCGTACAGTGATCGATTGATTTTGTTAGAAAATCTCTAAATTGTCTTAGTGAAAGTAAGACGAAAATAATAGAATGAGAGCTCTGATGGCAACATTTGGTCGTCGTCAGTGATATTGTCGTTTCTTTTCGATTCAGGAGGAATTTGAGACATAGACATTTTTCTAGAATGTCATTCTATATTATGAACCGAAATGTATACTAATACGTGTATAGAATGTTGGTAATTGTTCTGATACAACGAACTTGAAGCTTGAGCGCAGAACAGACAGAAACAGTGGAGAAAGTGATCGAGTTGTCAAGAGTAATTTTGAAACTAGTTTTTTTAAATCAAGAGGATAATTCTAAAACGGTTTTCAATATTCACCATGTTAATCTAATCCCTTATAGATAATTATACATTTTATGAAAAAGTTGAGTAACAATTAGATATCGTGGTAAAAATTAAATTAGATTTGTTTCTTGTGAATGGCGATAAGGTGAACAGGTGGGAGGCGGAGTAACATGAAGGGTGCAGTAAACAGTAAAGGAACAGTACAATGAAGGTTTGGTTGTGGTGACGGTATGGTGCAACTGAACATAACGTATGGTGACAGTAACACACCTAATGCCCAGGCCACATGAACTATAGTGTGGTTGTCTCGGAGTTCTATAGTGACATAGTGTTTTATAGTGTCGGTGAAATTATTCAAACCGTTGTCTAGGTCGGCGGGAGGAACAAGTTTGAAGGATTTGAGCGAAAAATAAATGGACTTATATTTCGTACTGAAACGTTATTCTCTTTGCAGATAAATATTTATGACCCAGTTGTGATATACGTTATGTGGTTTTGTGATACTTTTGTGTGTTTTCTTTACAAAGATGCCGATTGTCCGTGTAGTATAGGAGTTTGTTTTTATTGAGTGGTTTTAAATTTGACGGGTTTACTGTAAAGCACCTTACCTCTGATCTGCCAACTTGTCTGCAACTTGAAACTGTGCAACGAGAATTCTAGATCAATAGTGATCAAAGTACACACGCCAAGCGAGTAACATGACTTCACAAATATTTTCAAGCAGATTCCAATGTTGATAGTGAATAAATTTCTCGTGTGAAGGATGGTGTATTATTCAAGACGATCGTATGTGTGTTCACAGGATTATGTTCACATGTGAACAATATGAATAATTGACGAAGTTCAGTTAAACTTTTTTGTTCAGTCGTGGTTCAATATTGTTTTTTTTTTGGCGGTTAGGTAGAGTACCGTTTGTTTACTGTGAAGACGAATAGGGTACTCAGTCTCGGAAATGTAAGTTCCATTTGGTACATCATTCTATTTGTTTACATTTCACAATTCTAATATTTATCACTCGCAGGAATGTTCGTTTAATATAAAAAAGAAACAGGTGCAAGATATGTAGAATAAACATTATTCATCATAACTGAAGTAGGAAAACACAAGGAAAAATTGAGAAAATCAACGAACTGTACATTCTTCCTTGCGTTGTGGTCACCGACACATGACGCATGCGCACGTACGCACGAACGAACAAACGAAGTAGATAAATACATACGCAACAGCCGAGGAATTAATGTTCGCGATTCAAAGATGGTAAGTAATTTAGCGACCTTAACAATCGCTAATATTTTTTGCAGAGTGGAATTCCGTTTTCTGTAATTGTTTTATTGTTTTTTGTCATAGATAATTGTTGTAATGTAGCGAGAATATACAATTAATTTATAAGCGAAATTAATTTGATGCTGCATTGAACTTTGGTTACATAGATGCTAGATAACCGACCAGGACGCATAGTCATTTGAAAAAAAAAATATTAACTTGATTTTGGCAAATACCAGACAATCCTATTCGGCCAAAAGGCGGGGGGAGGGGGTAGCAATTTTTTTTCTTCTTTTTTCTTTTCTTTCATTGGTATGTTTATAGGTTTTGTTTTGGATAATTTGAGGCGACTTTATTCAGCTCTTGTACAAACACGTGTCGACAGGTCAGAGCCTATTGCTGTGATAAAATGCCTCCATCATGTTGCCTTAGTCGTATTAGGTTAAATATTTTATTTAATTTTATTTTGCTAATATCCTTTTTGCATAGTGTCATCCACTATAACATGGTGATGATGTGCTTTGAATTGTTTTCACTCATCTGCCGTCAGACGATTTTAATCAGTTGAGCTGATTTGGCTCTTGGTAGTCACCGATGTGTTAAATAAAATCGTGTGTGTACATATAAAATACATACACACACGCATGGCTCGACGGCGCAGTGATAACGTCGGCAACCGCTACTCCATCGTTCCGAGTTCGAAACCCGCCTAGCGATGAAATCATTTCAGTACCGCTGCGGTGCGAGCCGTTACTTCAACTTACATCCGGGAGGGTAATAACTATCAGTCCAACACGTGATCCAAAAAAATGGTAAATCGCACACACACACACACACACACACACACACACACACACACACACACACACACACACACACTTGACAGAAGCTATGTCAGTACTTTTAGTAGCAGCTGTACTCCGCGTACGTTTCAGCTGAATGCGAATGATGGGATGGGCGGTTAGACGTAGTAGAAGGTAGAGCGAGTGATCATTTGCATAACTTAGGATTCGTAGGTAGGTTTTAGTGCTTATGTACTTCTGTTGTACTTTGCTTGTTTGTGCAGGTCGTTTGTAGTGTGTAAGCTACCTGAGGACTTTGCTTGTTTGTTTGTCTTGCAGCTGTCAGGGGCCGGGTTCTAGCACAGCTGGTTGTGGGGAATGACATTTGTTCTGGCTATCCAAACACGTCGGGCTAAGGTGGTCATCTCAGTCGCTGATATTCTGTCAATTGCTTAATGAAATACTCCACCTCTTCGTCGCGACAGTCTTCAAGGTCAGAAGGGCTGGATATAGTCGTCGTTTTATTTATTTATCTTTATTTATTTTTATGTATTTGTTTTTATTTTATTTATTTATTTGGTTTTGTAGGGATCCCTCAATGCATATCAGCTTCTTCCCCACATTAACAATTAAATTGTCAGGCAACACTCAAAAGAATAGAAAAGGAATATATATATATATATTTATATATGTATATATGTATATATATATATATATATATATATATATATGTATATATATATACGCACACACACACACACATACACACACATATATAATATATATATATATACATATATATATATATATATATATATATATATATATATATATAAAACATGGAAGTGATGAAGTACTTAGATCTTTGGCGTTGCCGCCAAGCGATTTTATTTAGGTGAGGAAAACGCCGAGGACTGATCCTTCTTGGTCAAGTTCGTCCGCGGTGCTCTGAGCTTCGTCGGATGATCAGTTGTCCACCCCCGACTTGTCTCCCGAGCATCCCGTCATTTAACTCCCAAATGGGCTTAACCTGGTAAAGCCGAGTAGTTTTAACCCTCTGGATGATTAACACAGAACAGATTCTAACAGTGACGTCATAGGATCGAAAGAACTTATATAAAGTGTACATATTTATAATTAATATTATTATTATTATATATTATTATTGCTATTATTATTTGTCTATTCATTCATTACTTTTTTTTTAAGTTGAGTTGAATAGTGAATGGGTTTCGGAGTTGTAATGGGTGTGTGTCTGCACTGACTCGGCCATCCTCCTTATAAAAGGGGGGAAAATCACCAGTAAGAATATATGTACAAATGTCAGGGTATTTCATTCATCATAGGGTTCTGAGGTCTGTGACAGGGAACACTGCCACGAAACACACTCAAAAAAGAGATAACACGAACAAACAAACAATAAGAAAAATGAAATAATAAATGAGATTAAAATCTGATATGACAAAAAAAAAAGCAACAGTTCAAAAATCACTACTTATTGCTTAGACGTTCAGCTAACTGAGTCACAAGAACTAGGAAGTATGTAACATTCCATCACCTCAGGTAAAACCAGTGGAGAGGTTCTCTGGTCGCGTTTTTTGGGAACCGGAAGCTCTCGCGCTTGTTTACATGTTGTTACCCGCTTGGCGGCCATGTTTGCGAGCGCAATTAGACCCGAGTGGTTGCTCACATTCATCACGCAACAGCAAGAAAAGAATTCTTTGGCAACGGGGCTTTCCTCTTGAAGGTAACCTAACCAAACTTAGGTCATTCTTACTTATCCTGACCTATAATATATCCTATACTGTCCCGTCCTAATTTATCCAAACCCAATTAACCTAACCTGTCCGAACCTAACAAACTTAACCTAACTTAACCCAGCCTTTCTTAACCTAACTTATCCAAACCTAATTTAACCTACCCTAACCAGTCCGAACCTAACAAACTTAACCCAACTTAACCCAGCCTTTCCTAACCTAACTTATCCAAACCTAATTTAACCTACCCTAACCAGTCCGAACCTAACAAACCTAACCTATCCAGTCCTAACTTATCCTAACCTAACCTATCCAGTCCTAACGTATCCTATCTTAACCTACCCAACCCATCCTAGCCTATCCCAACTTAACCTAACCTATCCTACCCTAAGTTAACCTAACCTATCCTACCCTGAATTAACCTAACCTAACCAGTTCTAACCTAACAAGTTCTAATCTAACGTGACCTGACCTAAGCAACCCCACCCTGACCTTTGACATTTTGCCAGAAGGCACCATCATCATGACGCGCAGATGGTATCGTGAAAGGGAAAGCCGTGGCGCCACCTGGAGTCTAGTTCGCGCCTATTTTGGCGCCAACCAGCGCTTCTCTCCACGGAGTCACAGAAATAGTTAATAATATATTTAAGGTGAGCTGGCTAAGTAAGGAAATATAGCAAGTTAAAAGTGATAATATTTAATTACATTTTGTCTATTTATATATTTTTATTTATTTATTTATATTTATATATTCATTTATTTGTTATTATTTTTTAATGGTTTGTTTTCAAATCCTAAGATAATACTGTGTAGTCTTTAAACTGCGTACAGTCTTATGTCGGAGAGGAGAGAGTAGGATTGAGGAGTGACCTACCGAGAAAGAATTCTGTAATTCTATTTTTGAGTAAGAATACACACACAAGAATCGAATGCACCCGCCCGTGTGGGCGTGGCCAGTGCCCTGTGATTAACGACTAAGAATGAACGTTAGATTGCATCAACTTCAACGTTAAGTGGTGCTTGGATGAACGTTAGATTATATCAATGTGAACGTTAGGTGGTGCTTAGGTGAACGTTTGTGTATCACCGTGAACGTTAGGTGGGGCCTAGGTGAACGTTAGTGTATCAACGTGAACGTTAGGTGGTATTTGGGTGAACGTTAGATTATATTAACATGAACGTTAGGTAATATTTGGGTGAACGTTAAATTGTATCAACGTGGACGTTAGGCGGTATTTGGGTGAACGTTAGATTATATTAACATGAACGTTAGGTAATATTTGGGTGAACGTTAGATTATATTAACGTGAACGTTAGGTGGTTTTTGGGTGAACATTAGATTATATTAACGAGAATGTTAGATGGGGCCGAGGTGAACATTAGATTATATTAATGAGAATGTTAGATGGGGCCGAGGTGAACGTTAGATGGAGCCTAGAGATGACTTGATCCTACATATAATCTCTCCATCTCGGTGAGTTTGTTTTGTAGACGATTTCTAGTTTTAGTCCCAGAAGTCCTAGTTTTAGTTCTAGGGCGTGAACAGGCCGCTAGCTGAATAAGATTCTCTCTGTCTCTCTCCTGTCTCCTCCTTCCCACCTTTCTCTGCCCCAGCGTTTTCTCTCTATCCCCTCCCTCTCTCCCGTTCCTCTCTCCCGTCCCTCTCTCCCCTTTCTCCCCGCACTCTCTCTCTCTCTCTCTCTCTCTCTCTCTCTCATTCTCTCTCTCTCTCCTGTCTCCTCCTCCCCACCTTTCTCTGCCCCAGCGTTTTGTCTCTCTCTATCCCCTCCCTCCCCCCCTCTCTCTCTCTCTCTTTCTCTCCCTCTCTCTCCTCTTTCTCTCTGTCTCTCCCTCCCTCTCTCTCTCTGTCTCTCTCTCCCTCTCCTGGTCTGTAGGGGTGTTCTATAAAATGTAGAGTAGGTGACCAGAATGAAATATGTCAAGGAATTCTGTATGCAGTCCTAATGTTATGAATGTTTTCATATTTTTTCTTTGTTATGTATTATTTATTAGTTTTATTTATTGCATACTACTTTTACTACTTTAAATATTTTTCAATTATTCGTATCTATCATAGTTTTTATTTTTGTTATCGTTATCATTATGATTGTTATTTCTTCTCAACATTATATTATTATAATTATTATTATTGCTATTATTATTATTATTATTATTATTATTATTACTATTATTATTATTATTGATATTATTATTATTATTATTATTATTGTTATCATTATTTGGTGGTGTTTTTGACACCAGTGTTGCTGCTTTTGCACTGCTGGGCTGTGCCATGTTTGTGTAGGATGCAGAAGCTCCAAGCTGACAGAATGCCACGAACAGTAAGAATAAAGTTATGACAGAATTAACAAGCTAGGTCGCTCTGGAGCAATTGTCTGATGCATTTTTGAGAACACATGAGCATGGCCCATGATATACGAGAACAATACAAAATTTTTGTTGGAAATATATATATATATATATATATATTGTGTGTGTGTGTATGTATGTATATGTGTGTATAGGTCTGTATATGTATATATTATATATATATATATATATATATATATATATATATATGTACAAGGTAACCACTTAAGAAAACAAACAAACGGAGCAGAGCGCTTTCCTATATTACATCTTCAGTGTAAATTACATTGAAGATGTAATATACGAAAGCGCTCTGCTCCGTTTGTTTATTTTAAGTGGTTACCTTGCATTTATAAAACACACGTTCCTAGTGTTTTTATTGCATAAGTGTATATATATATATATATATATATATATATATATGTGTGTGTGTGTGTGTGTGTATATATAATGTATGTGTGTGTGCAGTAATTTCTATATAATTAATTATTTTATTTAAACAATTATGTTTATATGTGATTTGATTCGGCTATCCCCCTCTTTATGAAGGGGGAAA
>NC_134785.1:27101038-27106038 GCF_046742065.1 Oratosquilla oratoria
TGGTGATAAAGACTATGTGCTGTTGAAATGGCCTCCACTTTCACCTGACCTAACACCTTGCATTTCTCTCTCTCTCTCTCTCTCTCTCTCTCTCTCTCTCTCTCTCTCTCTCTCTCTCTCTCTCTCTCTCTCTCTCTCTCTCTCTCTCTCTCTCTCTCTCTGGGGTTGTGTGGAGGAACTGTTCTATGCCCCTTCTCTTCCTGGAAACCTAGAGGAACTCAGAGAATCACCACCACACTGGAGACTGTTACCCAAGACATGCTGCAACGTGTTTGGTAGAAACTTGACTACCGACTTCACGTATGCCGTGTCTCAGGCGGTCCGCATATTGAACATTTGTGAAATCATTCATAGAATCCATATACCTTTGATTTTCTCTTTCAACAAGCATTGCAAATATAGTTTCTGTGATATTTACATCTCAAATAATTTTTAAACACCCTGTATATATATATATATATATATATATATATATATATATATATATATATATATATATATATATATATATACATTTATCACGTAGAAACCACTGTTGGAGTAGAAAAGACTGGAAACGGGGAATCTATATATTTCGATTGCAAACTGCAATCCTCTTCAGTAGATACGAAGAGGATTGCAGTTTGCAATCGAAATATATAGATTCCCCGTTTCCAGTCTTTTCTACTCCAACAGTGGTTCCTACGTGATTGACAAATGTGTGATTACATTTTTCACCTGTAATATATATATATATATATATATATATTTATATATATATATATATATATATATTTACATATATATAACATATATACTAAAACCTCACCATCCCATTCCCATGCAGTACAAAGTGAGAAAATTCTGGTAGAGCAAAGCCTTGTCAGTAGTGGTAGACCTGTGTTGAATCACCTTTCCTCCAGGCCAGGGCTGTCGGAAGCCAAGACGACGTATCCCGCCTCGGGTCCCGGGAATTGAACTCACGACCACCTGCTCATGAGTTCGATACGATATAAATTGGGCTACCGCGTTGCCCCGTGTATATGGTGTATATATATATATGTGTGTGTGTGTGTGTGTCATCATGACTTTTGGAAATAAACTCTCCTACTGGGATTCGGACCCTCGCCTGAGCGGCTTGCTTCTTACAAGACGAAGATCGTACCATCACGCCATCCTGACCCTTCAAAACGAAACGACTTAGTTCACGGTCTAGTGTGTGTGTGTGTGTATAATTATATATACTGTATATATATATATATATATATATATATATATATGTATATATATAATATACATATATATGTATATACATATATACTGTATATATTATATATCTAAATATATAATATATATATATATATATATATATATATTGGAGGAGTGACAAATGATTGGAAAAGGTGGTAAGGAAACTCAGGTTGAACCAGGAACACTAATGTATATATGGAGACATTAGAAAAGGACAGGTATATATATATATATATATATATATATATGCATACACACTGAATGGTTCCCAGTGATCAGTTAATATCTTTTTCAACCACAAATCACTTTTAATTCCATGCCATCGCAATCGAGACTGAGAGTCGCTCGAAGGAGGCATCCGTTGGAAATTGAAACGTGGATGAGCCGAGGATTCGAACCCAGCTAACCCGTAACAAAGTTACAGTGACGTAAACCAATACGCTATCAAGAGAGATAGCGTATTGGTTTACGTCACTGTAACTGTTACGGGTTAGCTGGGTTCGAATCCTCGGCTCGTCCACGTTTCAATTTCCAACAGATGCCTCCTTCGAACGACTCTCAGTCTCGATTGCGATGGCATGGAATTAAAAGTGATTTGTGGTTGAAAAAAAAATATATATATATAATATATATATATATATATATATATATATATATATTTATATATATATATATATACATCACGCATTTATTGGGAGACCCATCTTCTAATACTTATCTGGACCTATCTTGACTTTGATGATTTAGATCCCGACGTTCCTTCCGCTTTGACCTTCTCTGACCTCAGGTCTTCTATCACATTTGCCTCCTCCCACTTTATACGCATCCGGGACTTTGTGGTATTATAGGAGGCGTCGTACCTGGTGTTTTAGAGGCGGACGAGTTATGGTGGTGAGATTGAAAAAATGAAAAAAAGGGAAAATATATATATAGTGAGAGTGGTGCCCTCACCCAAGGAATTCTTGTTGTTTTCCTCATACCGTCGTACCTTGGAGGTAGTAGAAGATACCCACTGTTTGGTGGAAAAAGTCCATATACAACACACACACACACACACACACACACACACACATATATATATATATATATATATGTGTGTGTGTGTGTGTTGTGTGTATATATATATATATATATATATATATATATATATATATATTATATATATACAGGGTGGCCCAAAATGTCATAGAGGAGATTTAATTTTTTTGTAACTGCCTTATTGTTACAAATATATTTATGTAACTTTAATGCACGATGGAACATTGCCTCATCAGCAACTGTATTATCTCTCCTGCGTTATAATAAATTGCCCCATATTACTGGAACCCCATATCGGGTCGCTTAAGGTCATCCAATGCAGAAACGACCACAAATTTCTACTCTTCAGCGACTTATGGAACACCTTGTATGTATATGTAAAAGTTCTTTCCCCATAAAGGAAGTGAACCTAGGATTTCTGTTCTAATCCTCGTTGAGGAAGAGGAGGAGGTGGAACTCGAACAGGTGGTTCATGTTACGTGGACAAGCCTCTTAACGCACACGCTCCCGGCACTGCCCGCCCGACCTCCACTGTTACCGTAGCTAGTTTGACGCGGTGGGGGGAGGGGGCTGGCTGCTGAAATAGCCATAACGCCCAGGAAAGAGTATTTATTATTATTATCATTACCATTATCATTAGTATTAGTATTAGTATTATCATTACCATATTATTATCATTATCATTATTATTTTTTTATTGTGAACGGTAATAATAATGATTCAGTTATTATTATTAGTAGTAATATCAGTATTACCGCTAGTAATTTGATAACTATTAGTCGTAGTAATAACATTAGTAATTTTAGATTTTTATGTTGTTATTATTGTGTTTATATATTTATTTCTTAATAAAAAAAAATCTGATTTATTTAGGTTATTTCGGGGCTGAAGACCATCTTACTTGACCGCATTAGTACACTGACTCAGTTTATTACATATTGGTTTCTGTCTTGATGTCTTGACCATCCACTGCAGGTGCGCCGGTCTGTCCCTTAGGCAATAGGACAGCCTTTGCGCCACACCGGCTAATGATCATTAAAGGTCTGGGGAGGGGCCGGGGGGGGGGCTCCCCCTTGTTGATATATGATCGCCCGGCGGCAGCCAAAGACGAGTATATTATACAAGAAGGATCCTCGCCCTTTGCGGTTTGCCTGCTATAATCACAGCCTTACAGGGGAACCAACCTTTCCGATCGATTACGCTCTTCTTGAGAACTTTGGCTGGCACATTGCAACTTATGACGTCATAACTCTCATCTAACTCAACTCGTTTAACTCCTTCACTACACGCGCGCGCGCACACAAACACACACACACACACACACACACACACACACACACACACACACACACACACACACACACGTTGGTAGAGTCCCCGGCTGCCACTACGGCGGTCCGGTTCGAATCTTGCCCAGGGCTGAAATGATTATACTATCGCTGCATTGCGAGTCGTTACTTCAACTCTCGTGGGCGGGGAGTTGGGGGGTGCGTGTAAGGTCACAACATTACCCATAGATCGGTTATATATGAGCTCTGAGCTCGCTTCCGGGAGGGAAATAGTTGTCGATTACGAGTCCAACACGTGATCCAAGACCATTACCCTTTTACGCCTTTAGTGTTTACACCCAGACTTGTTTTGATTTATTAATTTATATCTTTATTTATTTATTGCTGGGCCGAAGGTGGGCTACCTTTGCGTAGCTGAAGAGGACTCTACCACGGCCCCAGGGCCTCCGTGAGGTTCCTTATCGAGAATAAAAACGCCTGTGGACGCTGCAGTAATGATGATGACAATAATAATAATAATAATAATGATATTGATAATAATAATGATGATAATAATAATAATAATGATGAAAATAATGATATAATAATAATAATAATAATAGTAACAGTGATAATAATAATTGATTATGATCATAATAGATTATGATAATAAAAGAAGAAATGACCCCCCCGAACCCCGTCTCCCCATCTCTTCCCTCTCCCCCCTCCCCCTTCCCCAAGCCCCTCAGTGACGTTCCCCAACTTGACCTGACACGCGTCTGACATTTAGATGACCTTTGGGTGACCTCGTGTATGAAATGCATCATGACGCCCGTCGTCTCCTCCTTCGTGCCGCCTGTGACCTTGTCGCCCAGGTTACCTCCAGCCGAAGGTGTGGGAAGTTAAACTTGTGGTCACGTTACTCCCACGAACCTACTGTAGGGTCCGCCAGCTCCGACTTTCTCTCTTTCTCTCTTTCTATCTCTCTTTCTCCCTCTCATTCTCTCACTCTCTTACTCTTTCTCTCTCACTCTTTATATATATTTCTTTCTCGGCCGTAGTTAAGCAAGATCTGACTATCTCTCTATCTCTTTCTCCCCCTCTTTCACGCTTTCTCCATATTTCTCTCTCTCGGCCGCAGTTACCTCTCTCCCTCCCTCTTTCTCCCTCCCTCTTCTTGTCTCTTTCTACCTCCCCTTCTGCTATTGATTTGCTTATTAATTCATTTAATTATATCTTTGATTTTACATATTCAATTGTTTAATAATTTTCGTGTGCGCCAGGTAGGTAAAAGAAGAAATTGATGAGAAAGATAATAGGAAAGCGACAAAGGAGCACGTGAAATTGGGGTCAGATAAGGTAGTAATGGTGGATGGACCAAGTGTGAATTACCGAGTGAAGGTTGCGAGTTGGGAAGCATGTAAAAGGGGGTTATCACATTGAGCTATTTGTCCTCTAATTCAA
>NC_134785.1:27111038-27156038 GCF_046742065.1 Oratosquilla oratoria
TGTGTATGTAATAGAAAATAAACAATAGTAATATATACAGAGATGAATGAATAAAATAAATGTAATATTATCATCAGTAGTTCACCAGCGATGCTATCCTAAACGTTGATGTCGTACCGCGTTTATAATCATTATTTTACTTCTTTTTTATAATGGGGGACAGGTTGGCTCGTAGAGTACTTCGAGTTAAGGTTTAATATAAGACGAAAGAATAATGAATTAATAAAATAAATAAGAAATAAAAAATAGAAAAAATAAAAATTTAAAATATAAGTTAAAAATAAATAAAACAAAATAGAATAAAAGAAATAGTTGGAGATGAATAAAGAAATGAATAAAGAGGTTTGTGAGTAACTGGAGAAGTAAATAGAAGCGAGATAGAATGGAAGAAAGGAAAAAATCACTCTGGGGAGACTCCCGGATGTAAGTCATACCTCAATACCTCCTCCTCTTCCTCCTTCCCCTCCTCCTCTCCTTCCTCCTCCTCCCCTTCCTCCTCCCCTTCCTCCTCCTCCCCTTCCTCCTCCTCCCCTTCCTTCTCCTCCCCTTCCTTTCCTCCCCTTCCTCCTCCTCCCCCTCCTCCTCCTCTCCTCCTCCCCTCCTCTTCCTCCCCTTCCTCCTCCTCCCCTTCCTCCTCCTCCTCCCCTTATTCCTCCTCCCCCTCCTCCTCCTCTTCTTCCTCCTCAACCTCCCTCTCCTCCTACACCTTAACATCCTTATCCTCATCTTCCTCCAACTCCTTCCCATTCTGCTCTTTCTGTTTCTCTTTCTGTTTCTCCCTCTCTTCCTCATCTTCCTTCTCATCTTTCTCTCACTTGTCCACCTTGTTCTCCTCCTATTCCTCCTCCACCACATCTTCTCTTCCTCCTCCTCTCCTGTTTCTTCTAGTCCTCACTTATTCCTCCTTATCCTCCGCCTCCTTCTCCTCCTCCTCCACCACCACATCTTCGCTTCCTTCTCTTCCTCCTCTCCTGCTCTCTCTCTCCTAGTACTCACTTTTCCTCCTCCTTCTACTCCTTCTCCTTCTTCTCCTCCTTTTTCTCCTTTTTCTCCTCCTTCACCACCATATTTTCTCTTCCTCTTCCTCCTCTCCTGATCTGTGTCTCCTAATCCTCACTTACTCCTCGTTCTTTTCCTCCTCGTCCTCCTCCTCCTCCTCCTACTTTTTCTGGTCCTTCTCCTGTACCACCACATCTTCTCTTCCTCATCTTCCTCCTCTTCCTCCTCCTCTCCTGTTATGTGTCTCTTAGTCCTTCTCACTTACTCCTCCCCTTCCTCCTCCCCTCCTCCTCCTCCTCCTCCTCCTCCTCCTCCTCCTCCTCCTTCATCGTCATCACCTTCCTCGGGCTCTTTTCCCCGAAACCTTGAGGGTAGCCTGCTCACGTGGATGACACTGCAGTGACGTCATGGTCAGAACATGTCGCCTCTCCCCGCTCCTCTCCCTCCTCTCCCTCCTCCCTCTCCTCCTACTTTGCCTTCACCAACCTCCTCCCTCCTCCTTTACTTCCTTTTCCTCTTCCTCCCTCTCCTGTTCCTCCTCGCCTTCTTCCGTCTTCTCGCTTCCCTCCTCCTACTCTTCCTCCTCCTCCCTTCCCTCCTCTTACTCTTTTTTCTCCTCCCTTCCCTCCTACTCTTCCTCCTCTTACTTTTCCTCCTCTTCCTCCTTCTCTTCCTCCTCCTCTTTCCTCTCCTCCTCTTCTTCCTCCGTGTCACCGTTAACAGAATACACGACTCGTGTAAGGCTGTGGCACGTCGGTTTGGGCCTTGCCTCTGAATTACAAAGACTCAGGGTCGATTGTCGACGGCTTCGGCCGCAGGTACGCGTCTCCAGCCGTCAGCCCGTCATATCGTCACGTGTGACGTGATTACGTTCACCGTCCGTCACGCACGCACTGGCTGTATACACCGTCACACGAGCATGTATGATCATTGTTGTGCAATACATAGACTTGGAGAAAGTCTTTGAAATGTTAATTCAGAAGTGCGCGCGCACACACACACACACACACACACACACACACACACACACACACACACACACACAATACACGGCTTACTGGAGAAATGGTACTGCGCACGACTCCTAATTCAGCGATCTGAGTTCGAGTCCCCATACAGGGCTGAAAAGCATTTCAGGGCAGCACTCCAGCTCTAGTGGGCAAGGAGTTGTGTGTGTACACAGCATTACCTATGGATGGGGTTATATATGAGCTTTGACCTCTCATATGTAAGGGTAATAGCTGTCGGTCACGAGTCCAACACGTAATCCAAGACCATTATGAATTACACACGCGCGCGCATACACACGCACACACACACACACGCACACATACATACATACATACACACACACAGACATACACACGCACATACGTGCACAGGTATTGCTAGTTCTTTAATTCATGGAGTTGATAAAAACCTTTGAGTCGGTCACTTACAAGGACGCAATCAAGTGCCTTATTGACGACCAACTACTTAGACTTGACGAAAGCCTTTGACTTGGTCGACCGGATCGCCTCAGCCAAGAAAGTGATGGATCACTGGATGAGTGGATGTCCGGTGTTGCCATAAGCACATCCCTCTATTCCTGGTCCACTTCAACCCCCAAGCTGAATGGAATCGTCTGTTGTTATGATCGTTTGTCGGAAGGAAGAATGATATTCGAGTAATTAGCAGTTAGGGGGTTTAGGTGGTGTGAGGGGAGGGGGAGGTGTGGGAGCGGGGGAGGGGGAGGTGCATGAAGGGGGGAGGGGACGGGGGGGAGAGTGGGAGCGGCTTCGCGTTTTGGCCGTGACGTAACTCTTACGTCATCATCCACCTGCGCGCCCATCGGAAGTTTAAACACTTTCACTACGGAACCGGAAAAAAATATATTGATGACGTCAACCTCTATCTAACCTAGGTATACGATATTACGCAATCTAGGAACTTATCTTAAGCTGAATATAGTCTTTGAAATCAAGTTAGGACTTACGTGGAGATCCTTGTGGTGAGTAGTTAACTCGATAAAACACGTGGATTAAATCGCCTGGCGACAGATAGGAGGAAGTATTGTAATCAAATTCCAACGAGAGTATGCAAGACGGTATTAGGGCCTCTTCACACAAGTGGTTTGAACCGCGCGGAAACCGCAGCGGTACTGCATTATCAAGGAAAAACTGCGCGGGTGTATGTGAACGCCGTCATTGACTCACATTGTAATTGAACTGCCACGGTTCAAACCGCAGGGCCTTAGTTTTTTTAATAAAATCACGACATCTAGAATAAATTTTTCAAAACGCGTCATCTTAGCTGAGGTCTGTCTTCAGTTGAATAAAATCGTCTGGCGACAGATAGAAGAAAATAATTGTGACCAAAGGGAAGCTGTTCTTCGACTTGTTTCCATTTCCGTGATTTATTGTCTTACGTCTTTATTGGCGTTGTCTTTCGTCCATCTTTCCTTCCTTCCCCCTCCTCTTGGTCTTTCTCTCTTCTTCCTCCTCGCTCAGGAGTTTTTTTTATTTTATTTTCCAGGCAGCTTATTCTGCTCTCTTTTTCCTCCTCTTCCTCCGTCTTCTTCTCCTCCTCTTCCTCTTCCTCCTCCTCCTCCTCCTCGTGGTCTTTTTCTTCCTTTTCCTCCTGATTCTCCTCCATCTACATCCACCTCCTTCCCCATCCTCCTCCACCGCATCTTCTTCCTTTTAGTCTTCCCCCCTCTCTTCCTCCTTTTGTTCGTTCTCCTGCTCCTCCTCTTCCTCCTCTTCCTCCTCTTCCTCCACCACCCATCTGTTACG
This sequence comes from Oratosquilla oratoria, assembly GCF_046742065.1. NCBI lineage: Eukaryota > Metazoa > Arthropoda > Malacostraca > Stomatopoda > Squillidae > Oratosquilla > Oratosquilla oratoria. The sequence goes on from NC_134785.1 coordinate 27,114,812, forward strand.
GATCCAGAATTTCCCACAAAGACAGTGAATCTTGATTTGTATTTATCTATTCATCTCTTTTTTATTTATTTATTTATTTATGGATTGAAAGGGTTTCTGTTGCCAAAATCATTAAATTAAAATTGAAATTTAGATAAGCTTAGAATTATGTATATTTTATTTTTATTTATTTATTTATGTATTTATTTATTTATATTTATTTATTTATTTATTTTCATGTGACGTCATGTCATCCCTCTCTTACTTCCCCAATTGCCCACTCTCCTCCATCCCTGTTTATTGAACTATTCTGTATTTTTACTTTCATAGCTTATCTGTTTCTTAGAGTGGGGACCAGTTGTCCTCTGTCCCCTCCCCCCTCTCATTTATCATTCCATATATTTCCTCCTCTCCTTTTCTGTCTTCTTCCCCTCCACTCTCCTTCCTTCACCTTCATTCTTCTCCCCTCATCTGATTTCTTCTTTCCTTCTCCTCCTCATCCTTCTCATCCGCATCCTCTTCTTTCTTCTCTTCCCCCTCTTCCTCCTACGCTGCCAACAGCTGATTTTGAATCTTCATATTATGTAGATGTTTGTGTGTATACACGCATACACACATGTACTTCAGTGTGTGTGTGTGTGCGCGTGCGTGTGTGCGTATTGCACATAATATCTGCAGTACATCATACATCCAGTTCAGCGTAACGTTCATTTAATTCTCGCACTTCCTTTCTCGTCTTGTTTGGATTCTTTTCATTTAACTTCGTCTTTTGTTTGTTTTCGATTTGTCCCCCTCCCCACCCCCACCTCGCCTTCGCCTCAGTATCCATTTCTTTTCGTTCATAGGTGCGACCAATGAATTTCTTTTTTCTCAGTAGGGAATTCTGGCCATATTTGACCGAGTGTGTCATATCATTTTCTTTACCTCCAAGAATATGAGAATGTGGGAGGCCGTCATCTGTAATATTCCCTCCTTTCTTCTCTCCTCTCCCTTCGTCCCTCATTCCTACCTTCCCCTCCTCTCCTCCTCCCCTCTCTCTTCCCCTCTATCTCCTCACCCTCTCTCCTCCCCTTTCTCTCCTGCCTTCTCTCTCATCCCATATACTGTACCTCTTCCCCCTCTCCCTCTTCCCTTGTGTCTCATCCTCTCTCTCTCTCATCTCATCTGTGTCCTCCCTTCAATACTCTTCCCCTCTTCTCCTGTATCTCGACCTCTCTACCTCTTCCGATCTCCCTCCTCCCCTCTCCTTCCTCCCCTCCCACTCCTCTCCTCTCCCTCTCTCCCTCCTCCCCTCTCCCTTCTCTTTCCTCTTCTCTCATTCCTCCTCTCTTTTCTCCCCATGCCTCTCCCTCTCTCCTCCCTTCTCTGGCTTCTCCCCTATCTCTACTTTTCTCTTTCTCCTCTCTTATTCCTCCTTTCACCCTCCTCTCCTTTCCTTCCTCCCCTCTTCCTTATTTCTCGTCCCCACTCTCTCGTCCCCTCTTCCTCCCTCCCCTCTCCCTCCTCATAGAAACTCGTGAAAACGGTCTTGGAAATTGCACACGAAACTCTTAGTAACGCCTACAGAGCTCTTAGAAACTCTTAAGAACTCTTGGCAAAGCTGCCGGAGCTCTCGAAGCTCAAATAAGTTGCTCACAATACTCTTGAGGATCTTAAAAATAAATCTTGCAAAGTAAATTTTGATTTACTCAGAAAATTTCCTGAATCTTGGCGCAGTAACTCTTAGAAACTTGTTACAAAGCACATGGTTTCATCAGCACAGTATGTAATTCTCCTCTATTATTGGGATCTCTCTAAATTTTGAAAACTTCCAATATTTGCAACGGAATTTTTCGTTCCAAATATTGGAGTTTAAAAAAAAAAATCCAATGGTGGTATTTTTTTGGGAAGACAGAATTGTTATTACATAATTTATACCATGCATATATATGTATATATATATATATATATATATACATATATATGTATATATATATATATATACATATATATATATGTATATATATGTATATATATATATACATATATTTATATATGTATATATGTATGTATATGTATATTATATATATATATACATATATGTGTATATATATACATATATATACATATATATATATATACATACATATATATATGAGTGGTAGGGTGGTGAGTTTTAAACGCCAAGAATCCGTTGAAGTTTTTTTTTTTCTGACGTTTCGTCCAACTAGGACTTCTTCACACTCTGAAGAAGTCCTAGTTGGACGAAACGTCAGAAAAAAAAAACTTCAACGGATTCTTGGCGTTTAAACTCACCACCCTACCACTCATTCTGTCTTCACACCTCAACATATATATATATGTATACATACATACATATATATGTATATATGCATATATATATATATATATATACACATATATACATATATATGTGTTATATATATATATATATTTGTATATATATATGTGTATATATATATATACATATATACATATATATATATATATATATACACATATATACATATATATGTGATATATATATATATATATTTATATATATATATTTGTATATATATATATATAATATATATATATATATATATATATGTATTATATATATGTGTGTGTGTGTGTGTGTGGAAATTAGCTCCACCGCAAGGACTCGAACCTTTGCCTTAGCTACTGCTTAATATAAAGCAAAGACGATAGCTTTGAGCCAGTCAGGCCGTTCAAGAGGAATGACCTGGACTGCGACCTGGTAGTTCCCTGAGGGCACTAGGCTAGCTCAGTCTCTATTCTAATTTCAGCGAGTCTTTATTAGGGCGAGCCATCCGACAAGTTGTGGGTCATTGTGACATATGGGAATTAGCCCCACCGCAAGGACTCAAACCTCCCGTGGAATCAGATAGATTTCAAGTTCCGAGACTTGTAGTCTCAGTGGTCGAGAGGTTAAAGACACCGCCCAGTTGTCCCACTGACGGTGGAGCGGTAGGTTCGAGTCCTGCGCGCGACTGTCATAAAAATTATCCAATTGCTGTCGCTGCCCACCAGCGAATTTCTTACGTAGTGTGGCGAAGCGTGAAAGGGATTTATTCCGGCCCTTACCCCATCCCACGGGCGGACTCGGGTCTCGGGTAAAAAAGAAATTAGGATCGCAGAGAGTGATCTTTCCTAATCTTAGGAATCAGGTAGATTTCAGGTTCCGAGACTTTTGTAGTCTCAGTAGTCGAGAGGTTAAAGACACCGCCCAGTTGTCTCACTGGCGGCGGAGCAGTAGGATCGAGTCCTGCGCGCGACTATTTTATTTATATATATATATATATATATATATATATATATATATATATATATATACACGTATAAGTAATAATATATTATTTTTTCTAGTATTTATTCTAATGTTATTTCTTTCTTTTCAGGTGAGTTTTTTCACGTTGCTGTCTTCGATTTTCAGTCCGTAAGTAGCAACCTTTGGCCGCCTCACCTGATTAAAATCGCCTGGCGGTAGCCAGAATTGATCGTATAAGATTGAATCCCGTAGTTGGCTCAACTAAGGTGACGTCTCTTCAGCCAAAGGCAGTTAAATAACATCGACTGGCGACAGATGTTAGATTCGAGCCCTGGGCGCGCGTGCGTACACAGAACATACACACATACACAGGTATACATACACAGATACACACACAGACACACACACATACACACACAAACCCACCAAAGGGCCTTTCCCCCTTATAAATGGGTAGCCTATTCAAAGCACGCCACCAATTCATGTACAGATGCCACTGGCATATCACCAACACAAAATTTGTTTTAGTTCCTTAAAGCACATACATCACATACACATATCACACATGCCACATGTTAAGACCACATTCGGAACACAAAATGTATCACCTTTCACTGGCTCACATCCGTACAATACAAGGAGATCGTTAGCGGTTGTTTTAGGTCCGCGGTTATGGCTTATCCTTCCCACTTTCTCCTCGAGTCTTTCCTTCTCTGTAATATTTCTCTCACTCTCTCTCTCTCTCTCTCTCTCTCTCTCTCTCTCTCTCTCTTCGTTCCATCATTATTCTTATTTAATTAGGTTTTATTGATTTTTTTCGTCTTCCCTTTCGTTTATCTTGCTTCATTTGTATTCTTTTGTCGTATCTTTTTCGTTTCTTTTCTTTTCTTTGCGTACTTATCTTCCTCTTCTTCTTCGTTAATTCTTTCTCGTTTGTTGACTTTTAGCTTGTTAACCTCTTCATCAAGGGAGTGTGTGTGTGTGTATATATGTATATATATATATATATATATATATATATATATATATATATATGTGTGTGTGTGTGTGTGTGTGTATACTTATATATTTCTATATGTTATGTTACGCTGAATGTGGACAATTGCCTAATAACATTAGGCAAGCAATTTACACAGTGTTTACAAATTGTCAACATTAAGCAAAAAAAATGCCTGATGTTCACATTACCCAGCTCAATTTTGCCCGATGTGAACACCACTGCCTTAAAATTTGCCGAATGTTAACATTGTGCACATTGTTAGAGACTTATTATGTTAACATATTACGGTCGATGAAGAGACAGTTTTAAGATTTGCATTTGAATAGAATAAACAAACAAAATCAATGAAAGATCAATAAAAGAAATAAAAGTCAGTCAAAGAGATCTCAGGGTTCAGTGGAGTCCAGTTAGTAATTTTTCCAAGATCTTCCCGGGTGACAAAACCAGTTGATTTTTAAGATTTTTTCTTAGGCGGTTGCATCGTCCTGATATACATTGAGTTGTACATTGACACTTTGTACATCCTTGCCCACCAGTGGCTCTTGCTGTTGCTGTTCTAATTGATAGGCAGACATCAGGAACCAGTTCCGCTTTTAGCAGGGGCTGATAGATTGTACTCAGGTCAGAAGATGTAAATTTTGGTCATAGAATTCCCTCCCGGCAACCTACACTGTATAGCCCATCTTGTTCCTTGATGACGACCGCAAACAGATTTCTGGGATCTGTTGGACCACGATCCACGTCCGCGACCCTCTTGCTTAAAATGAACAATAATGATAATAATAATAATGATGATAATATGCCAATAATGGTGATAATAATAATAATAATGATATAATATTAATAGGAATAAGAACAACCCCCAAATAGTCCAGCTGTTTGTCAACACCCACTTACCATCATGAGATTCCGATCGGTTCTGACCCGCCCGACTCTTAATGATAGACTCGAAACTTCGAACAACATTCTTTGAATCGCCATTCCAGAGACTGTGGTTCTTCATTCCATTCACTTGAGGCAAAACACCTTTGCCTAATCTGAAAGTCTTGCTTAAAGTGAACATTATGACCGCGGTTCTTCATTCCATTCCCTTCAGGCAAAAAACCATTGCCTAATCTGAAAGTCTTACAATAGGCAAGTAATTTCCCTATTGTAAACATTGTGCAAATTGCTTGCAATTTTCTGCCTAATATTCACATTAGGCAATTATCCAAATTTAGTGTTTTATATATATATGTGTGTGTGTGTCTGTCTGTCTGTGTGTGCGCGCATGTGCATATATATATATATATATATATATATATATATATATATATATAGTGAATATATAATGTACCGTTAGATTAACGCCTTCAACACAGTAACATCCTTTAAAATCTTAATCTCAGTTGTCGCCAGGTGATTTTATTCATGTGAGCACAAGACTTGGGACAAGACAGCTTTTATTTTGATCTGATTTAAATTGTTTGATATTAATCACCAAAAATATATAAAAGTCAGTCCTGTTCTACGTTTTCTATGCATCAATATCGGACTGTGTTAGCTATTTATTTATTCATTTATTTATTTTATTTTATTTTACTCTTTTAAGGCGACTGTATTCGTGGAAGTGTGTAGGTTAGAATTGAGATATTGCAATTTCTGTTTGCTCTAACATTGTAGAAATTTTTATATGGTCCAAAGACCCAGACAGCAATAAGTGCTCATTACTCTCTACTTACGTGTCCGTTTATTTACTTATTTATGTAATTTTGTCTTTGTATTTTTTCAGCCCATTTATTTATTTTTCGGGCGGGAAATGCCGTAGACTATAATCGGGTATAATTTTTACCGTTCACTGCGCATCAAAGAAAACGGAATGATATAAGGGACGACTTTAAATTATTTCTATTTGGTAAACGAGGACACGTTCAGGTCATTGGCTTCGTTTATGTAGTTTCCACTTACAAACACCAAGTGATTTATTTGAGCAATTGAACATATTTAAATGTATTAATATAATAGGTAAGATCTTCAAAACCTAATTTTATATATATATATATATATATATATATATATACATATATATATATATATATATATATATATATATTCGTAAAAGTGGGCATTCATTCTTCTTTAATACATGTTGAATTAAATTTGACGCTTGGGCTAGAATCAACTTCTTGTTGATAGACTCAAGTTTTCTAATCTTTGATTAGAAAACTTCAGTCTATCAACAAGAAGTTGATTCTAGCCCAAGCTGCAGTCAAATTTAATTTAACATGTATATATATATATATATATATATATACTTTTTTTCGGGACTTCAACTCATAAGCATTGTTACCGTATTGAATGGTTAATTTTCTCTCCTCTCTCTTTTCTCTTCTCTCTTTTGTCTTCTCTCTTTTCTCTCTCTCGCCCCACATTCACAGTACCATAGATTATATATATATATATATATATATATATATATATATATATATATATATATATATATATATATCACTTTTTGTCTATAGTTCCAGAGTATTTTCAAATAAATCAATTTTATAGTCATTAACCTTATAAGTGATATGTGGTCTTCCCTCACCAAATTAGAATAGTCTAGCAAGAGATAAGGACGATAGACAAGTCTCTCTCCATTAGTAATAAAGTAATTCTGTTGATGTCTTTAATACTGACATCACTATATAGTCACTATATACATATCGTGATAAAAAAAAAAATTAATTTATTTGTTTTTATTTTTAATTTCTAATTTTTAGGGTACTTAAGGGGTTCGGGAACAGAAATATTAGGAACTTGGAGTATTTTCGTGCTATTTCGCAATAGGTTTTGAAATTTTCTAAATTTCATTCTAAACTTCTTCACGCGAGTGACGTCACCCCAGCTGATTTTTTTTTTATTTTGTTAGCCAGAATAAAATATTTAGTGCGTCACTATGACAGAGGGAATAAAAAAATAAAGAATAAAATCACTTGGCGGTTGCTAGAATAAAGATAATTTTGTGATGCAAAGGGCTGAATTTTCAAAGAAAAATACGACTGAAAACCGTTAGAACCGTTACTGACGGTTATCACGGGATCGTTCGCGTGAGAATCATGTCCGTTTATGTCCAGAATGATGGATAATATTGGTAGACTGCCTGTTTATTATGCATCTTATTTTGTCCTTAAGTATCGTATATACATTTATGTGCGTATATATATATATATTATATATATATATATATTATATATATATATATATATATGCACACACACACCCACATATATATATACATATATATATATATATTATGTATATATATATATATTTATATTCTTATCACGTGAAAATTATACAAACATGCATACATATGTGTGCATATAGTATATATATACTCGTAACATACGAAAGCAAATAGTCGTACATACATGCATACACATACAGTTATGATAAACTAAGAAAGCCTGTAACAAAGATAAGATCCGGCCTTGCGCTTTGTCTGCGTGTATATGTATGTGTAAATATGGTGACTACATGTGTATAATATATATATATATATATGTGTGTGTGTGTGTGTGTGTGTATGTATATATATATATATATATATTTATATATATATATATATATATATATATATATATATACATACACATTGTCTGACTGGAAAAAGGACAACGGTGAGCCACAAAACTGATTCCTAATATCAAAAATAGATCATATGAAAATCGACTAAAACATATGAATCTGTTTTCCCTAAAAAAGCGTAGACTCAGAGGGGACTTGATACAGGTCTTTAAAATTCTAAAGGGTATTGACAACATCGAAAGTGACAAAATTTTCACAGTGAATGAGAATCAGACAAGAAACAATGGTCTCAAACTGTCCGGAAATAGATTCAATTTGGAAGTGGGTAGAAACAACTTCGCCAACCGTGTAGTTAATGAATCGAATACTTCCTGCAGAGGCAGTGCATTGTAGTTCAGTTCAAAGCTTTAAAAAGAATCATTTAGATAAACACCTAAGCAAGATGCTGTAATGATTATCATTTATTTTATATTATTATTATTATTTTTTTTTTTATGTGTCTGTTTCACTCTCATTTATTATTAGTTATATGTCAATTTATTATTATTTACTATTTACCTGTTTGTTTATTATTTAACTATACCTATGCATTTATTTATGTATTTTCTTATTTACATTATTATAGTTTTTATTTATTCATCTATAATCATTATGATTTTTTTTCGCATCCGACCTAGATATGAACCAAAAGGTCTCCTGTCGGCATGCCCCGCCTTTGTAATCCTTTGTAATATATATATATATATATATATATATATATATATATATATATATAATGCAGGTGCGTGTGTATTTGCATTTTGCTAGGGGAGGCAGGATACAATTCTTTATAACAACGAAAATATCACGTCTGCCCGAGTCTCTCTCCGGGTGGATGGATGGATGGATGGATGGATGGACGGAGGGGGGACATTGAAGACAATGCATTGGTGATGGACCTCGGGGTGGTGCGTAAGATTGAACAATAGATGGAGGAGGTGGATGGAGAGGGAGTGGAGATGTACTCCGTAATATTGATGAGGGCTGTGGAGGAGGGGGCGTCGTGTAGGAATGGAAATGAGGATTTTTTAAGATTTTTTTATCATTCTCGCTTCTCCATTTATATTTATGTATAATAGGGGATAATAATAAAAATGTAACTACACACACACACACACACACACACACACACACACACACACACACACACACACACACACACACACACACACACACACACACACACACACACACAGGGCTGAAATAATTTCATTATCGCTGCGCTACAGGGTGTTACTCCAACTCTCGCGGACGGGGATGTGTGTGTGCGTGTGCGTGTGCGTGTAAGGTCACAGCATTACCCATAGATTGGTCATATACGGTCTCTGAGCTCTCGTCTGGGACGGAAATAGCTGTCGATCACGGGTCCAACACGTGATCGAAAGACCATGGTGAATCACGCACACACACACACACACACACACACACACACACACACACACACACACACACACACACACACACACACACACACACACACACACACACAAACACACACACACAATATATTTTCATTGTAAAGGAAATAAATGTGAATTAAAGAAAAGAAATGACCACGGTATATACAAAAACCAATCAATTAAAGAAGATATATTTTGACACAGCCCATAGCCGCACCCGCCCTTCTCCTTTGCCGAAGCGGAGATCCTGTTCAAATGCTGTTGAAAATTGATCATTGCCACACGTAAGAATTGAAATTGATTGTGTCGGTTGAGGGTGTGATGATGGATTATGCCGGAAACTCTTCGTCGCGAGTTGCCAGAATAGAATATGTCAAGTGAATCATTGTGTGTATGTATGTTTGCGGTGTGTGTGTATATATATGTGTATGTATGTGTGAAGTGAGTCATTGTGTGTTTATGTGTGTGTATATTTGTGGTGTGTGTACGTGTTTGTGTATATATTTGTGTGTATGTTTGTGTATGTATGTGTGAAGTGAGTCATTGTGTGTGTATGTGTGTGTATATTTGTGGTGGTGTGTATGTATGCATATGTTTGTATATGTGTGTGTGCGTATGTTTATATGTGTGTGTATGTGTACATGTGTGTTTATGTGTGTGTATACGTCACCTTTCTCTCGACAATAGAAATGCACTTGACCCTTTCTGTGTGCAGAGCTTCACCTCCGTACAGAATAAAATCACTTGACGGCAGATAGACGAACTTTTGAACAAAGCCCCTGCCACGTTACTCATTCAAGCTTCTCCAGTTTCTATGCGATTTCCCTCTTCCCGTTTTCTTTAACTGAGGGAGACTCGCTAGTCCTAACCTGCGCAGCCAAGGTGTGAAATGATGACTAAATGGCGCATGGGGGGGTGACGTCATGTCATGGAGGGAGTGGTTTGGGGGAGGGAGAAATTGCGTCACGTGGAAGAAGTGAAAGGCGTTGAATAAGGTGGAGGAGTGGAAGAGGAGGAGGAGGAAAGCAACGATAAGGAGAAATAGAAATGAAGGAAGAAGAGGAAGGGAAGAGGAGGAGGAGGAAGAATTTAGACAGTTGTGTAGGTTACCTCCCTCCCTCCTCTCCCTCCTACCTCCCCCTCTCTCCTCTTTCTCCCTCCTCCCCCTCCCTCCTCTTTCTCCCTCCTCCTTGTCCCTCCTCTCCCTCCCTCCTCCCCCTCCCTCCTTCCTTTCCCCCCTCTTTCTCCCTCCTCTTTCTCCCTCCTCTCCCTCCCTCCTCTCCCTCTTCTCCCTCCCTCCTCCCCTCCCTCCTCTTTCCCCCTCCTCTCCCTCCCTCTCTCACCACCTCCTCCTCCTTCTACCTCCTCCCCCTCCCTCCTCCCCCTTATACTGAAATCCAGTTGTTTACATAACCCCGTCTCTTAGACAGCTGACCAGCTGTGCAGCTTTCCCATACAGCTGGTCGTAGCTCGGGAGTTGTGGTATTCGACATGATGACGTCACTCTGACCTGAGGTGTGTATCCACCTGGGGGTAGGGTGGGGTGGGGGAGCCTTCGGGGAGAGGGTGGGGGTGGGGGATGAAAGCGTGGGTGCTGAGGTGAAGAAGGAGGGGGTGGAGAAGCATCCATTCCAACATTGGTTGCAGGAATTATTTTTCCGCCTCCTTCTCTTCCTCTTCCTTCTCTTCTTCTTTCTCTTCTTCTTTCTCCTCTTCATTTTCCTCTTCCCCCGCCTCTTCTTCTTTCTCCTCTTTTTCTTTCTCCTCTTCTTCCTCCTCTTCATCTTCCTCTTCCCCCTCCTCTTCTTCTTTTTCCTCTTCCTCCTCCTGTTGATATAATTCATCTAGATTTTCAGAAGGCATTCGATAAAGTTCCCCATAAACGATTGCAGTATCCACAACTGGATTAGAGACTGGCTCTCTGAGCGAATACAGAGAGTTGTAATTAACGGGGCCTCATCTAGCTGGCTGGACGTTAAAAGTGGCCTCCCGCAAGGATCAGTTTTGGGACCCGTTTTGTTCTTAATATATGTAAATGATCTATACGACGGCCTCCTATGTAAAGTATCAGAATTTGCTGATGATACAAAAATTACAGGTAAAGTAACAACCACCAAATAGAAAGAAACTCTGCAATCCGATCTAAACAGATTATCAAGCTGGGCTAGCAAGTGGCAAATGAAATTTAACGTTAACAAATGTAAGGTCATTCACATTGGAAGTAACAATGATCACATCCAATACCAAATGAATGGCGAAGTACTGGATACAGTAACTAAAGAAAATGATCTAGAAAATTTAATATCAAATGACTTGAAGCCAAGTCAACATTGCTCAGAAGTTGTTAAAACACCAAATAAATTGGTTGGCATCATCGGAAGAGTCTTCGAAAATAAATCAGAAAAAAATATTGCTAAACCTTTATAATTCCTTGGTCCGTCTTCATCTCGAATACTGTGTACAATTTTGGTCCCCATACTACCAGAAAGATGTTAGTAAACTAGAAAGAGTGCAACGGAGAATGACTAAAATTATACCAAGGCTGAGAAATCTGCCGTATGAAGAAAGACTTAAAAGTCTAAACTTATTCTCACTTTCAAAAAGAAGAATGCGAGTAGATTTAATTGAGGTTTTTAAAATGTTCAAAGGCTTTGACAACATAAATGTCGAAGATTACTTCTTATTAGACCAAATACAAGAAGACGTCACGGTTTTAAAGTAATTGGTAAAAGATTTTCTTCGAATGAAAGTAAGCACTTCTTCTTTAACCGGATTGTTAATGTGTGGAATTCGTTACATTTCCACTGTCTTTGAAAGTAACACAATAACAACATTTAAAAATCGCTTAGATAAATATATGGACTCTAATCTGCAAATAAGATATTATCCCTTGCAATAAAAGATCTGACAACCCGGCATTTAATTGCAGTTAGATAGGGTAATGGTAGCAGTAGTGTTGGTTCATCTTCTGCCCAGTTTTCTTAACTGTAGCTTAGTTTAGTAAACACAAACAGCCTCGTTAGGGCCAGTAGGCCTGCTGTTGTTTGTTCTTCCTTTGTGTTCCTCTTCCAATTCCTCTTCCTCTTCCTCTTCTTTCTTCTCTTCTTGCTCTCCCTCCTCCTTTTCTTCTTTCTCCTCTTCCCTCTTCTTCCTCTTCTTATTATTTACACATTTCAATGTTAGACAACAATGTAAAAAGGACAGATATGCACAAAACCAAAAAGTTTGGAGATGACCACTTCTGCAAACAATCAAACAAACAAACAAAAAACAAACAAAAAGTACACCTACACTATTCGCAGTACAGAAAGGTTCACGCGCAACATAGATTGCGTCCTCCACGTGTGTGTGTGTGTGTGTGTGTGTGTGTGATTCACCATAAACCTCTCTGGTCTTCTCTCTTAATCAGCTTGCCCATTTCCTGTCTTTCATTATATCTCCAGTGATGTCTGTGCCCTCCTTAGCGTGTATATATATATATATATATATATATATATATATATATATATATATATATATATATATATATATATATATATATATATATATATATATATTGTATATATGGGCAGGAGATTTTCTCTCAAGCAAGTTTGGTTAAATTTAATGGCAAGAGTATTATTGCAGAGTTTTATTTCTGCCTTTTCTCTTTCTCTGAGAACTTTTTTCCCTTCCACGGGAAGGGAAAAAGGTTCTCAGAGAAAGAGAAAAGGCAGATAAAAAGCTCTGCAATAATAATCTTGCCATTATATATATATATATATATATATATATATATATATATATATATGTATATATGTATATATATATATATATATATATATATATATATATATACAGTATATACATATATATATGTATATATATATAATATATTTGTATATATATATATATATATATAATATGTGTGCGTGTGTGTATTCTTTTAGGTGAATAAGATCACTTGGCGGTAGCCAGAATTAACATTCAAGTTTACTGTACGTCAGCCCCGGACCGGTTAAAGGGCAATCTGCTTAAAGTGTGCTTAATAGAGTGTCTGCCGGGAAACTGGTTAAACGGGTTACGTACTCCGAAGTAGAATGTCCAGTGGATCTCTCTTGCGAGTTTCAGAGTTCCGCGCAACCCTCCTCGGGTGATTTAAATTGGCCGATGGCAGCCAAAACATATGTACAAGTTGTCAGTAGCTTTCTATTAAAATTGTTGAAAAAAAAAAAAAATGGATACATTGTATAATATTCTCCGAAATATTCGTCCCTTCTCGTGATTTAAAATGACCAATTTATTTACATATATTTTATATATATTTGTGAACATGAATGAAGATAAAAAGAAAAATATAGAAAAGCATAGATAATTATATTTTATCTTGTATATACTTCAAGGCCATTGGAGGCATTTTGAAATCAAGGAAACAAACCTTTCGGTATTATTCTTGATCCAGGTACAGAAAACTCATAGACACCAATTCAGATTTTTCTTCTTCTTTCTTTAATGCAGGTCTCAGTGTGTTGTCAGCTTTGTCAGCGATTTTGTTGTTGTTTTGTTTCATTTTTGACCATGTCATGAGGAAGCACCAGACATGTAAACAACATATGTCTTTCCTGCCTCGCCTTCGCGTCAGACCAGGGGAGTCCGTTATGACCGTTATTTCCGTTAATCTTTACCCCTTTTCAAAAATTCATATTTCTTCCTCTATTAAAATATCGTGATAGCAACCATAATAAAAGTACGAAGCCACACCTGTAGCTAATGGGTGACTGAAATGTGACCGTTATTTTTTTTTTTTTTTTTTTTTTTTTTTTTTTTTTTTTTTACATACCTTCCGTTTACTAAAGTTAAAGTATCGTGATGAGTGGGGTTTTTGCCTTCTGATGAAGAGATATTCCAGTCGATCTATGTACACAACTATTTAGGTATCTGGGGATTTATTGTGCAAGAGAAAAAAATCTTAAGTCAATGGATTAAAAATCTTGAGAAGTTTACATTAAAAAAATAAGATTAAAATAAAAAAGAAAGGAATAAACGAATAAATGAATTAAATAAAGAAAATTAATAAATTCATCAAGAAAATAGTAGATGAATAAGACGAATAAATGAATATAGATAAGTAGATAAATACAATGCAATACAACAGAAAAAAAAGATAAATAAATTGAAGTTGAAGAACCACAAACCAACTGTTCAAGAATAACATTAGTGAACAGACCCTCAGTCGTGTTCACATGAACTGACTTCTGAAACCGGTGACTGATCATAAAATAGTGTTCAACTCGTGTACTCAGTGCTAGGACCTCCTGTCGGATGAAGAGACATGTAAGGCATGACAGCTCGTAAACACCGTAAGACGACCTCAATTGCACCTCTAAAGGTGTTCCAACTGACGTCAAACGATTTTAATCAACATAGGGAACACACAACCTCCACCATCCTTCCCCCATCCACCCTTCCCCCTCCACCCATCCATCTCCACCCTTCCCCCTCCACCCATCATCCACCTCCACCCTTCCCCCTCCACCCATCCACCTCCATCCTTCCCCCTCCACCCTTCCCCCTCCACCATCCACCTCCACCCTTCCCCCACCCTTCCTCCACCCTTCCCCCACCCTTCCCTTCACCCTTTCCCCCTCCCTTCACAAACTGTCAGGAAGTAGATTTAATTTGGAAGTGGGTAGGAACAACTTCGCCAACCTATAGTAAATGAATGGAATAAACTACTTGTAAAGGCAGTGCAATGTGGTACAGTTCGAAGTTTTAAGATTCATTTAATTAAACACCTATGCAATATGCTGTAATGCCTCCCATTTATTTTATTATTTTTATTTATTTGTTATTATTTATCCGTTTATTGTTTATGATTTGTTTTAGAAATTATCATAATTTATCTGTTTATTACTTATAAATATTCATTTACCTATTTACTTATTCATCCATTTATTCATTTATTTAGTTTGGTTTATTTTCCGCATCCGACCTAGTTATGGACCAAAAGGTCTCCTGTCGTCATGCTCTTCCTTTGTAATTCAGACGCCGGGCGCAACAAAACCCTACGAGACAACGTCGCCATGTTGAAGAGGTCATCCCATCAGCTGATCGCGCGAGTGTTGACCTCTCCGTACTGCTGACCTACTCTCGCGAGAGTAAAATCGCTCTCATATCTTCCCTGACCTCGTTTCGCCTCAAATGCCCCCCTCCCCAACCCCTCAGGTGATTTAAATCGTTTGGCGGCAACAAGGGGGCGACGTGACGTCATGTGGTTATCAATAGGGGGGTTATAGATGCGTTATACAGTGTTCGTGCACTTTCCTCTCTCTCTCTCTCTCTCTCTCTCTCTCTCTCTCTCTCTCTCTCTCTCTCTCTCTCTCTCTCTCTCTATCTCGCTCTCTTTCTCTTTAGAACTGTCCTCAGTAGTGTAGTTAGATGTCAGACACTCGAGTAGTTCTTTACAATGGGAATCCCTGAAATTGGGAAGTTTCCAACATTTGGAAATTCCTGATACTAGAATATTTTTCTAATATTCCTGTGTATTTTCGAAAAGCGTTTTCGTTGCGAATATTCTGCACTTCCGAATTTTAGAGAGTCTCCCCAGAAGAGAGAACTTTATACAATAATATATTGGTCTATTGGTCTTAAAAAAATAATAATGATAATAATAATAATAAAAGGGGGGGGGAGTTAATCCAATTTATTAATGGTGGCAACCAGTATAAAATGAATTAAGTCTCTCAGTCCCACCACAAGTTGTTGTCTATTTATTTTATATTATTTATTTATTTTATATATATATATATATATATATATATATATACATATATATATATATATATATATATATATATATATATATATATAGATTGGGGGAGATAAGGAAGGATGATTTGGGAGTAGAAAAAGTAGTCTAGCGCTACTAGACAATCTGTCTAAAGTGTGTCAATGTTAGAAAATCCCCCCTTCCCCCCTCACACACGTCTGTGACGTCATCACTCCATAAGCCAGCTGGTTAATGAAGAAGATGGTGACAGGTGGTGGTCGCAAAGTTATCGCTGGAATAGGTACATTGGGTGGTGCCTGTGGGTGTGGGGGTACCTAGTGTACCTGTTTATCATGTTATTATCATATGTTCCCCGGTTGGCTGGGATTTGTTCCCCGGTCTGCTAGGGCCAGGTCCAGTTTGGTTTTTAGTCTAACCGCAATTGCATCTCTCTCACTCTCTTTCTCTCTCTCTCTCTTTCCTCTCTCTCTTTTTACGGCTTTCATGTCTATAATGGCTGTCTTCAGGCGATTTTATTGAATTTCCTTTGAAGATTCTTGAAAAGGAGCTTGGCCGGGAACCGCCTAACTGCGGTCGAAGCCGTCACCTTTGCCTTACGTACTTGGACAGTCAGGGCAAGTAGCGTCCACATTACCTCCACGTAAGAAAGGCTCACGTATATATTTCACTTCCAAGTACTACAGTAGGTGATGTAATTTCGGCACTTGCATTGTGGTTTTATGTCGTATGTTTGAAACAGGGTTGAGTTTAGTATGGTTTCGTAATCTCTTTTGTGTCGTAATTCTACGATGAATTGTAAATTTACAACTTAAACACTTCTTACACCCCCCAAAAAAAATAATAAGTAAAAATAAATAAATAAATAGAATTAAATTAAATTAGAAAATAAATAAAATAGTAATAACTATTTTGATTTTATTGTTATTAATTTTATTAATTATTTTGATCATTTGTAAATTTGCAACAAACCCTTCATACTCAAAAAAAAAAAAAGAAAAAAAATCTACTAAAGTTCCGTTCTTAGTTTTGTCCTCTTTAATTTTTCCTGCACCACCTCGAATACATTAGCACCTGCTACAGCGTCCTCAAGTATAGAAGCGCTGGTGATTTGCTAACAAGATGAACTACATTCACTTGAGAGTGAACGCGCAAAATCAGATGATATGGTAAACGGTCTGTGATTGGTTGCTTGGCGTATTCATCTTAGCCAATCAACGACTGCCACGTGGCCTTAGATGCTGACCACCTGGCGGCTTCGGTCGTAGCGAGGCGTCTCCTGGTGTAATCTCCCCTTCTCTTCACCGATCCACAAGCTGGCTTGGGTGGATAAAGGAAAAGGAGACCTTTTGGTCCATTGAAGACCTGCACTTTTTTTTTTCCCAAGGTCTTCCTTTAAAAATCTTAAAGGGTAGGCTACCCGTACTAGTGGTTGTCACTTGCCCAAGCACATAGGGCAAAGGTGGTTCCTTGCATGCTTGGACCTGGTCGAAACCCTTTTCAGGCTGGGGGTCGCCTGGTCTGAGCCAGAACAAAACATAAATTAACGAGTTAATAGATAAGTTAAAAAAAAGAGTACAATAGATAAATATATTTGATTTAGTCTGTCCAAGATGGCGACGCCTTTTTTCTTTTTGGCGTCCAAGAATTTTATTCAGCGAAGGAATGGACCCGGCACAGAACCAGATGTGGGTCGACCAAGATCCCATTGTGTCCAGAATCGCGCCTCCCCCCCCCCCTCTTGGCTAAATATGTGGAGACGTCACTCTATCATTCTGTCGCCAGGTGATTTAGAATCAGTGACACCTGTCAACAAAGAGCCAACACCTTAATTTGGTAAAAAAATAAATAAATAAATAAGCAGAGTAGAATAAGAAAATAGAAACATAATATAGAATAAGAGATATTCTGAAAAGGCTTACAAGTATCCCCCACATTTCAGAAAAATTTGGACGAAAACAGGTGTTATTGAACCTGCATGAACGAAATATTCTGAAACGCCGGCCTGCAGATACCGCCGTACCTTATGCGTTGCTGTTTACGAGTCGAACGAATATTCGAACATTGGTCGTGATATTAAGCGTTTTCTTAACTCCAAAACTTTTCGTTCGCGTAGCCATCATCATCGCGTTTGACTGAAGCATTTTGAAAAGACGTGGCGATATTTCACGACGCGAGTTCACGTGGTATTTTCGCTCATATAGAGACAGTAAAGAACCCGCAAGTAAGAATGTAGCGATCACGTGATGCTTTCACGTTACGTGTTTCTTAGAACGATGTGATGATGATGCATCTACGTTGCACGTCACGACCGGTGCGTGATACGGGTATCTATGATAACGTGTTACCATGTCACGTGATAACGTGATGATGTGCACGTAACGGCGGTCTAATGGGATCTCGACTGGTAGGGCCTTGCTTCAGGTTTGGGTCCCCCCCCCCCGATGAATAAAATCGCCAGGCGCCAACCAAAATAAAGAGTATAATGTGTGTCACTGACTACATTATGCATAAAACCAGCGGCTTATTATTATTATTATCATTATTAATATAATTGTTGTTATTATTATTATTATTTGAATTATTATCAGTATTATTATTATTATTATTATTATTATTATTATTATTATTATTATTACCACTATTATTATTTCAACAAGTTGATATTGTTTACAAGGGTTACCCTCAACTGATTAAAATCATTTGACGACAACCAGAATAATAAAATCGAATACATATATAGATATATATATATATATATATAAAATGTGTGTGTGTGTACACGATTTTCAGAGGGTGAGTATTATATGGGTTACTTGATCTCGTGTTTTTTCGAGTAGATAAAATAACATGGCGACATATACATGTATACTGTGTGTGTATATATATATATATATGTATATATATATATATATATATATATATATACAAACATATATATACACACGTGTATATATGCGTGTAATGGCGTCCTTATTAAAAACTGCAGTTGACTGTCCACTTGTCATGCAAGTCATCACCAGTGATTGCCTCTGGCTTTCTCCTGCAGAATGATGATCTCACCCTATACAGTCACGGGGGCACGGGGGGTGTTTCACCCCGAGAGGTGGGTCGTGAGTTGTCACGGTGATTAGTAGAAAGTATAAACGAGGAAAATTCAGCCTCACAAACAAGGGAGTTTAAGGGTTTTGTTTTGTTGTGCCGTCAAGCGATTTTATTCACTGCAGCGGGTGTCTACCGCGTTGCAGTGCATGATGGGAAAACAAGAACTCGGTCCAATATCAGTCAGCTTGGACCAGAGTTGGTCCAATTTGATCCAACTTGGTCCAAAGATGGTCAGCTTGGTCCAACTTGGTCTGAAGCTGGTCAGCTTGGTCCAACATGGCCTGAAGTTAGCCAAGTTGATTTAAAGTTGGTCAATTTGGTCCAGAATTTGTCCAATTCAGTCAAAAATTGGTCCAACTGGGTCCAAAGGTCGTCCAACTCGGTTTAAAGTTGGCCAACTCTGTTCAAAATGGGTTGGTTCAACTTAGGCCAAAATTTGTCCAACATGGTCCAAAGTTGGTCCAAGTCAGTCCAAAGATTGTTATGATAAATACAAAGGCTTATTTAAACCGAATAAAAATATATTGCTCATAGAATAACAATATGCACATATACATATCATATTTTGGAATTAGTAAACTCTCCTACTGGGATTCGAACCCTTGCATGAGCGGCTTGCTTATTATGAGGCAAAGGCCGTACCGTTGTGCCTTTGCCACATAATAAACAAGTCGCTCAGGCAAGGGTTCGAATCCCAGCAGGATATTTTATTAATTCCATATATCTTAGTGACACACAAAAGTATCATATTTTCCCTAGATTGTGGGGGTAGCTTACTCTTAACCCAAGATGGAGAGAATGTGAGGAATGAATATGGGAATAAAGCGAGTTAAAGTTGACCTATTTAACACACAACCATGTGAGATGCTTGAGGGAGTCTTTTCTGGCTGTCATTAAGCGATTTGATTCATACATTGGGAAATGGGGACGTCCGCACACCTGTAGGGAGTGTAAGATGTGTGTGTGTGTGTGTGTGTGTGTGTGTGTGTGCGCGTGTGTGTGTATCTGGTACGAATGGAATTTGATCCTAGGGGTAGGGGTGTAATAGTCACGTTGATGAAGTGTACATACACACACACACACACACACACAAAGGATTACAAAGGCGGAGCATGCCGACAGGAGACCTTTTGGTCCATATCTAGGTCGGATGCGAGAAAAAAAAAATCATAATAATAATAAAATAATAAATAAAAACTATAATAATGTAAATAACAAATAAAATACATAAATGAATAGGTATAGTTAAATAATAAACAAACAGGTAAATAGTAAATAATAATAAATTGACATATAACTAATAATAAATGAAAATCAAACAGACAAATGATAACAAAACAAAAACAAATAATATAAAATAAATTATAATCATTACAGCATCTTGCTTAGGTGTTTATCTAAATGATTCTTAATGCTTCGAACTGAACTACATTGCACTACCTGTGCAGGAAGTTTATTCCATTCATTAACTATACGGTTGGCAAAGTTGTTTTTACCTACTTCCAAATTGAATCTATTTCCGGATAGTTTGAGACCATTGTTTCTTGTCTGATTCTCATTCAATGTGAAAATTTGGTCACTTTCGATGTTGTCAATTCCCTTTAGAATTTTAAAGACCTGTATCAAGTCACCTCTGAGTCTACGCTTTTTTAGGGAAAACAGATTGATATGTTTTAGTCGATTTTCGTATGATTTATTTTTGATATTCGGAATCAGTTTTGTGGCTCGCCGTTGTACTTTTTCCAGTCTGTCAATGTCTTTAATGAGATTCGGTGACCATACGGAAACAGCATATTCCAAATGTGGACGAACTAACGATTTATATAGCTTGTTAATGAGTGATGGACTTTTGAAATCACACACACACACACACACATATACTGTATATATATATATATATATATATATATATATATATATATATATATATATACACGCACATACATACATACAAGTTTCTTACATTGCGGTTTGTTTTATTTTATTTATTTATTGATTTTATTTTATTTTATTTTATTTTTTTTTTTTTTTCGTTCGAGACATTTGCATGTTTTGGACTGCGGCCGGTCTGACCGTTGTACCGGTACTGTTATTTTTTGTTTTTTCTGTCTTTTTTCTTGCTGTGTTGCGTTTGACCCAGGGCAGTTGACGGATACAGAGATGACCCGTTATCTATGACGAGCTGAGATGGGACGGATGGAATGGGCGGTCAAAGGGAGTGGAATGGGTGGGAATAGGTACGTCCTTCTGACTTAAGCTACCTCCCTTATAAGGGGAAATAGCTCATGGTATGTATGTATATATATACATATATATATATATATATATATATATAATATGTGTGTGTGTATATATATATATATATATATATATATTTTTTTTTTTAATCTAACGCTCAGGTTCTGAGTACTGTTGTATATTGTTGTTATCATTAGTAGTATTTATTACTGTTGTCATTATCATTATTATTTACATATGTACAGAACGTTCTTACATGTGTAATACTACATTCCTGTGTATATCTGTGTACTACGAACACTTCCGTAGTACATCGTACAGAGATCGTACTTTTTCCATGTTCACTTTATATATATATATATATATATATATATATATATATATATATATATATATATATATCCAATATATGTTGAACATGTTTACCGACGTGTTCATCATATGTGAACATATTTTATTTTGTTTATTTAATCATTTAACGCCTAGTGTCGTCTATGGACCGAATGAAGTCGGTTGACATTAGCCATAACAAAATCTCAAAAGAGGGCGATCGGGTTTGGTAGGTTAATTGAACGCCCTTTTATCCCATAAACTGAATGAAATAATCTGGTGCCAACCAGAAGAAAGTCTAAAAAATCTCACTGGGGTTTGACAGGTTAATACCCAATGACTCCATAGAGAAATTTGCAGGAGTAACGTGGCAAAGACTAGCACAATCATCCTTGTCACGAAAGATATCGGATAGATGCGTTTGTCCAGGAGTTGACTCCGAGAATTTTTTGTTCATCAATGAACTCCGATGAACAAACGATAACCTCTCTTGACCTCACTTGACCTGTCGCCGACACACTCCTCTTTGTTTCTCTTTACTCCTTCTCTTTGGTCACCTAAGCATTGAGGTCACCACGCCTTGTGACGGTCACTCAATCGTGAGAGAGATCAGGCTGGGGGTGGACATAATACATCCGGAGCCAGAAAGGTCACCGACTGTTGCTAAAGGTCACCAATTTCGACCTTCCAGGAATGTGACTCCGCCTTCGAGGGGAAGGTGAGGAGTCTACGCCAAGAGGCGCTGAAGAGCTGCCGGGGTCTCGGTCCTGCTAACCGCTTTAAGGACTGTTGGAGGAAAGTGGCTAACAGTCAAAGATGGGAATTGGAGAGGAGTGCGGGATTCAAACCCATAACTAAGGGATTGTGAAACCGGGACGTTTCCAGTTACGTCACCAACGCAAATAAACCGCGGGAGTCTTGTGCTTATATATATATATATATATATATATATATATATATATATATATATATATATATATATATATGCTAATAAGAACACGGGTACGTGTGTTCACTTATGCAAAGTAGACCACTTGGAAAAAGAAACTAACGAAGCAGAGCGCTTTCGTATATTACATCTTCAGTGCAACAAGTACATAGTGATAGGAATACATAGACATTATATACATGATACAAAGGGGACTAGGACAGTTTTGAATAAGCATACCGACCAATTACCCCCTACAGAGCGGAAGGTCATTGTCAATTATCTTACGATGGTCGGGCGACATTAGCGACTGTGACATTGGCGACTGTGACCTAATGTCGCCCGACCATCGTAAGATAATTGACAATGACCTTCCGCTCTCTAGGGGGTAATTGGTCGGTATGCTTATTCAAAACTGTCCTAGTCCCCTTTGTATCATGTATATAATGTCTATGTATTCCTATCACTATGTACTTGTTGCACTGAAGATGTAATATACGAAAGCGCTCTGCTTCGTTAGTTTCTTTTTCCAAGTGGTCTACTTTGCATATATATATATATATATATATATATATATATATATATATATTTATATATATATAATGTCTATATATATATATAGAATATATATATATTATTTCATATATATATATATATATATATATATATATATATATATATATATATATATAATATAATATAATATCGTAGGAAGGAGCAAAAGTAGCCACATGGGGGATAAAATTGGCCCTTGTCTCTGTTACCTACCTAATTATGTGAGATAGACAGGGAAATGAAACAACCAACTACTATATGTTTTGTATAAGTCTTCCCTTTATTTTGTTGACAAAGACACTGGCCATTTTTACCCCATGCGGCCACTTGTGCTCCTTCTTACTGTATATATATATATGTATATATATATATATATATATATATATATATATATATACTGTATATATATATATATATATATATATATGTATATTACAAAGAATTACAAAGGAGGAGCATCCCGATAGGAGACCTTTTGGTCGATAACTAGGTCGAATGCGAAGAAATTATAATGATAAATAAGATAATATAAATAGTAATTAAATAAATAGATAAAAAATAATAACAGGTTAATAATAAATAATAATAATTGGATAGATAAATAATAATAATATATAATAAACAGACAATAACAAATAATCAAATATAGAATAAATGATAGGCATCACAGCATCATGCTTAGATGTTTATCTGAACAAATCTTAAAGCTTCGAACTGAACTGCATTGTACTGCCTATGCAGGAAGTTTATTTCATTCATGAACTGCGGCTGGCGAAGCTGTTTCTACCCACTTCCAAATTAAATATATTTCCTGACAGTTTGAGACCATTATTTCTTTTCTGATTCTCATTCAGTGTGATTTTTTTGTTTACATATATATATATGTGTGTGGGTGTGGGTGTGTATCATTGAAGAAAACATCAATATTTGCATTAATGATCATATGGAGATTTTCCAATCGTCTTACATTAGACTTAGCATCAATATTTAAGATAACTATAGCTCGTCCGAGGGACTTGAATCAAACTCAGGAAAAGATTAAGTTGAAGTTTAGTTGTGCTTAACGTTTCGTAACTTATGTACATTTTCAAAAGCAGTGACAAGATGTCAGGGAACAGGATCTTACATACAAAAAATGGGGGAACATGTAACAAAAGAGCAAGGTGCCCTACCAGAGACTACTAAATAAAATCAAAGTCCATGGCATAGGAGGAAAAGTATTAGAATGGAATAGAGCTTGGATAGGGGACAGAAAACAGCTGGTCACCATAAATGATGTAAAATCCAATGGGGGAGAGTTTCTAGTGGAGTTCCCCAGGGCTTGGTTTTGGGTCCCTTACTGTTCATTATGTACATAAACGACTTGGACAATGGGATTAATAGTGATGTTAGTAAGTTTGCGGACGACACTAAAATAGTATGTTTAATTAGGTCAGGAAACGACGCCGAAATTCTGTAGAATGATCTTAACAAATTGTTCACATGGTCGGTGAAATAGCGAATGGACTTCAATATTTCAAAGTGCAGCGTGTTAAACGTAGGGCTACACAACCCTGAAAGTAGATGTAGCTTAGATAACACGTTTTTAGAGAAAATTGGGTGCGAGAAAGACTTGGGAGCTCTTGTGAGTCCTGACCTTAAATCCAGGAAATAGGGCATTAACGCCAGGAATAAAGCTAACAGAGCATTAGGTTTCATTGCTAGGACGGTTATGAACAGAAGTGCAGAGGTAATTATCAAACCCTATCTAGCGTTAGCTAGACCCATCCTTGACTATGCGGTACAGCTTTGGTCTCCGTCCTATAGAATGGACTAGAATCATCACAGAGGAGAATGACCAAAATGATACATGGGCTCAGAAATTATGCCTTTTGACTTTGTGCATGGGTGATGCTGTGATGCATGAGGGGGAGTGGGTGGGGGATGGGGTGTGTGTGAGGGAGTATGTATGAGAAATAAATTGACGCAGCCCGAAGGGATTTCTCCCCGTCTTCTCCTTTTCTGTATGAGGGGACAGAGAGGTGGGGTCGCCGATTTAATTAAGCGGCCTTGCTGTGTCTTGCGACACTGCTTCTGATCCAGGGCAGTGGACAGGATGCAGGGATGACCCGTCATCCAGGAAATGCCAAGATGGGAGGGAGGGTAGGGGGAAGTGGAGTATGTAGGGGATGGAATGGGTGGGAGTGGTTTCTATGCCTTTGTTTTTTTGGCTACTTCCCTTGTAAGTTGGGGGGAAGCCTTTGGTATATGTATGTATGACTTTGGCTACCTCCCTTGTAAGGGGGGAAAAGACCCTGGTGTATGTATGCATGTGTGGAAATCGATGTTGGCTGTAACTCTTTAACGTCCGGGGTGAGGTGGGGTGGGGTCCTTCAATTGAATAGAATAGCTTGGCGTCAGATTGAAGAAAACATGTAAAAAACTATCCCCACTATGTCTGGGTTGTATTTAAAAAGTGGACTCTGTGTTATATACTGTATTACGTATCTTTTATCTTAATAAAGTTGGAATTATTTATTTTATTTGTTTATTCAGTTATCATGATTATTTTTTGCATCCGACCTAGTTATGGACCAAAAGGTCTCTTGTCGACAGGCTCTTCAATTGTAATCCTTTATAATGGATTCTAATATATTGGTAGTAAATACGCATTTCACTACTCACAATACAACAGAACAGTACAAAAAAAAATCGTAGTTCATAGTGTACATACAAAATTAGGGCGGAAAGAAAACGGAGAGAGTGAGAAAAAGAGAAAATGGGAAGTGGATTGGGGGTGGGGTGGGGACAATCGAAAGGTTGCAGGAGGTGGTGGTGGTGGAGGTGGAGGTGGAGGTGGAGAAGAAACGGTGGTGGAGAAAGGTCAGATTAAAGTTGAATGTGAAGGAGAAGAACGATGGAGGTTGCTTAACCAAGGTTAACCCCTGTTGGTCTATAACTAAGGTTAACTTAACTACATAACCTTTTGACCATAAGAGTGTTGTGTGACGGCAGAATGAACATTTTTGTATATTATTATTTCAACGAAAACGGGGAAGAGATCTCACGATACTACATGATTAAATCACCTGGAGGGGGATGGTCTTTATTCGCCCGTAAGAAAGATCATCATTTCTGTCATTTCTCAAGTAATCTCTGTGGGGACAGGTCATCTCACGGCAACGCCAACCCACTGCACTTCAAGTCAACTCACTGTATTTCAAATTAACTCTCTGCACTTCAAGTCAACTACACTTCAAGTCAATTCAATGCACTTCAAGTCAACTCGCTACACTTCAAGTCAACGCACTGCACTGCAAGTCAACTACACTTCAAGTCAATTCACTGCACTTCAAGTCAACTCACTGCACTTCAAGTCAACTCACTGCACTTCAAGTCAACTCGCTGCGCTTCAACTCAACTCACTGCACTTCAAGTCAACTCGCTGAACTTGAAGTCAACTCACTGCACTTCAAGTCAACTCACTGCACTTAAGTCAACTCACTGCACTTCAGGTCAACCCGCTGCACTTCAAATCAACTCACTGCACTTCATGTCAATTCACTATAATTCAAGTCAACTCACTGCACTTCAAGTCAACTCACTGCACTTCAAGTCAACTCACTCCACTTCAAGTCAACTCATTCCACTTCAAGTTAGCTCACTGCACTTCAAGTCAACTCACTACACTGTCTACTCACTGCAAATCAATATGTGAACTCGCTGCACATTTTTATCATAACATAAATTAAGATATCAGAACAACAGCGAGTTAGGCTACGGTTTGGTTAGTTTAGGTTAGGCTAGTGCAGTGAATTGTCATCACCTAGTGCAGTGAATTGTCATCACAGTGCAGTGAGTTGACTTGAAATTCAGTAAGTTGACTCGAAGTGCAGTAAATTGACTTGAAGTGCAGTGGGTTGACTTGAAGTGCAGTGAATTGACTTGAAGTGCAGTGAGTTGACTTGAAGTGCAGTGAGTTGACTTGAAGTGCAGTGAGTTGACATGTCACCATCTCTGTTATCTGTCTATAGCCGGACCATCTGCCGTCCATCTGGCAGAGAGGTGGTCATTTTGAGATCGGTTCGAGTTTCTTTGTTTTTTATTTGAAGATCGTATTACGACAATAATGACTTCAATTTTCTCCTTCCCTCCCCCTCCCTCCCTTCCTCCCTCCCCCTCCCTCCCTTCCTCCCTCTCTCCCTCTCTCCCTCTCTTCTTCCCTCTCTCCCTCTCTCTCCTCTTTCTCTCTCTTTCTCTCTCTCTCCCCCTCTCTCTCTCCCTCTCTCTCTCACTCTCACTTTCTCGCACTATCATTCTATTTTTCTCATTCTCTCGCTCTCTCTGCTTTGCTCTCTTTTCTCCCTCCCTCTCTCTACTGTCTTTGTTTTGTAATAATAAAGAGGATGACTGCAAACGATGCTGCTCTGTTTCCGTGTTGGCTCGTCGGCCAGACTTCCAGCATCGGCTTAAACTCGTTCTGATTCCGTTAACCCCCTTGAGGCATACACGGGGTTAAGTTGTATGACAGTAACCAAGTGATATTGATTTATTATCAATACTGATATTGTCAACACTGATATCGTCAACACTGGTATTGTCAATATTAGTATCGTCAATACTGATAAATAAATACTCATATAGCCAATGCTGGCGCTATAGTATTAATGATAAGAACTTATTTTTATTCAGCTGAAAGGCGGATCCAGACTTATTTATTTATTTTTTTTATATATAAATTTGGGGATTTCTTGTCTCACCTCTATAAACGAATAGAATCATTAACTAGAATGTAATATTTCAAGGTTATTGTATTGAAAATGGTAACATAAAATTTATAGATGACTTAGGGAAGCAGGTATATATATATATATTTTGTTCTGGTAAACGTTAGATTATATTTATTCAGGGGGAGGGGAGGTCCGCCCAGGGTGCGGAGAAGAATGGTTAGGGGTAAGGGGAAAAGAGTGGTTAGGGTGGAAGGAGGGGCCGATAGAAGTCTTGGCGTATTTGTTGGAACAGCGCATCGCGACTCTTTTGTTTCTGCTCTTCGGGGAGAAGACGGCACTTTCTCCTCCTCCTACTCTTCACCATCATCACCATTATCATCATCATTGTCACTACCGTGGTCCCCTTCCTTTTCCTTCTTTTGGCTGTCTGAACGAGCGTGTTGTTTTGAATGAAAAATGCTGAGATTGGCGTAACGTATCTAGTGGAATACCCCAGGGTTCAGCATTAGGTCCTGTACCCTTTCTTACATGCATTAATTATCTGAATGAAAGTGTAAAGTGTAATATCTAAATGTGCAAATTATGCCAGAATTGCAAATAAGGTGATATCTTTAACACAACAAAAAGAGTTATCATTTTATTTTAACATTTTATGAGAATAGGATGTAGAATACAATTTTTTCAATATCGATAAATGTAAAGTACTTCGTATTGGTGATAGTAATGCCCAGGCTAACTATACGATGAATGATGTATGTTTGACATGTGTAGAACAAGAGGTATTTTTTTTTTTCTTTTTTTTTTTTTTTTTTTTTTCAAAATATCTCAGAGCAGGTAAACTGTGCTTGGATGTTGTAAATATTGCTAAGAAATTGGTTGAATTCATAGGAAGAGCTTTTGAGTTTAGAATTGAAAAAATATTTGAATCTTTACACTGCTGTAGTTAGACTTAACCTGGAGTATTGCGTGTAGGGCTGATCTCTATGTTATAAAAAGACAGAGAAATTAGAAAAAGTCCAACGAAGAGTAACGAAGCTCATTCCTAGATT
Organism: Oratosquilla oratoria; assembly: GCF_046742065.1. NCBI lineage: Eukaryota > Metazoa > Arthropoda > Malacostraca > Stomatopoda > Squillidae > Oratosquilla > Oratosquilla oratoria. Next base: position 27,143,742 of record NC_134785.1, read on the forward strand.
GCGAAACAAGTTGTACGAAGAGCGCCTAAGTGAACTAAGTTTGCCTCTTCGAAACGGTGTTTGAGAGGCAATTTAATTTTTTGAAAATTGTAAGAAGAATTGAAAACATGGACGTGGGAAAACGTTTTACAATTGACACCCAGTACAACCAGAAGTAATGTATGCAAAATTGTTGGAAAACGATTTCAAATAGACGAGACGAAATGTTATTTCCTCAATCGCGTTGTTGATGTATGTAGTCTACCATCCAACGCCATTGATTGTACTACTTCTAAGGTATCCAAAACACGTCTCAACGTCTGCTTAGCTACAAATCCTCACTAAGAGTTACATGCTCCCCTATAGAATTTTATATTAATTATGTTATATACCGAACAGCCATGCAAGGACCAATAGGTCTCTTGCTGTTCGTTTCTCCACGTGACTCCATGTAACTCCTTTATCTATTCTTCTTTACCAATACTATCATTCATTATATATCATTATCATCATTATCATCATTGTCACTGTCCTCATTTGTCAGCCATTGCCAACCCTCTTTTTACATCCTTCTCTTTCTGTCCTTCCTCAACCTCCACCTCCATTTCCTCTTCCTCATAATTATCCTCTTCCTCCTCCTCCTCCACCTTGTCTTCCTACTACTCATAACTCTCCTCCTCCTCCACCACCTTCTCTTCCTACTACTCATAATTATCATCATCCCCCTCCTCCTCCTCCTCCTCATTCTCCTCTTCCTCCTCCTCCTCCTCCTCCTCCACCCTCACTTCCTCCTCTTTCTCATATTGATGGTGACTATTATAATAGTCACCATCGTTCTCCTCCTTCATTCTTCTCTTCCTCCTCTCCTCTGCTCCTCCTTTTCTTTTTCCTCCTCCTCTTCCCCCACTTCTTCGCAGACCTTTGTATTTCGTGAGAGTCGTTCTCTGCTTCACTGGAGTCGAAATCTTTGTTATTCCATAACCTGTCCAGGACTACCACCACCACCACCGTTTCTCGTGTGGAATGTAAACTGGTTCTTTCTTTATTGACTTTCTTATGTTTGTCGTCAAAACCTATTGGGCTCCGCGCTCACCACGCCACGATCTGGACCCAAGCTCGACTCCCAACAGCTAGCAGTGACTGTCACTTGCCCTGGCTATCCGAGCACTTAGGATAAAGGTGGTGTCTTCTACCACAGATAAGCGCTTCCTACCGTGAAGTCCCTACGCCGGGAGGCGCATAGCTGCGGCCAAAAGAGTCACCTTTGCCTCAAGTGCTCGGGCATCCTGGGAAAAGGGGCCATTGCAAGCCCAGTGATTGTGGTCTGATTGTTTTAGAAATTTAGACAAAAAAATTATTTGGGTGAATGGAATTGCAGATTTTGCCAGAATAAAGGGTTTTAAGTGCATCAAAAAGGATCCAGTGACTCAAAGGAGGTTAGATTAAATTGTCATTGAAATATCCCGTTCCCCATTTTGTTTTATTTATTCATTTATTTACTTGTTTATCTATTATCTTTATTCTAGGTTTGGGATTTCGTATATTGCTCTCGCATTATTTTATTTTATTTTATTTTTTCTCTTCTTCTTCTTCTGGTGTGTGTGTGTGAGAGTGCAATAGGAAAGATTTGCTTTAGTCGCCCAAGAAAAAATCTCCTTTTTTCACCTCGGCTTGGGAATATTATTTTCTTCGCTGGTTTTCGATTTTTTTTTTCCGATTTTGGACGAGAGGTCAAGTGAGGTCATGGTATCTCGGGTCAGATTGACCGGCAGGTTCATGTGGTTCTTTAGCTGAAAAAAAAAATCTGGCGTCTCCTCGAATATCTGCTGTTCATAAAGATCTTTTAATTATTTTTAATCCAGGAACGCCATTTGGCAACATCCTCACACTATAACCTTAAAAGGAAGAAGTGGGCGGGGCTTAAGCGCAAGTCTGCCACGCGGTGATTTGACCCCTTTGCTTTAGATGCGTGCTACTCTTGCACTTGCTTAGTTGTGGGTTCGAATCCCGCACTCCTCTGCGAATCCCAGTAGTGACTGTTACCTTCCCCAGCTGTGCAAGCTCATAGGGCAAGGGCCTAGGCTTCTCAACTTCTTCAGGCTGATACCACATAGTTTCGTTCAGTTAAGGGATTTTCATCGATCTAGACCCCGTTTCGGCCCAACTAAGCCCCCATGCCAAGGTTACCGAAGTATTTTGGTATTAGAACGAAGGCCTATGAAAAAGCGACACCTCGTTGTTGTATTTGTTGTTATTGTATTTCTTGTTTGTTGTTGTTTAGCCCGCCAGAAGTCCTCCAACCCATATATGTTGTGTTGGTGTCTGCTTACCGCCTGTTAAAAGAGTTAATTTAACATCTCTGTACTAATGTTATTAACCCTGAATATTCTTAAGGTCATACTTTAGCTGAATAAAGTTGTATGGTGTCAGTAAATGCCGTTTTTATATGCATTTATCTTATTTATTTATTTTTGCTTTTTTCATTATTTATTTATTTTTCTATTTTTATAGGATTTTTTTTATATGATTTTATTCTTATCTTATTCTATTTTATTATCATTTCAGTCTCTAGATTTTGGAATTAAACCTTTCCCCCCACCCCCTTCGGACAGCGTTGAAACAGAATAAAATATCTAAATACATCAACGCATTGAAGGGAATTAAGTGCCTCTTACACAACAATAAATAATTATTGACAACTTTTCAAATATATTCAATCGTCTTTATTATGTTCAATAATAATTATTTTCATTAATAGGATATTTGGTTTGTTATAACTTATAGAAATTTAGAGATTTTTTATTTTCTATTATTATTTTTTTTTTAACTGAGGAGAGGTCACGAGAGGGCAATACTGACAATATTTCTAAATGATAGTTTAAAATCAATCCTTTAAGGCGCGATCACAATGTCGGGATCTTAAGGCCTGTGTAACCCTAAGGATTAGTGAAGTTTACCTTTGATTAATGAAGTTGGCCTGTATGACTTAAAGGTCAGTTGAGGTTGACCCAGGTCATCTCAAAGGTCACTCATAATTCTAGGTCATTTGGGTAGGCCACTTCCTCTCCTCGGGTTACATGAGGGAGCGGATGTTGGGTAGGAAGTATGATGGTTCTATCCTCAACATATTGCAAGTAATTGTCACCTCGTAGGGACTGTTAAGGTCTGCGACGGTAGAAAAAGAGGTCAGGTCAGGTTAGTATTAAATTTGGGTCAATATGTAAAAAAAAATAGTTTTTCTTCTTTTGTTTGCTTAAGGGTGATCGCCTGGGAAAGAAGAAGGTCTGTGCCATCTCTCTCTCTCTCTCTCTCTCTCTCTCTCTCTCGCTCTCTCGCTCTCTCTTTCGCTCGCTCGCTCTCATTCTTCGTCTCTTTCCCTCTCAGTCTGTCTGTATTTCTGTCTTTCTCCCTCTCTGTTTGTCTTTTGCTCTCTCCCTCTCTCTCTCTCTCTCTCTCTCTCTCTCTCTCTCTCTCTCTCTCTCTCTCTCTCTCTCTCTCTCTCAACGCTTCGACCACCATTTCAATATATTGTTTTCTTTTTCAGAGCTACTTTTTGTTTAACTTCACCTCGCTTTTTATATTTATATTTCCTTATCTACTATTTATTTGAATATATTCTGTTTATGTGTTTATTCATTTATATGTTTATTTGACTGACTGATTGATTGATTTGTTTATTATTATCATTGTTATTATATATATTTTTTTTATTTTCGTCTTTTGTCGACTTCAGTTTGTTGCCGTCCATCTTTTGTTCTCTTCTCTCTTCCACACTTGTTTTATTTATTTGTTTATTTATTTATTTATTTATTTATTTATTCACTCATTATCTATCTCGTCTCCTCTTCCTCCCCTCCCCCCCACACACATTCAGGAGATCAGTTGGTCCTTATCCTCTTCCTCCTCTTCCTCCTCTTCCTCGTCCTTTCCGTCCTCCTCCTCTTGATGCTCTTCCACCACCTCATCATTCTCGTGATCCTCATCGTCACCCTTTTCCACCACTCCTCCTCCACCTCCTCCTCCTCATCATCATTCTCTTGATCCACACCTTCAATCTTCTCCACTTCCTCCTCCTCCACCTCCTCCTCATTATCGTTCTCCTAATCCACACCTTCAACCTTCTCCACTTACTCCTCCTCCACCTCCTCATCATCATCGTCATCATCATTCTCCTGATCCACATCTTCAATCTTCTCCTCTTCCTCCTCCTCCACCTCCTCCTCATTATCGTTCTCCTGATCCACACCTTCAATCTTCACTTACTCCTCCTCCACCTCCTCCTCCTCCTCCTCCTCCTCCTCCTCATTCTCCTGATCCACGTCTTCAACCTTCTCCACTTCCTCCTCCTCCACCTCCTCCTCATTATCGTTCTCCTGATCCACACCTTCAATCTTCTCCACTTCCTCCTCCTCCACCTCCTCCTCATTATCGTTCTCCTAATCCACACCTTCAACCTTCTCCACTTACTCCTCCTCCACCTCTTCCTCATGATCATCATTCTCCTGATCCACATTTTCAACCTTCTCCACTTACTCCTCCTCCACCTCCTCATGATCATCATTCTCCTGATCCACATTTTCAACCTTCTCCACTTCCTCCTCCACCTCTTCCTCATGATCATGATTCTCCTGATCCACACCTTCAACCTTCTCCACTTCCTCCTCCTCCTCTTCCTCCTCCACTTGACCACCACTGTTAAACTCCTTGAATTACCGCACGTAACTCAACCTTACCCCCCACCGCCGTCGCCCACGTGAACCTGTCCCTTCCGGGTCACGTGCACGTCCCCTTCCTTCCCACGTGACGACCCCCCAATCCTCCCCCCCCCCTACCACGGTCTCCCAACAGGTCCATAGCTAGGTCGAGGTGTATGCCCTGTTTGTCCTTGAATAGGTTTCGATTGGTTTAGTGTGTGTGTGTGTATGTGTGTGTGTGTGTGTGTACATGTGTGTGTGTGTATGTGTGCACACCTTGTTGTATTTACCTAGTTAGTATATGGAATTTGAGCTGTGCTCGTGGGGTCCTGTCCTTCATCAAACTTTATCAGTCGTTAATGGTGTTGGTCTAGCTTATATTTTCACCCCTTTTTATATTTCTTTTATATAAAAAGTTATTATCATATCATTTCTGGACAGAGAGAAGGAAAAAAACGAAAAAAAGAAAAGAAATTGAATTGGGGGAATTCTCTCGCCCCCTCCCCCCCCATAGTCGAATGAAATCTATTGATGGCGCTAAAATTAAATGAAAATAAGTCTGTTTCGTCTTCTTTTTATTCATGATTGATTTGATCACACAATTTCCCCCTCTAAGATAAATAAAATCGTATGGCGGCAGCAGCCAGAATAGAAGATAGAGGCAGATGAGCTAGTACGATATAAATAAAAAGATGCATTTTTTTTTTTTTTTTTTTTTTTTTTTTTTTTTTTTTTTTTTTTTTTTTGTGTTTTTTTTTTTTTTTTTTTTTTAGGGCTAACCTGAATATTGTAAAGATAGATGAGGCTTTTGGAGGGACTGAACTGAATATTTTGAATATAGATGACGCTCTGGGGGGGCTAACCTGATTATTTTGTAAATATGTATTATTCTTTTGGGGAGGTAACCTGAATTTTGTAAATATAGATGACGCTTTTACACAAATGTACTCTGTAGCACAAAAACGATGATTTTGAATATATGTTGAAGTATAAGTTCTCACTTGAATTAGTTTCCTTCAAAACATTGGGCAAAAGTAATACTTAATCTTACATTTTTAAAAATCTACCCTCAATAATGTGTTGAATAGCCTCCCAATTATTCTCACTGAAGTGTTTCAATAAATGCTGAAAAACTCTGTCACTGTTTTTTTTTTTTTTTTTTTTTTTGGGGGGGGGACGCTTCAGTCTAGTAAGGAATAAACTCAAGACTAAGACTCCTGTGTTTCCTACTCCACTTATTTATATGTATGTATATATATAAATATATATATATATATATATATATATATATGTATATATATATATATTATATAATATATATTATATAATATATATATATATATATATATATATATATATATATATATATGTATATATATATATTATATATAATATATATTATATAATATATATATATATATATACATATATATATATATATATATATATATATATACATATATATATATATATATATATATATATATATATATATATATATAATTGCAGGTTCTTACATTCTTATAAGTTCATATACATCCTACAAATATATATTAGACCAAATTAAAGTAATTTCATACTATAAATTGTCTGAATACATACAAACGTCCTTTGAATAAAATTGTTTGGCGGGAGTCAGAATAGAATATCAGAAGAGACGCCTTTTTATGTTAACGATTTGACACCTTCACTCACAAGATGGGGTCAGCCACGTGTTTTAATTAAATCACCTGGCGGCAGGAGGAATAAAAAGGAATGTGACCCGGAACGGATTGTTGTTATTATTATTGTTATTATTATTATTATTATTATTATTATTATTATTATTTATGCATGGCTTACCATATATTACCATACGTCTATTCCCCCTTCTTCCCCTTCCTACTCTCCTCCTCCCCATCTCCCCTTTCTTCGTTATCCTCACTTGCTTCCTCCCCCTGTGCTCTCTTCCTTCTCTTTCTCTCCTCCCTCTTTCCCCTCCCTTTTTCTTTTTTATTCATCTTCTCTTTCTGTCTGTCTCTTTGTGTCTGTCTGTATGTCTGTCTTTCCCTCTCTCCTCCTCTCTCTTTTTCCCTTTCTGTTTGTGTATTTTTTTCTCTCCCTCTCTATCTCTCTCTCTCTCTCTCTCTTCTTATCACCACCTTTTTCCCCTCGCTCTCTTTCACTCTTCTCTTCCTGCCCCCCTCCCATTCTTTCTCTCGTCCTTCGCTTCCTTTCCTTTCTCCCCTCTCTCTTTTTCCTCTCTCCCGTACATCTCTCCTCAAACTTTCCCCTCTCTTTACACCTTTAACCACTCCTCTTTCCGCCCCTCTTTTCCCTCTCTCCCCCATACCTCTCACCTCCCTCTCTCCTTCCTCTCTCTTCCACTCCCACCCTCTCCTCCCCTCCTCCCCCTCACTCCTTTCTGTATCCTCCACTCCATCAAGGTGGGCTAGGAGTCTGAGTGGTCGGCTCATATGTGAAAACGGAGTTTGAAACAAATGCTCCATGAGCAGGAAAACAGGAGAAGGAAAAAGGCAAACTGGTAACAAGGAAAGTTGATCTGACAACAAGTGCACCTTTCACATGAACGGTTGCGATGCTGAATTCACAATTGCAATAAAAACTCACTTCTCCTCCCCCTCCACCTTTCCCCTCCTCTCCCACTTCCCCCTACTCCCCTCACTCCTCCCCCTCACTCCTTACCCATCCCCTCCCCCATCCTCCTCCCCTAACCGCTTTCCATCCTCCTCCCCTCACTCCTCACCTTCCTCTCTTCCCTCCCTTCCTTCACTTACCCTTCCTCTCCCCTCCCTCCCTCCCTCCTCCTTTCCTACTTCCCTTTCCCCCTTACCCCTCCTCCTTCTCCTCACTTCTCCCCTCTCCCTCCACTTATCCGTCCCCTCCTTTCCTTCTCCCCCTTCCACTCCCCTCACCCTTCCCTTCCTTTCCTTCTCCCCCTTCCCCTCCCCTCACTGCTCTCCCTCCCCCCTCCCCTCACAGCTCTCCCTTCCCCTCACCATCCCCCCTCCCCTCACTCCTTACCTTCCTCTCTTCCCTCCCCTCCTTCACTTACCCTTCCTCTCCCCTCCCTCCCTCCCTCCTCCTTTCCTACTTCCCTTTCCCTCTTACCCCTTCTCCTTCCCCTCACTCCTCCCCTCTCCCTCCACTTACCCTTCCCCTCCTTTCCTTATCCCCCCTTCCCCTCCTCTCATCACTCCCCCCCTCCTCTCCCCCTCCCCCTCCCCCCTCTTCATTTCCCTAATGGCTTCCCTTTCTCCGCCGCCCTTGAATACTTGGCAGCCTTTGAATTTTCCCTGAATTCCATTGTATGCAAACTATCTTCATAACTTCGTGGACCCGAGGTCGATCCCCCAATGGCCACAGGTGCCTCCCACTTGTCACGGCTGACGAAGCACATCGGGCAAAGGTGAAGGCTTTGGCTGCCGTTAAGCGTCTCTCGGCGTAAGGATCTCTGCTCATACTAATCATACTGTGGAGCCTCAGAGTTGTTAGTAATTAACCAGCGTTTCTATCCTTGGGGTCAATGCGTGACTGGTCCGTAGGGGTGCTACTCGGACCCGACTTAAGTCGCGACATCTGGTGCGAACCCGTGGGGGGGGGAGAAAATGCTTTCCAAGTTGTCGTCAGTCGATTTTATTACTATGGAAGACCTCCTTCCCCTCTCCTCCTCTTACCCACCTCCCCCTTACCCACCCCCCACCCTTGCGAGGCAAAAAGGTTGATTTGGGGAGAGACCGAGAAGTGGTGTGGGTCTTCAACCATAATGTAATTTCCAAAAGGTGATGATGCCCTCCTTAACTGAATGAAGGTGTCTGGGGCCGACAGAACAAAAATATAGAAAGCTGTAACCGTCCCCTTTTCTTCTTCTTCTTCTCCTTCTTTTTCTTCTTCTTCTTCCTGAGGGGCAGGAGTCTGAAGGGCAAAATGCAAATTTATTTATTTATTTATTTTATTTTACTTTTTATTTATTTATCTAGTTCAACTATTTAAGAGGGCACGGGGGGCAGGTCACATGTCTTGACGATGACGTCACTGGCGAGGCTGTGGAACGCTCCTCGCCAAGGTCTCTTCCGACGAAGACCCAAGCGAAGAATGCGGAGTCTGACTTCAGAGGACCTCTGAGTGGCTAGAAGCGCTGGTGAGAGGACGCTCCTCGTCTCCTTTGTCAGACAGCTGGCCGGCATCCGGGCTGGATGATCTCCGGTAAAGCTTCAGGATCACGTGCTGGATCCGTGATCCATCCCGGATAAGAACTTGGAGTTCATATATAACCCGTTCTATGGGCAGTGCACACACACACACACACACACACACACACACACACACACACACACACACACACAGAACAACCCTTGCTCAACGGGGACAGTAACGGATTTTAATTTTAGTGAAGCTTTCAAGCCGTGAATGGGTCTCGAACTCGGCCTTCCCGCTTGTGAGATCATGACGCTAACGACTACACCAGAAAGTCGTGTCACCGTATTCAAAGTGTTCAGATGAGGAAGGAAAAAATCTCTTTTAAGGAAAACATGAAAATGGGTTTTGACAGATTTGATTAAGATATGCAGCGATATATTATATTTCCACACGTGGATATTCAAAACAGGAAAATAAACAAATAAATTAGTAAATAGATAAATAAATTTTTGTCTCTTTTTATTACAAAGGTGGAACATGCCGACAGACCTTTCGGTCCATAACAATTTCGGATGCGGAAAAAATATATATAATAATGTCTAATAAATAAAAGAAAAATAGATAAAAGTTATAATGATATAGATAATAATAGATAAAATAAATGAATAGGTATAATTAAATTATAAACAAACAGGTAAATAGTAAATAATAATAAATTGACAGATAAATGATAATAAATGAAAATCAAGCTAATAATTAATAAACAAACAAATGATAACAAATAAACAGATAATATAAAAACAACACGGATGTCTGGCTCCCCTTACAACCCCTGTAATCACCTATCCCCCTTTTTTTCACTAAGCCCCCCACCCCCTAGACACGCACCCCTATCCCCCTAAACACACCCAGCTTCACCGCACCAGCTGTCTTTCTCCCCATCTCGTCCCTCTTGTTTCCTCCCCCTCCCCCCGTTCCGTATCCCCCCACTGCATCCATAACCCCCCAGTCCTTTTCATCTTTCTTCCCATTCCTTACAATTACTCACCCATCCCCAATCCGCCCCATTTCTAACCCAGACTATCCTCCCCACCCCTCACCCCCATATATGGGGGAGGGAGGGTAAGGGGGGGGTGGTTACATAGTAACCATTCCATCTGCGACCACACGTGGTCTCTCCCAACAGTGACTCATAATTTTGTCCCCTGGACAACCATTCTCCTCCTCCTCCTCCTCCTCTTCCTCCTCTTCCTCCTCCTCTTCCTCGTCCTCCTCTTCCTCCTCTTCCACTTCCTCCTCCTCCTCTTCCTCCTCTCCTCTTTATTTTCTTCATCCTCCTCCTCTTCCTTCTCTTCCTCCTCCTCTTCCTCGTTCTCTTGCACCTCATTCTCCTCTTTCTCCGTCACTTCCTGCACCGCCTTCCTCTCATTATAATTTCTACCTCCATGTCAGCCTCTCCATCATGCTCTTTGTCCCTTCTTCTCTCTGTCTCTGTCCCCCTCTCTCTTACTCTTTGTTTTCTCTTCTGTTCCCTCTCTCTCTCTCTCTCTCTCTCTCTCTCTCTCTCTCACCACCTCTTCCTTTCGTCCGTCTTTTTTCTTATGTTACTTTTGCCTCAATTTTTTTCTTGTTTCCTCTTCGCTCCCTATTCAGTGTAAATATTTGTTTACGAATTCATTTTTATCATAATTATTGTTGCTATCATTATGAGTACAATCATCATTGTTATTATCATTATTGTTGTTATTATGATTGCTATTGTTATTATTGTTGTTATTATTATTATTATTATCATTATTAATATTAATGTTATTATTACTACGGTCATTTCATCATTGTTTATGCATATATTAAGTTTATTTTCGTGGTGTTTCGTTATAACCTCTTTGCTAGGATAGAAACGCTGGTGAACTAGAGTTCGTAACCTGAAGAGGCGCTACGGAGATGAATAAAATCGTCAGACGGCAGCCACAATAAAATAATTAAATACGTAAGGGATACAATCTCAACTAATCCCTTCTATTTTCGTTTTATACTCAAGAGTCGAGATGGACGGGGAGTTAGAGTAGTCGGCTCGAGGTTCTTACGAGGTTGGGTTCGATCCTGGGCCGCGGACACGGCTTACGCAATGGTTTTCGGTCCGTATCGGATATCAGACCAGAAACCTTGCGATCCGTCAGAAAGTCTCTCTTCACCCTGGCCTCGATCTAGACGCTCTGCCCTGGAAGAAGTGAGATGCGGAAATTGGGAGAGGAGGTGGAAGGGGTAGATGAGCGTGTCTTTGTAGTGTTACAAATAAATAAATAAATAAATAGATAAATCGGTAAATAAATGAAAGACCGTTTGGAGCATAACGAAGTCAATGATATTCGGATTTTTTTCTTTCTTCGTAAATAATATCGCCTGGCGGAAGGTAGAAAAATATGTTAAGAAATCACGCCCGTCCGCCCGTTCGTGTAACATTCGATCTTTGTGTGTTTTCATCATAAATCTTAGAAATCAGCAAATTTAATTTCTAACATATTTTTTCTATTCTCCACTCACTTCTTTGTTCCTAAGTACTCCTTCTCCTCCTCCTCCTCCTCCTCTTCCTCCTCTTCCTCCTTCTTATTAGACCCACTCTTCCTCCACCTTCACCTCCTCCTCCTCCTCCTCTTCCCTTCCGCGGACATCTTTGTGGTTAGTCTTCCTTTCAACCTGCTTCTCTACCTTCTAGTGCGTTCACTTGGCATCGACTTACACTTAATGTTTCTTCTTATTTGCTTACAGAAGTATCTACAACCTCGCTTTACAGTTCCGAAACACCGAATTATGTTTTTATTTGTGTTTTTGAGGTATATTAACGTTGTTGACTAATGTCTAAGAAAATGTTCGTATTTTTTTAAGTGTTTGGTTTAAGTCGGGTGACTGTGGTTTGGAACACCGCGATGACCAAGTCTGATGAGGAAGGTATAGAATAGCTTGGCAGTTCGTTGCCTGGCCGGGAACGGGGCGGGATACGTCCGGGACTGAGCGCCACACCGGGACACGACGCCGAGACGCGCGGACCTCAGTGCCACTTGGTGCCGGCGCCAGTGCCACCGTAAGAAAAAAAAAAAATCCTCAAGTGACACTGAAACTATGACGTAACGGTGACGTCACAAAGTGGGAAGTGCCGTGGCATTTGATTTGCATTGGATTATTGGATTTTAAGTGACGTCATTCCTGGATTGTTGTGCTCAGATAATGGTGCTCTTATTGGGAATGTTGGATTAGTGTCGTTGTGCATAGGAAACAAATTGAAGAAAATGAGAAACTGAACGTACATATATAAATTGCAATGGTGATATACATTACAATGTAGATATATACTGTATATAGAACAAATATATGAGTGTTATACATGTACAACTATCCATATATATATATATATATATATATATATATATATATATATTAATATGTGTGTGTGTGATGGTTATGTACATCTATGTGTATGTACATG
>NC_134785.1:27171038-27173538 GCF_046742065.1 Oratosquilla oratoria
AATTTATTTATTTATCTTATTCATTCCTAATTTATGAATGTATGAGGTAGGCATGGTAGAGGAGTATCCTGGCCCTCTTTCACACCCTACAAATAAATAAATAAATAAAATAAATAAATAAAATAAAATAAAATAAAATAGAATAATGAAGTGATCGACGAGAATGGCCTTGCGGTTGTCTGCTTTCCGAGAAACAATCCGGGGGAATTCACTTTTTTTTTTTTTTTTTCAAAAATCATAAAGGAATACTGCGGGACTCTGGTCCGTAGGGATAACACTAAAGTCCCGAAAATATTGGTCACATCAAATAGTTGTAAAAGCTGAATGAAAAGTATTAGATGGCCGCCGGCGCCTCTGGATAAGGGACGCTACTGACGGTTAAGGCGGTTAGGCGGTTAGCTTTCGTAAATAACCGTCTTCGGTTTCCGATCGCGGTCACTGGAGCGTGCCAAGCCACGTTGCCGTGGCACATGGCACACATGGCACGATACCGTGCTAGTGTACGTGCGTTTCATGGCACGTACGGGACGGCTCCATGCCCATGCGGTACGTGGCACGCTGCCGTGCCAATGCCGTGTATGGCACACACAGCACAATGACGTGCCAGTGACGTACATGACACGATCCCGTACCAGTATGGTGTATGGCACAATTCGGAATTCGACGTTTCTGAAATTCGGAATTCGAACTGTCTGAAATTCGGAATCTGGACTCTGTAACACGTAATTGAGAATATCGCAAAATCGGAATACAGACTCATTCAAATTCGAAATTGTGAATAGAAAGAATCAGAATTGGACATTTTCTGAAATTCGGTATTATAGAAATTTCGGAATTGAAATTTTAAAACATTCTGAATTGAGAGTCTAAAAATCGGAATGGGCGATGAAAAAAATCCGAATTGGCGACAGCCAGAATATATACATAGGTCTATATGGTCGACCCGATGGCCATTTATACGATCAAACTGTTTGTCAAACAAGTGTTTGACCGTGTGAATGGGGTATTTGGTTGTCAAACCGTGTTTGACAAACCGTTTGCTTGTGTAAATGGTCCTTAAGGTCAAATAACATCGTCTGACAACAAAGGGAGAAGGATTCATACGGTATTCTTAAACCTGATTGAATATTTATTGCTGTGGTATGTTTCTTGGTATTTTCAAATTGGATTCTTTTGTTAAAAGCGGTGTGATTGGTTTTCTGATCGGAATTGAAAATCTTCACCCATCTCTGTCTCTCTCTCTCTCTCTCTCTCTCTCTCTCTTTTTTAGAGAGAGAGAGAGAGAACTGCGGTTTTTGTTTTATTTTTATTTTTTCTTTATGTTGGAGAGCCATTTCGTGGACGGTGCTTTTTCTCTCAGAGGTGCAATTTTACTTGCACAAAGTGTGAACGTGTATTTCTGTGTATATATATGAGTTTGTATGTATTTGTGTGTATGTGTATGTATGTGCCTATGTATGTACATGTGCGTGTGAGGAGGAGGAGGAAGAGGAGGAGAAATTGTGAGGTAGAGGAGGTAAGGTATTATGTGAATGGAAGAGGGAAAGAGGAGGAGGGAATATAGGTGACATGGTAAAGTCGGACGGAGGAAGAGGAGGAGGAAGAAGTGGAGGAGGAGGAGAAGGACCGGGAGGAGGGCATGGTTGAAGGGAAATTGAAGCAGCGCCGATGAAAAGTAAATAAAAGTGTTGGAAATATAGCCTCTCTCTCTCTCTCTCTCTCTCTCTCTCTTTCTCTCTCTCTCTCTCTCTCTCTCTCTCTGAAACATGTTTTCAGCATGTTTCTGAGACATGTTTCCAACATATTTCGGAAACATGTTTCCAACATACATCTGAGACATTTTCAATGTGTTTCTGAGGTATGTTTTCAACATGTTTCTGAGATATATTTGCTCCATGTTAGGTACATTACAGCGTTGGATAAGTACAATTGCATTAAAAATATTTTAAGCGTTTCGTGCATTCTACTATGCATATATACATACACACACATACACACACACACACACACACACACACACACACACACGCATATATATATATATATATATATATATATATATATATATATATATGTATGCAGGTATATATATAAGTATATATATGTGTGTGTGTTTGTGTATGCGTGTGTGTATGTGTGTTCTTGCTGGGCATTTGGTATATATTTATATACAAGAAGATATTTCAGCTGTAAAATGAAATTGCATAGAAAAGGTTGTCATAATTTAATTAACAAATGTATATTCGCAAAGCGATAAACTCCTCATTTTCCCTGTGCCTTCTCCTCCCCTTCCTTGTCCTCCTTCTCTTCCTCCTGTTCCACTTCCTCCTCTTCCTCCTCCTCTCCTTTTTCCTCCTCCTCCTCTCCTTTTTCCTCCTCCTTCCCTCCTTTTTCCTCCTCTTCCTCCTCCTCCCCTTCCTCCTCCTCCTCAGCCTGTTTCTGTCTCTCATCTTTTTCCTCCCCTGTGCCTCTTTCTCCACTTCCTCCTCTTCTTTTTTTC
>NC_134785.1:27178538-27183538 GCF_046742065.1 Oratosquilla oratoria
GTGACATGGCGCCTCGGTGGACACGCCCCAATATGACGTGTAAATATTGAATTGGTTGGTTGACTTGTAATATTGGGTCTTATTCCTTGCTGTTTATTGAAACTTGGCGGGGGTGTATTAGATAATATAATTTTTTAGTTAGGCTACTAGAGTGTCAACGATAGCGAAATTCACACATTAGCAAGATAAAAAAATGGAAAAAATCCTTCAGGGGCAATGTTAGAATTTGGGATTAAACAATATGGTAATATTACTCAAGAAAATATCCGTCATGTTCACAAGAATGGAGCGTAGTTAGTTCACTATTTCTTGGGTGTTAATGCAGAAATGTCTTCTAGATTTTTGGCCTGGTTAGACACGAAAAAAATGTCTAGAGTTGGTCACAGGGTGAGAGAAGGTCTGCCTACTTAGGTTATGACGTCAGAAGAGGTGGACGGCGTGACAAGCAATCAGCGGGTTTCAAGCTAATAATGGGCGGAGTTATTTGAACCCGAGGACCAATGGCAGCCCTCGATTCCCGCATGAATTATTTTCAACGCCAGATTATTTTTCCTTCTTCTTCTTCTTCTTCTTCTTCTACTTCTTCTTCCACATCTAACGTGCCTGCAGCAATTATGATCATCATTCAAGAATTCTTAATTTCTATTTTGTGTATTTATTTGTTTATGTATTTGTTTTATTTTATTTTCTTATTCTTTTTACTTGTCTTGTTTGTTTTATTCATTATGTTTATTTAATTGTTTATTCATTCATTTATTATTGTTTGACCGTCCAGACAAATATTCCCAGAACAATGAAAACTTCTAAAGACTGACCTTGCCCACGCCCACGGCGGCGGCGGTGGCTGACGCCTCGACATCTGGCCATAGGGAGGGACTCCCCGCCCACATCGACGAGGAGGAGGAGGGCGGGAGATGGAGTGTAGCAGCATAGGCTTCTTCTTCCAATCCACGCCCTTAGGGCAAAGGCGTAGTCGACTGGCGCCCTTGGGGCACTGAGCTCCAATTCGGTCTTCTAACTGTGTCATTCGCCTCAGGGAGATGAACTTGGATCTCTAACCCTTCCCCCCCCCCACCCTCAGGCAGGGTGGGGTTCCTGGGTCCTCTCCACTCTCCCCCTCCTCCTCCTCCTCCTCCTGCTCCTCCTCCTCCTCCTACTCCTCCTCCTCCTCCTCCTTCTCTTCCTCTCTTCCTCGTTCTCCAGCTCTGTCTGCGTGTGTCATCACTCTCTTCCTTCACCCTTTCTACTCATATTATCTCTTTACTACTCTTTTGCTCTTTTCTATCTCCTGCCCGTTTCCCACCTGACTTCTATTTCCCTTCTGCCTCTTTAATACCTCTTTTCAGCCTTTCTTCCATCTTGTACCTCTCTCTCTCTCTCTCTCTCTCTCTCTCTCTCTCTCTCTATATATATATATATATATATATATATATATATATATATATATAAAATAGCTGCCTAGTGTAGGCCTTATGGTCTTTTGCAGTCTCCTTTATTTCTTATGTTCTTATGTTCTTCTTATATATATACATATATATGTATGTATATATATATGTATATATATGTATATATATATATGTATATATATATATATATTTCTTCCCCTTCCTCCTCTCCCCCATCCGCACCCGGTCTCACCCGAATGGAGTCTGCCGACGTCAGCATCAGTGAAATGGGCCCGGGAGGTGCCAACACGCCCCCACCTGGCACTAACGGTGCCAAGACTCACGTGACCACTCCTCCCCAGTTTCCCCCTTACCACTCATTCCTCCTCCTCTTCCTCCTCCTCCTCCTCCTCTTCCTCCTCCTCCTCCTCCTCCTCCTTTCCCTTTCCCCCCCCTCCTCTTCCCCATTCTCCTCGTGTTCCTCCTCCGCTCCCTCCCTCTCCTGTTCTAACTCTCCCCCTCCTACTCCTCTCCCTCCTCCTCCTTTCCCTTCTCTCCTCCTCCTCTCCTTCCCTCTCTCTCCTATTCTATCTCTCCTCCTCGTCTCTCTCCTCCTTTCCCGTTTCTCTCTCTTCCTCTTCCCCACTCCTCTTCCCTATCCTCCTCTTCCTCCCTCTCCTATTATATCTCTCTTCCTCCTCCTTTCCCTTCTCCCCTTCTCCTCTCCCTCCCTCTCTTATTCTATTCCTCCTCCTCCTCCTTTCCCTCCTCCTCCTCTCCCTTCTCCTCCTTTCCCTTTTCCTCCTCCTCCTCTTCCCCATTCTCCTTGTGTTCCTCCCTCTCCTATTCTATCTCTCCTCCTCCTCCTCCTATCCCTCTTCCTCCTTTCCTCCTCCTCTTCCCCTCTTCCTCGTGTCCCTCCTCCTCCTCTTCATCCCTCTCCTATTCTTTCTCTCCTTCTCCTCCTACTCCTCTCCCTTCTCCTCATTCTCTCCCTCCTCTTCCTTTCCCTCCTCTTCCTTTCCCTCCTCTTCCCCATCCTCATCTCCCTCCTCTTCTCCCTGTCCCTCCACCTCCTTCTCCTCCTCCTCTTCATCCTCCTCTTACTACTCTTCTACCTCCCCTTCTCTATTTCCTCTTACTCTTCCTTTTCCTTCCCTCCCACCTTTGCTACAGGTGAGATTTTTCCTCACCCTGGTTAATATGACATGATTCTGACCAAAATAATTATACGAATTAAATATCGCAACAGATGGCGTAATTAATGGCCGTAGAGAGATAGGGAGAGGAAGAGAGAGATAGAGGAGAGAGAGAGAGAGAGAGAGTGATTGACTGCCTACATAGTGTCTATTATGGTTATCGTCAGAAGGTTTTATTCAGCAGATTGAGGGGGGATGTGCCCCCTTCCCCTCAAATTGGATCCAATGGATGAGTCATTCAATCTCCATCATCCGCTTTCCCCTCCCCGCTTTAGCGTTGCGCAAAAACACACGAAAGTTATCAAACATCTGATTGGTGTCATCGTGTGTGTGTGCATTTGTGTGTGTGTGTGCATTTGTGTGTGTGTGTGTTTTTGTGTGTGTGTGTGTGATTGTGTGTGCGTGTGTGTGTGTGTTTGTATGTGTGTGTACGTGTGTTTGTGTGTGCGCTTGTATGTGTATGTGTGTGTATATGTGTTTGTGTGTGTGTGCGCTTGTGTGTGTGTGTGTGTGTTTTTGTGTTTGTGTGTGTGTGCGCTTGTGTGTGTGTGTGTGTGTGTGTGCGTTTGTGTGTGTATGTGTGTGTGTGTTTGTGTGTGTGCGCTTGTGTATGTATGTATATGTGTGTGTGCGCTTGTGTGTGTATGTGTTTGTGTGTGTGTGCGCTTGTGTATGTATGTGTGTATGTGTGCGCTTGTGTGTGTATGTGTGTGTGTGTGCGCGCGCGCTTGTGTGTGTGTGTGTATGTGTGTGTATATCTCTTTAGCCTGTAAACACTACACTGATTACCCACCTAGCTGCCGCCAGACGGATTTATTGTTCTGAGGGGAGGCAGGGTTGATCATGACTCCTCCCCTCTCCCCTTTTTTCTCTTTCCCCTTCCCCACTTCCCCCCGTCCTCCCCTCCCCTTCCCTCTCCCCCCACCACTTCTCTCTTTCTCTCTTCCCCCCCGTTTTCCACCCCTCTCCTTCCCCTCTCCCTTTACCCGTACCTACTTCTCTCGTTCCTCTTCTCCACTTCCCTCCCCGTCCTCCACCCCTTCCCTTCCCCTCTCCCTTCCCCCCTCCCCACTTCTTTCTTTTCCCTTCCCCACTTCCTCCCAGTCCTCCACCCTTCCCCTTCCCCTCTCCCTTTTTGCCTCACCTTTTCCCCTTTCCACTTCTCTCTTTCATCTTCCCCCCGTTCTCCACCCCTTCTCCTTCTCTCCCCACTTCCCCCTCCCCCCTCCCCCTCCCAGCTTCTGTCTCTCGCCCTCCCCACTCTCCGTCCCCCTTCTCTCCCTTCTCTTTGGGTTTAGGATAACCTCCCCACCATGTTGCGTCGAAAATAGGCTGAGTCTTGTGTAGGTCCCAAGTGCACCTCGTGTTCGGTGGACGAGCTTGGGGAGGCGAATTGTCGTCGTGCGTGTGCGTGCGGGCCGGCCACTTGTTTCCGTTAGCTTCTCGTCGCCGCCGCTTGTGCCCTTGAGCGGCCCGGCAGCGGCGGCGGCGGCGGCGACTTGGCCGTTCTGGAGCAGGAGGTCACTGGTGCTCAAGGAGGAGGAGGAGGAGGAAGTGGTCTTTTTCCTTTTATTAATTTTTTTTCTTGTTTTTTTTTTCTGAGTCTTCAGCTTCGTCTTCTTCCTCTTCAGCTTCCATGAAATCTTCTCCTTTTCTTCTGCTCTTCCTTCTCCACCTCCTCTTCCTCCACCTCTTCCTTCATCTCCTCTTCTTCTGCTACTGCTGCTCGTCTCCTCCTCCTCCTCCTCCTACTCACAGTAAATGTGGAATGCGTAACCTTGCTTTAGTTCAGCAAAGAAGCCTTAGTATAGCCTCAGTGGTATTCTCTCTCTCTCTCTCTCTATCTCTCTCTCTCAGTTTATCCATGTCTACCTTGTTCTCGCTCTTTCATATTTTATATGTGTTTGTGCTTGCATATATGTGCGTGTGTGTGTTGTACGCGCGCGTATGAGCGGTCGTCTGATTTTTCTCGTGATTTTTTTTTCACTTGTCATTTATATATTTATATATTTTTGTCACCTGCTCTCCTTAGTGCCGGGATGAGTATTTTGTTGTAATAATAATGATGCTGATGATAATAATAATGATAATAATAATAATAATAATAATAATAACAACAACAATAATAGAAATGATAACGATTATAATAATAATGAAAATGATAATAGTAATGATAATAATAGTGGTAACAAAATTATATTAGTAATGATCATGGTGATTATATATAATCAGTATAGAGCTTGACGCCTAGTGCCAACGGCAATATTGTTCAAACTAATTCCTCGTCTTCGTCTCATTTGTCCAATTTGGATCTGTGTTGTCTTTATGGACATGCCACACTTTAAATATTTTATTCTGGCTAACGCCAAGAGTCTGTTACGATGAAGAAATTCCGTGCAAGTATTTGAGTGATGAA
>NC_134785.1:27188538-27196038 GCF_046742065.1 Oratosquilla oratoria
CAAAAGATTGAGGTAACGTGTGTGTGTTTGTGTGTGTGTGAGTGTGTGTGAGTGTGTGTGTGTAGTCTTCTCAATGTATTCCGTATGGAAGGGGAGTGAGTCATACGACGGGAGAGGAAAATGGTCTTCCGCCCACACACACACAAGGTCCTCGGCCGGTCGTCGGGTAGGCGACAGGTCGTGGGGTACCCCGTAGGTCGTAGGGGGGTATCCTACAGGTCGGGGATGGGGTGGTACCTTACAGATCGTTGGTGGGATACCCGATAGGCCGAAAGGTGTGTGTGGGGGGGTTACCTAATAGGTCGTGGAGTACCCGACAGGTCGTGGAGTACCCGACAGGTCGTGGAGTACCCGACAGGTCGTGGAGTACCCGACAGGTCGTGGAGGTACCCAACAGGTCGTTGAGGTACCCAACAGGTCGTGGAGTTCCCAACAGGTCGTGGAGTAACCCACAGGTTGTGGAGTACCCGACAGGTCGTTGGGACCAATGTTTGTGCCCATTTTGACCCCTTCAGGCCTGTGACGTACTTAATAGAGTTTAGCCTGACGAACGGCGGCACATTTTTATATATATATCCTGGAAACCATCTATTCCTCGTCCTCCTGTTCATCTTCTTCCTCCTCTTCCTCCTCTTCCTCCTCCTCTTCTTCCTCCTCTTCCTCCTCCTCCTCCTCCTCCTTCTTCTTCTTCCTCTTCTTCCTTCTCTTTCTCCTCCTGTTACTCTGAGTGAATGACATAAAAACAGATTGTCCTTCTAAGAGAGAGAGTGACCTATGGGAGACCCCAGAGGACCGTTGCCGGCAGTCGAGGAACCACGAGGTCGCGGGCACCGAAACACGAGACAGCATCATTATTACTACTAGCTGACGCTTCTCTAGTTAGAGGGGGCGACACTTTACTGCTCGTTAC
This sequence comes from Oratosquilla oratoria, assembly GCF_046742065.1. Taxonomy (NCBI): domain Eukaryota; kingdom Metazoa; phylum Arthropoda; class Malacostraca; order Stomatopoda; family Squillidae; genus Oratosquilla; species Oratosquilla oratoria. Next base: position 27,189,449 of record NC_134785.1, read on the forward strand.
CGTAATTAGTGGAAAGACGCTAAGTTAGCGGCTTTAGCTAATAGTTAGCAGGGGATGGGTGAGGGAGTGGATCTTGCTCATGAAAATAGTCTAGACGAAGTCTAATAAACTGACCTGGGAGTCTTGGGTGAGAGTACGCGTGATAGTTGTGATAGTTGCTCGTGAGAGCTGATAGTTGCAATTGATAGTGACAGTGGATGTAGCGAGAGCGCATGAGTAAATGCATAGATGAATGTCCAGTATACTGAAGCCAGTTTTCAGATAGGCGTTATATATATATATATATATATAATATATATATATATATATATATATATATAATATACACATACACGTGATGCAACGATACTCTCCAGATATTACCCCAGAAAGGAGCCCACACCCTTTCTTTTCCTCCTTTCCCTCCCTCTTTTCCTCTCTTTCTCTCCCTCTTTCCTCTTTCCCTCCCTCTCCCTCCCTCCCTCCCTCCCTCTTCCTCCCCCCTCTCCCCCCCTCTCTCTCGCTCTCTCTCTCTCTCTCTCTCTCTCTCTCTCTCTCTCTCTCTCTCTCTCTCTCTCTCTCTCTCTCTCTCTCCCCCTCTCCCTCTCCCTCCCCCTCTCTCTCCCTCCCCCTCCCTCTCCCTCTCCAAAATTGGGTAAAGATCTGTTGACAAATGATGACACAGTTTAAGGAATGTTTGTGCCGATGAAATGATTATGTAACGTGTGTGTGTGTGTTATACATCTACTGTATATGCGTGTGTGTTCGGCCGTGTAGACTACATGTATGTGTGTGTGTGTGTGTGTGGCGCCATTGTTGGGATGTGTTGATGTTGGGTCACGTGCATCGAAACGGGGTCGAGAGTTTGATGCGATGCGGCGCAGCCGGGGCGGAGCTGGGCCGGGGGGCGGGGGAAGAAGGTCACAAACGCTCATAAAGATCCTGTCTTGGTGCAGTCATGAACCACAGATCTGTTTCCATGGTTGAACGATTGAAAATCATTTGATTGATTGATTTAATTTGTTTATGTATTTGTTGTACGAGGAAATGTCTAGGGACTAATTGCTGAGAGGAATTTGTTAGATGCGTATGTATGTCGTATTCAGGTCCAGAGAAGTTTGCAGGAGTATCATGGCAAATATTGGCACGGTCCTGCGACTCACAATGGGGGATTAGGTGATACCAACGTTCAGTAGTGAACAGAATGTTGACGATAATGATGATGGTGGTGATGATGATGGTAGTAATGGTGATGATGATATGATAATGATGGTGGTGGTCGTGGTGATGATGGTAGTGGTGGTGATGATATGATGCTAGTAGTGATGGTGGTGATATGATGATGGTAGTAGTGGTGGTGATGATGATATGATGGTGGTGGTGGTGGTGATGATGATAATGATAGTGGCGGTGATGATAATGATAGAATTGATAATGATGGCGTTAGTGGTGGTGATGGTGGTGGTGGTGATGATTCTAAAGGCGGGTGTTAGCGTCAGGGCGTGCCCCTCTTAAGCCTAAGTCCGATAGCACCAACGCGGTAGTAGAAGTTTTGATGTACAACTAGTTATCAAGGACTATTTTTTACGTTCTTCCCCTACGCGCGCGCGTGTATGTACACGTGTGTGTACCTCTGTCCGTGTGTGCCCGTTTTTGTGTACACGCTTACATGTGTGTGCACATATTTTTTTTTAATCTTTGTCGCGTGGCATGTTGATTCCCATCGTGACTGTACTTACCCTGGATGCCCCAACACGTTGGGCAAAGGTGATGACCTTGATCGCAGCTATGCTCGACCTGCTGTTGGGGTCTCTCCCTCCCTCTTTCGCCCTCTCCCTCCCTCTTTCGCCCTCTCCTCACTCCCTCTCTCTCCTCTCTCCTCTCCCTCTCTCTATTTATATACATTAGGAATTCCTCATAGTTTATTAAGTCTTTCGAGTTATACAAAGACGAATAAAATAGTTTGGCGGCAACCAGAGAAAAATTATAAACATTACCCGGAATACAGAGAGAGAGAGAGATTAGTGGCGACAATAATTTACGTACCACTTTATTCACTCGTTTATTTATGAAGAAGCTGAATAAAATATTATGGTGGCAACTGTGATATGTGTGTCCCAATTGGGGGCAGTCAGCGTATATATCAAGGTATTAACAACACATTGATTGCGGTAGATTTTTTTTTTTTTTTTTTTAATCTGGCGTTACTCAACATTTTGAAATCATCACAAGATCCTTATGGATGGGATACCTTTAAATGAATAAAATCACCTGGTGAGAGCTGGACTATTATATAAATACCCCAGATTGCAATCAACATAATGGATTAAAAAAGCTGACGATTTGGGTCTCTTGTCCGTATTAAGCGGGGCGGGCCCTCCACCCATGGGGCAACAATGGGGCGATGTGGGAGGGAATGGAGGGCGAGCGGGAGGCCCCGAAAAGAACAATGGCACTGTGGGAGGGGGGACGGGGGGAGGAGGAGGAGGAGGACACCTGTGGTGGTGGTCGGGGATAGTGTCTGCCCGGGGCTATTTTGCAAGGGCAGGACTCCGGGCCCGGGGAGGTGTGTGCTCTCTCTCTCTCTCTCTCTCTCTCTCTCTCTCTCTCTCTCTCTCTCTCTCTCTCTCTCTCTCTCTCTCTCTCTCTCTCTCTCTCTCTCTCTCTCTCTCTCTCTCTCTCTCTCTCTCTCTCTCTCTCTCTCTCTCTCTCTCTCTCTCTCTCTCTCTCTCTCTCCCCCCTCCCTCTCTCCCCTCTCTCTCTCCCCTCTCTCTCTCCCCTCTCTCTCTCTCTCTCTCTCTCTCTCTCTCTCTCTCTCTCTCTCTTGTTATCTCTTGTTATCTCTTCTTTCCTCTTTATTCTCTCGTTCTCGTTCTCAGTTGTTACTGTATCGGTCTGTCAGTTTATCTATCTTTATCTCTGTGGAGTTGGGGAATTTGACCCAAGACATATTTATACAATAATAATATATTGTAATCAACGTAATTTATCCAGTTTTACTAGAAGCATGACAGCGGTACTTTTTTTCTTCCTCCAGTTATGACCTAAATTAATCCCGGACTAACACGCGTGAATCTCTTCCTTCCTCTCCCCCTCCCCCCAAAAAAGTCACTCTACCCCCCTTCCCCCACACTCGTCAGCACCAGAGTGCGGAAGGAAGTTTCACAACACAAGGATATGTTCGTACAGAATACGTACATGTGTGTGTGTGTGTGTGTGTGTGTGTGTGTGTGTGCAAAATGGATAAGGTGTTGGTTGCTTGTGTGAGGTAAGGGTTTCTGGAAAGGGAATATCGTTTTTATACGAGTATTACGTTCTCCTTAGTTCAGTAGCCCCAAGAATAGGCTGTTGACTGCACAGGTTTTATGTAGTCATTGTTTTAGTGACTTTAGAGACACCCCTACGGACCAGAACCACACAGAATTGTTATGATTGGTGACTAATATCTACCCACAAAAGAGTGTTTCTCTCTCTCTCTCTCTCTCTCTCTCTCTCTCTCTCTCTCTCTCTCTCTCTCTCTCTCTCTCTCTCTCTCTCTCTCTCTCTCTCTCTCTCTCTCTCTTTTGCTACCTCGATGACATTTCCACCTCTTCGGTGCGAAAACCTCGCCAAGGATAGAAGCGCTGGTCATGGCCAAGAAGGTACGAGCTCAGTAGCCGTGCGATACTGTCCATTAGGAAAGAAACGCCCGTGAATCCCCGCCAGTAATTACCTCCGTCAGTAACGGAGAAGAATTGTGGAGACAACACATCAGCGATGACAAATCCCTCTTGTAGTCACCCTATGTGTCGCCAGGCGATTTTATTCACCTGTGAGGCGCCTCTCCATACCGAGGGGTTCCCCCTACCCCCCCCCTCTCGCTGAATTAAATTGCAGAATGTAACACAAATCTGAAATAGTGAAAGAGATTCAGGTGATGGTGCAATTTTAGGCTTGGTCAAGCATACTCTCTCCCTCTGTCCGTCTCTCTCTCTCTCTCTCTCTCTCTCTCTCTCTCTCTCTCTCTCTCTCTCTCTCATTGTCAGTACAATGAAACTGTAGTATTTCATGGGCGACAACCAGCGTTTCTATCCTTGGAGATGATATTGCCCCGAAGAGGTGGAGTCAGAGAGGTAAAGAAGAGGTGCAAGTTAACTGAAAGGAATATATACAGTATATATATATATATATATATATATATATTATATATATATATATATATATATATATATATATATATATATATATATATATATATTAACAAATATTGAATGGTCCCCAGTACACAGATATTCTTCTCAACCACTATATCTTATCTCCATTTTAATTCCTTGGAAACACGACCGAGACTAAAAGTAGTATGTAGCTCGATGGAAGCATATTCGGAAACAGAGACGCTGTCAGGCTGAGGACTCGAACCTAGCTGATACGTAACAATGGAGAGTGACTTAACCAACTCAGCCATCTCGATCGTGTTTGCAAGGAATTAAATTGGAAATAAGGTAATGTTGTTAATAAGAATATATATATATATATATATATATATATATATATATGTATATATTATAATTTTTTCATATGTATTACACAAGAATTTTTTTGAGTATATATATATATATACATATATTTTTTCATATGTATTACACAAGAATTTTTTTTAGTGTATATATTTATTCAAGTCGGGGTCTTGGTTGAGATTATGTTCACGCGAGGGTCCTCTGTTCTACATCACCACATAATCTGTGTCGCCGTGTTGGAGGCCCACATGCGATGAGACGGGAGGGGGGGGGGAAGGGTGGAGTGGATCAGATCCAAAGTGGATGGGTGTAGGTGGGAAGAACCTTGGGTGGAGTAGCATGGTAGTGGATTTTTTTTTTTTTCTCTCTCTCTCCGAGAGAGAGAGATGGTGATAGGGAGAGGGAAGTTAGTAGATGGTGTAGGAGGTAGATATGGTGAAGGAAGCGTGGATAGTAGGGTTGGAGATGGTGAAGGTGGAAATAGTGACGCAGGTGGAAATGGAGGAAGTGTAGATGGTGATAAAGGTGGAGGTAATAGTAGTCGAGGTGGAGGTAGTGTTGGAGATGGTGGTGGAAGTAATGGAGATGGTGGAGATAATGGATGTAGTGTTGGAGATAATAGGAATAGTGGAGATGGTGGTGGAGATAGTAAAGGAAGTGTTGAAGATGATGGGGGTGGAGGTAGTGGTGGAGATGGAGGTAGAATTGGTGTTGGAGATGATGGAGGTGGAGGTGATAGGAATAGTGGAAGTGATGTTGAAGGTAGTGATGGAGATAATAAAGGTAGTGTTGGAGATGGTGGAGGTGGGAGGGGAGAAAGGTGTGGTGGGGGGGAGCTTTCATACTGAAGTGATGCGCTCGCCCGCAGGTGGCGATGGGATGAGGGGAATGGGAACCTATTGTGTTCCTCGTGAGAGTTCGTGAGGGACTGCAGTGTTCTCCCCCGTGAGAGTGAGTATACTAGTTGGGACAGTGAGAGTGCCACAGCGTCAGGTATGCCCGTGAGTGACTTGGGTATATTAGTAGGGATGGTGAGAGTGTAGCGTGAGAGTTGGAGGCTCCAGTGCCGTGAGAGTGAGTATATTACGCAAGTGAACATTTGCAATAGCACGGAATATACCCGTGAGTGACTACATGAAGAGAGAGAGAGTGACAAGTGTGGTTAGGACCGTGAGAACGAGTGGGCTTAATTTTGGAACCGTGAGATTCTGAGAAAATGTATTAGTCATAAAAGTGAGTACACATGTTACGTAACCGTGAGAGTGAAAGATTGCATTGATTAGGACCGTGAGAGTACATCATTCAGGACGTGGGAGTAAGCGGCTGCATTCCGTGAGTGTTATCGTGAGTGCGATAGTGAGAGTGAGTATATATTGATGTGGACAGTGAGATTGCAACTACATCGTTGTTGCAAGTAGTTCAGGTCCCCTCAGCCTGTTAAATGAACAAAATCGCTTGGGGTTAACCAGAATAAAGTATAAATATTGTTAGATTTCCGGACTCGTCTAATTGTATCATTAAAAATAATAATTACTCGTTGCATCGGATTCTCCAATATTTGCAAAGTTGACGGGGCCGTCCTTGCAATGTGTGCAATTATGAAATGTGAATAACCTCCCCCCCCCAGATTCCCCCCGGGGTCATACCCCCGGGGCTTGTTATTGAGAAACAGAAAACATTACAGAGGCACTGAGATTAAGTTCTAAATTAAATGGCAGTTCAGTTCGTGTAAGCTGAAATTAGGTTAAAACAGTTGGAATATTTATTTAGTAAGTTTTTCATAGGCTTCTGTGGTGGGGGATAAGAGTACCGCCGTAATGTATTATTTAATATTACAATTTGCTAGGCAGTGTCAATATTTACTACGCAATATCAATGTTTGTTAGGCTATATCAATATTTGTTAGGCAATAGCAAGATTTATTACGCTGTTTATCTTTGAACTGAGTAGCGTGTGGAGGAGAGAATGGTGCGTACGGCTATGTGTTGATACAATGAAAAAGCCAGAAGGAATGAACACCCTCCATCATCTCAAACGGTTATGTCACCGTGATAGGACCGTTACGTTGACCGTTAATTTTCAAAAATTTGAATTCAAATCAAATTGAAACTGTCT
>NC_134785.1:27201038-27203538 GCF_046742065.1 Oratosquilla oratoria
ATGGCTATTAAATTTATGGTGAATAATGTGTAAGATTTACAGTTAGTAAATTTATTTATTTATTTTAGGAGATCGGGCAAAAGTGTGAGCTCCTTACTTCTTCGGCACAGGAGGGGGAGGAGGAGGAGGAAGATGAGGAGGTTGGATAAGATGAGAGTAAAATGACTAGGCGGAAGAAGGATGAGGAGATGAGAGGAGGAGGAGGAAGAAGATGAGGAGGTTAGATAAGATGAGAGTAAAAGAAGGCGGAAGAAGGATGAGGAGATGAGAGGAGGAGGAGGAAGTGGTGGGGTTGGAAAGGGTGGGAGGAAGAGGAGGAGTGTTTGAAGGAAGGTTTAAGAGTGCGGGAGACGTGGTGAGATGACATTTCCAAGATTTTTGTCAAATGTCTTGATACACTTTCAGGAAACTTCCTCGCTGAACGGAAGTCTGTGAATGAAGGACAAAAGTGATTGTATTGATTGTGTGTGCGCGTATGCGCACATGCGTGTGTGTATGTATGTATGTATGTATGTACTTACATAGTTGTATCTTACGGGAAGTGGAGCTATGCACGTGTGTGTGTGTGTGTGTGTGTGTGTGTGTGTGTGTGTGTGTGTGTGTGTGCACCTGTGTGTGTGTGCACCTGTGTGTGTGTGCACCTGTGTGTGTGTGTACCTGTGTGTGTGTGTGTGTACATGTGCGTGTATGCACACCATGTACTATATGCACGCAAAGGATAAGGTAATGTCAAACGTTTGTTATATTTTCGTAGTCTATAAAATACTAAATATTGTTTAGTATAAGGCTTTGGTCCATACCATGATATTATGATCTTATATATTGATTTATTATGTATTCATTTCTTTATTGATTATTTATGTATATACCACGATCTATCTAATCCACATTGGCGAAAGTATGAAAAGATTCTTGTTAATATATATTCATAGACTTATTATTATATATATATTTTTTTGCGATTTTCTTGATTATTCTGTACCGTTTTATATCCAGTTGGTGTATATATACCGGTAATAGTAGTAGTAATAATTAATGATGATTATTATTGATAGTAAAAGTAATAATGGTAATAGTGATAATAATAATGATAATATTTTATCTATTTGCCTGGTGATTTAATTCATTCGAGGTGAATTGAGACAAAACGGGGGCGAGCTCGAAGCCCATTGCTCCACAGTGGCACTCGGATATAACAGTAAATTGAGAGGCGGAGGAAGGTAATGGGGCCCAGTGGGGGAATGGGTGGGTGTCTGCCTGGGTGCGTGTCGGTGTGTGGGGAGGGGGAATGTGGGTGTGTCTGTTATCAGTGACGTCACCAGGCGATGTTGCAAGTTTATATATATATATATATATATATATATATATATATATTGACACTGATAATAATTTGTAAGGTGTAACTTGTTAACGTAATTCCATTATTTGTTGACGATATTTTTAGTTGAACCTAATTTGTTTGAAAAAAAAAATCAAATTTTGTTATAATGCCATTCTTATTTTTAGTTTGATATAATTTCTTTGTACAAAATATAATTTTCTATTACATTGCCATTATTATTTATTGGCGATATTTTAGTTGAAAATAGTTTCTTTTGCGAAATATATGAACCTCTTTGAGGTAAAATATAAAAATAGATAAATAAAATCAGAAGGATAACATTAAACACTAAATCGTCATCTTTTTGACGAAACTGTCTCTGCAGATAGGCCATTGTGTTGGTAAAGGCTAAGATTGGGTTGCCAGTTCGTAATTTTGTCGACAAAAAACGTTGCAGTTGAGCAAAAAGGAAATATGTACCAATTTTTATGTGTGTCTTTCTGCCTTGCTTCTGATCCAGGGCACTGGGCGAGATGCAGGGATGACCCGTCATCCAGGAGGAGCCAAGAAAAGAGGGAGGGAGGGGTGAATGGGAGTGGAGTGGGTGGGGATGAAATGGGTGGGAGTGGAATTATGTCTTTTGACTGGCTACCTCTCTTGTAAGTGGGAAAAACCCTTGCTATATGTATACATATTTATTCATTTATTTATTTCAAACAATGTAAATATTGTTCAATATTAAAAACCGTGAACATGGTAGTAAGTTCAAACTAATAAACAGTGGACTGTTCACACTAGTGAACACGGTGGAATGTTGACTGCAGTGAACAGTAGAATGTTCAGACCAGTGGACTTGTGGAAATTGATCCGGAAATACGTGGAATAATGTTGAAAGTTCATCCAATCTATTTGTGTTCAATCGGGTTGAACGAGACAAGCAGTTTCAGATTCCTGTGTCAAATATTTGAACTCTTCGTTGAGTCAGTTTGTTCAAAAGGTGTGAACGTGTCACGTGAGAGAGGATTGCTGGGTGTCTGTTATGTTGAACAGATAAGGAGATGATGTGTTCATAAAGTTTGTCTTTTCATAAGCGTGTTTCTCTTTTTGTTTCTCTCTTCATGTCGTCCTGTCTTTCTCTTTCTCCTTCTCCCTCTTTCTCCTTTGTCCCTCTTTCTCCCT
>NC_134785.1:27211038-27213538 GCF_046742065.1 Oratosquilla oratoria
CACTTCATCTGTTCACTGCGCGTGGGGGGAGAGGTGGGTCGGACGAAGATTTTTTTTTTTTTTCGATTTCAGTTTGATTCTTTATTGTTTTTACTTGCTCTTTTGAAACTGGCTATAAAACCTGAAATTGATACATTTGATAGTCTTTGATGTTTTGTGATATTGAGAAGTCGGTTATTCTTGGAAAGGCAGGCCTACACTAAATGGGCTTTTTCAGCCAAGGTGCCGTTATTGTTATTGTTAGGTTCCGGGGTGGGTGAGGTGGCAGAGGTTTCCCATAACACCTAAGGACAACCTACCCGTTCTGGGGGACAATCAGAGGCTCACCCAGGTGGTGTTACAAAGGTGGGGGAAGGGGGAAAGGGTGGCATTCATCCAGCTGTGAGGGTATTGGGTGTGTTATTATCATTTAGTTACAATAACAGCAAACAGGTTATTTATGAAGGTGATTTCAATAACAGTGAAACTGATAAGAACAGCAGATAGGTGGAAGAAGTGGAAGATAAGGAAAAAAGGGAATGACGAAGAAGTAGTAGGAACATAAGAACATAAGAATAAAGGAGAAGAAAGATAAAGATGAAGAGAGAAAGAACGAGAAAGATTTCTGGAAGTTTCTAGAATTCGGAACTTCGTTGCGGATATTGGAGATATTAAATTGGAAAGGAATTTCCAATTGTGTTAGTAATAAAGGATTATTATAGTGTGTGGGATTTGTGAAGTCATGCAATCATTCTGAATCCACTGCTGAACTTTGCCACTTCACTCTTACAAGCTTCTCTGCTTCATCTCTTTCTGTCTGGTCTTCCTCGCAAACGCTTATAATTTCACAGCGTCCAGTCAGTTAACACAAGCTATCTGCCGTCTGTGATGTGCCTGTTTTTTTTTTATTTATTTATTCTTTTTTATACAAAAGTTGATTGTCACTGAGCAAAATGGAGTCACGTACATGCGGTCACAAAAAATGTTCTTTTGATTTTGTGATTTTGCAAACATTTCGCTCGTGGCGAGCAGAGTAGTGTTTCATTTTGCGGTTGAACGAAAAAGAGGAGTTTTGACCGAATGTTTTAGATACAGTGTCGGAAGGGTTAATTGGGTGGCGAAGGCGTGTGCACACACGCGCGCACACGCACACGCATGCCTTGTAAATACTTGGACACGGTTTAGAATTTCAACTGCACCCAATAAATGACATTTTCCGTAGCTGTCGTAGCACATAAGGAAGAGGTGGCTTTTGGCCCGAGGAAAGCCATACAACCACAACAGAGTCGACCTCTGAGACTCGGTCTGTCACAGCCGTCCGGGAAGTAACACCTGGGTTACGACACGCCACAGTAACGCTGTGCCAGTCCAGCCTCCGGTAGCGGACTTGTGTATATATATATATATATATATATATATATATATATATATATATATATATATATATATATATATATATATTTTTTTTTTTTTTTTTTTTTTTTTTTTTTTTTTTCGAATGAAGCGCTGTGTTGGTTGTGCCGTGGTTGGATTGTTGAGATGTGCTGTGGCTTAATACTCTACTGTGTTTTGCATCTGTGACTGTTCTGTTTTGTGCTTTGCTGTCTTCTCTTACGTTAAGCTCTTGTTTAATGTTCTCTGTTGTCCTCTGCAGTGCTGTGTTGCGTTGTGCTGTGGTAACACAGGGAGTGACCTTGTTCCAAGTCCAAAGTGTCAGTCGGTACTCCCCACTTCAGCACATCAAGCATGCCGAGCCCTTAAGTCCTTGTTCAGCTTCCTGCTTCCACACTCCGGCAACGCATACTGAATGTACCAGGCTCTTACATACAGTAAATCAGATATGAACACAATATATAAAGGGTGGAGGATCTCCGACGTTGATGTCTTAGCCCGCCACAACAATAACAGCAACCTCTGCCCCCCCTCACTCTACCCTCCCCTCACTCCACTCTCCCCTCACTCTGCCCTCTCCTCACTCCACCCTCCCCTCACTCCGGCCATCTCTCACTCTGTCCACCTCTCACTCTGTCCACCTCTCACTCTGTCCACCTCCCACTCCGTCCACCTCCCACTCCGTCCACGTCCCACTATACCCCATCCCACTCCACTTTCTCTCTCTCTCTCTCTCTCTCTCTCTCTCTCTCTCTCTCTCTCTCGCTGTGTGTGTCTCGCTTTCTTTTCCTCCCTCCCTCTCCCTCGCTCTGTATCTCTCTTTCGACCTCTCCTGTTTCTTCTCAATTTACTTATTTTGTTCCTCGTCCTCCTCCTCTCTTCTCCGCCTCTCCTCACCTCTCCTCTTCCTCTTCTACATTTCTCGTCCAAACTTCATCGCCACTCCTCTCCTCTCTTATCCAGCAACTCCGACTCTTCCTTCTTCCTCCACTGGAACAAAGGAACATCACGAGCGGTTGTCTCGAGAGCAACAAGAGATAATAAGTGTTTCTCTCCTTCTCGTGGACTATCTCTTATCTCTTCCACTTCTAGAGGACGCGTATGGGTGGGGGGTGGATGGGAGAGGAGG
>NC_134785.1:27221038-27223538 GCF_046742065.1 Oratosquilla oratoria
GGAATTAAGTCCAGATTAATTTTTTTTTTTTTTTCTGGACATCGCAGTTCAAATAAAACTTGGATTAAGACTTTATAGCTGGCGATGATCACGAGTCCAGGACCTGAGCCAAAATCATAATGACGCGCGCACACACACACACACACACACACACACACACACACACACACACACACACACACACACGCACACGCACACATAATGTGCCTGGTGTACTTTGGCTCGCGCATGCAGAATACGTGTATATAGTATCACACACACACACACACACACACACATACACACACACACACACACACACACACACACACACACACACGCACACACACACGGGCCCTCATGCATTGTTAGGAATTCAATTAGTGGGTTTGTAAAATGTGAGTGGGTTTACTCCGTGTTAGCTAGAATGTTGTTGGCTAAAATAGTGGTGTTAGATAATCTGGGGGTGTTAGGTAGTGCGGTGGTGTTAGCACGATGGTGTTAAATAGAAATGTGATTTTAGGTAACATGGTGATGATGTATCCCACGGTGGTGTTAGGTAATATGGTGCGAGATATAGTTAACACGGTGGTACCTCTGACAGTGTTAGCTCAAACGTTATAAGCCCAAACTTTGTTGGCAAATACGGTGTTAGCTAACATGGTGTTAGATAAAACGGTGTTTATTCGAATTGTGTTAACTAATCGGTGTTATTCGAATGGTGTCACTCAAACAGTGTTAGCTGAAACGATGTTAGCTAGCAGGGTGTTAGGACATCATTATTCTTAAATTTTGTTTCAAGGTGATACCAGGAGCTTTTAAAAGGAAGATTCATTTTGGAATGAGACGCTCTGGGCTAGTGGAGGTGTCACACACAGGGCAGACTCTGGTAGGATTTATATTTGTTCTTTTTTATTTGTTTATTTATTTATTTATTTATTTTGCATATGACTCGTCATCTATGCTTTTGAATATTCTCTGTATCTCTATCACTAAGAAACGACAGACAAATATTCTCTTTGTACCAAAATAACCGATTTTATTCATATGAATATATATATATATATATATATATATATATATATATATATATATATATATATATATATATATATATATATATATATATAATAATGTTCTCCGAGATTTATTATCTTTCGTTTGTGACCTTTTGTGCATTGCCGGTTCCTTTCCAAGTGTTTAGACTCTTGTCTTATAAACCTTATTATACATCTATTTTCTTCTGCATTCCCCTGGAATGTGAATAACACGAAAGCGCTTGGAAATTTCTGTTTCATTCCAATTTCCTTTGTGATTACCTGCATATATATATATATATATATATATATATATATATATATATATATATATATATATATATAACATATATATATATATACATATATATATATATATATATAAATGTGTGTATGTGTGTGTATATACTCGTACGTGTATGTTGATTTATGTGTGCTTATATTAAGGTTTGTTTTTGTAATGGAGATCCTCGTAAGGTCATAGTGCCAAAATTATGGCGAAGACGAAAACAGTGAGGCAATCTTTTGGAAGCCTCTGTTCATCGTCTCTTGTGTTTTGTTTTATATATATATATATATATATATATATATAATATTTATATATATATATATATAGTGTATTTTTTTGCGTTCTTGCGTGTGTGTGTGCGTGCGCGCGCGTGCGCATGTCTATTAAAGAAAGGGTGAGGCTTATGGCATCCTATCTTTTTATTATTCATTAAACGAAAATATAACCATTGGTTGCCTGGAACCTTCGTAATGGAGGTAATTTCTCTCTCTCTCTCTCTCTCTCTCTCTCTCTCTTTCCCTCTTTCCCTCTTTCCTTCCCACCCTCCCGCTTTCCCTCCATCCGTGGATGTGGTTTTGGGTGCAAGTGTAACTGTGTGTATATGTATTTGAATTGCAGTATACTGTATATGAAAGAAGCAACGCTCGTGGGGTCCTTCTCTTACTCTACGGTTATAATATCTGGATACACATTCATATATAGTTCCAATTTGGGTGTGCGCGTGTGCGTGTGTATTTGTGTGTGTGTGCGTGTATTTGTCTGTATTTACGTAATTGTATTTTACGAGAAGAGCTATATGTTCGTAGTGATTTATCTTTGTATCTTTCAGCATTAATTTTGTTCTTAAATTCTTGTATAGTTTTTGCACTCACTGTTTCCTCATCCAATTTATTCCAGATATCCACCACTCTGTGTAGGAAACTATTCTTTTTGATATCTCTTCTATAACTATCATCTTTATTTTTGTTTTCATGTTCTCTTGTTTTTCTTTTATCTTAGTTAATCGTCCCTAAATTGTGTGTGTGTGTGGTTGCACTTGTTAGTATATTTATAAGTATTGATTTACTTGTACTTTATAAGTAGTATGGTGGAATGCCCAGCCAATGGCTGGCTCGTGATTGGATACTGGAGTAAATTACTTTTGAACAGCTTCAATTCGGTAACGCGCTTGTGGATGAGAATAATTGTTTGGTGA
>NC_134785.1:27228538-27238538 GCF_046742065.1 Oratosquilla oratoria
ATGAAATGAAAAGGAAGAGGTTCAACCGCTACGGATGGCCTTGTTACTCTCCCTCTTCTTCTTTTCCCTCCTCTTCTTCTGCCTCCTCTTTTTCTGCCTCTTCCTCGTCTCCCTCCGCTCCCTTCTCTTCCTTCTCTCCCTCTCCCTCCTCTTCCTCTCCTCTTCATCTTCCTACTCTTCCTCTCCCTCCTGTCCCTTTTCTCCCTCTTCTTCCTCTCCCTCCTGTCCCTTTCCTCCCTCTTCTTCCTCTCCCTCCTGTCCCTTTCCTCCCTCTTCTTCCTCTCCCTCCTCCCTCTCTCCCTCCTCTCTCTTCTCTCCCTTCTCTTCCTCTGCCTTCTCCTCCTCCTCCTTCTCCTCCTCCTCCTTCTCCTCCTCTCCTCCCGCCGTTCCGTCCTCCGCCTATCCCCCACTCCCTCCTCCTCGCCCCCCCCCCCTCTTCTCCTGACTGGGGCCCATCGTCCACCCCATCTATTTCCATCTTCTCTCCATTCTCCTCCATTCTATGCCACTTGGCTACTGTGGGTCATCTGCCAAAGCTTTTCTCCACATTTGAGGTCAAGTATATTTGTCACTTACGACGTAATATTTTACGGTTTCAGCTTGTTTACAACGCCGCACTGGTCGGATTCTGAAAAAAAGATGTTGAAAAGAAAGATTTGGGTGAAAGAAAACGCCATCCACCAATATCAGTCGTCCGGTTGGGGATAAAAGGCGATATGACGTCATCAACCACGCTGACCAATTGCAGGAGCTCCCCAAAGTGTCTCAACCAATCATAGCTCGTTTTTAACATTTAGCTACTTCATAGAGGCGTATGCTACGTTTCGTTAAGATATTTAATATTTAATTGAAATGTTAAAATCATTTGTTTTAAAGGGAAATGATATTTTTTCACATTTCGTTAGTGAGCCATGTACATGTTGAACATATTGTTTTCTTTTTAATTTCTTGGGTGTATATTATTACATTTTTTACCTAATCGACGGAGGAATTTTCGACAATTAGTGTATTTTCCTTTATCATTCCACTTTTATTGAAATATATTTCATGAATAAAAAGAGATAGGGAATGTAAAGTTGTAATTTAACATTTCAAGATTACCATAAAAATTATATATATATATATGTATATATATATATATATTTGCCAGGTTTAGATAAATGTTGTTACAAAACCCAAAGGGTAGCCGTCGACCATAGGGCCTCCGGGGAACGACCCAAAATGGTGCCTACCGGTTGAACACATTTGTCACCACTCTTTTCCACTTCAGTCTAGTCCACTTTATTCCACTTTTCTTCATTCTGTTCCACTTGATGGCATGATGCTGTTTCCTGTCTGAGCTCTCTCTCTCTCTCTTTCTCTCTCTCTCTCTCTCTCTCTCTCTCTCTCTCTCTCTCTCTCTCTCTCTCTCCCCCCTCTCCCTCTCTCCCTCTCTCTCTTTTTCTCTCACCTCTCCCCTAACTTTCTCTTCGTCTTTGTTTCTCATATTGAATGAAGCAGACAAACAGTCTTTTATCAGTGACGCCCTTCAATTACGAATAAATAAAATTAATATATGAATAAAATGAAATAGAAATAGATCAAGAGTAAGTAAAATACGATATTAGATCATTGCGACGGCACACAAACCTTAGGTAAATGATATGAACTTTTCCTGTATATAAACACACACACACACACACACACACACACACACACACACACACAGGGCTGAAATAATTTTAGCACCGCTGCGCTACGGGTCGTTACTCCAACTCGTGGGCAGGGAGTTCGGGTGTGTGTGCGTGTAAGGTCACAACGTTACCCAGAGATCGCTCATATATGAGCTCTGAGCTCTCTTTCGGGAGGATAATAGCTGTCGATCACGAGTCCAACACGTGATCCAAGATCATGGTAAATCACACACACACACACACACACACACACACACACACACACACAGTGCCAGCGTAGTTCCCTCCCTTGCGTCGTTCGGGGTCATCGACGGAGGTCCTGTGGGTGCCTGGCACCGGTTGCGTTGGCACTTCCCCCCTCCCCCTCGTGCCTGGACCTGACTGACTTGTGTGTGTTGTGTCGTCACGCAGGGATGACCTCGTCGGCGGCAGATTAGTTGATCCATGACCAGGGTGACGTTGTCATACGGAAAGAAATAGTAATGATAATAGAACAGGAATACTTTTGTATATGTACATGTATATATATATATATATATACATATATATATATATATATATATATATATATATATACTTCATAGGTATGTATATTTACACAAATATATGTATGTGTATATATATATATATATATATATATATATATATATATAATGAGGGTGTGTGTGTGAATTTATTTTATTTAAATTGTGTTTAAGGAACTTTTCTTTGGTAACAAAATAATGTAGAATACAGTGAAAAACTAAGAATAGAGAGACCCCTTTTCTTCATGAGAAAGAGAGACAGAGAGGGAGAGAGAAAGGTTCACACCTGTTGCTTCTGTTTCACTCTAATTGAGTTTTATAATGTCGAACTTCTTCCCCACGTCCCAATAAATTTCTTTCTTGAATGCGACTGACTCTCTCTTTCTCTCTCTCTCTCTCTCTCTCTCTCTCTCTCTCTCTCTCTCTCTCTCTCTCTCTCTCTATTCTTATTTGACGGGTCTGGTAGAAGTATTCCTTGGCAAATCCAGACTATTTCATTCAGGTGGGGGGGACTGCTGTGAGCAACCCTGCAGAGCGAAAGACAACAATTGGCAACGTCGCGACACTGTAGGAAATTTCGGCAGCGTTGCAAACTTATAAACATAAAGTTCATTGTCAGAAGATGAAGAGGAGTTGACATCATTTCTAATGGTTTATAAAGGTGTCATATTGTGTTTTATTTTTTTAAGGTGTTGTACTTTTAACCTATATTTGTAGAACAAAACGATGTTTGATCACGCCAAGCAGACGTGCTAGTTCAGAGGATTTGTCAAAGCTGTCGTGACATAGAAAGACGCACACACACACACACACACACACACACACACACACACACACACACACACACACACACACGCATTTATGCAACTGTGTGTGTATGTGCCACCTCTACCACGTGTGTATGGACAGCCGGAACAAATGGGGATCACAAAGAATAAGACCAACAGGATATTTAAGAGGTATTATGTGATACAGTACTTCGAACAAGTACTTTTAGTACCATATTGATTTAAATATTCAAATAGAGTATTTGAATGTATACTGGAGGAGATGGGTTAATTAATTGAAAATTAAATGTACAACTGGTTTGGATACAGATTTGTTTTGTTTTATCATAATCGCCAGCATCATTAGCATCAGTAATCATCATCGGTGATAATGGTGAACTGGTGGTAACAGGATCCCAGATTTCTATGTCAAACACCACCACAGAAGGCAACCCCCACCAAGTCCTCACAAGCCCTGATAGGAGAATATTGCTAAGTTAGCCGATCTTGTGGTACCGCACCAGTCAGAACTTTCTCTTTCGATGAATCTGCGAGATCACGCGCTCGCGCGCACGCGCACCCCCGTGCATGATGCTCTGTAGGTAACACTCGCCATCTGGTGCTGTGCATGACCCGTCGAGGCCCAGTCATGCATGCATTGTGTTAAGTATACTAGAATAGTGAGGCCTCGAACATGCAGGTCGCTCGGTGATAGGGTAATGGGTTTTCTGGGGGACTGCAACACCCCCAGGTGCTGGGAGCTGTGGGCCTGTAAGTGACTCATGGGGTTGGTTACTTGAGTGGATGTCTTGCCCAGGTGCGCGGACGCACACGTGAATGCGGGTAGCCTTCTTTGAGCGACGATATATTGGAATATATAAATGTATATTTCGTGGTGCGTACAGAAAGACAGTTTTGTTTGTGTGAAATCTTGAATCCAAGACCTATTGGGTATAGTACGTGTTATTTTAATACCTGCACACATACTTACTATACACATGTACACAAACACACGTACACACATATATACACAAACACACGTGCGCACACACATATACAAACACGTACACAAACGTGCACACAAATGGACGGACACACATGTACACAAACACGCACAAAACACATGTACACACACGTACACACACACATACGCGCATCTGCACACACACACACACACACACACACACACACACACACACACACACACACACACACACTCACATCTACACACACACACACATCTACACACACACGCACACACACACACACACACACACACACACACACACACACACACACACACACACATTTACACACACACACACATTTACACACACACACACACACATTTACACACACACGCACATCTACACACACAGACACACACACACACACACACACACACACACACACACACACACACACACACACACACACACACACACGCACACATATACACACACACACACATATATCTACACACACACATATCTACACACACACACATACACACACACATCTACACGCACAACTACACACATACACACACACGCACGCACGCACATCTACACACACATACACACGCACGTACACACGTGCACACGCTCCCGTTACGTACAGGTGTTTTGCACGGCCGGAAGCGGGTTGGATGGAGCAAGTGACATTTCGCGGCGTCACAGAACGTTACACGGGAGCGTTTCTGATATGTCACACGCCGGGTGAAGGCGACGGGGGTCGGGGGGGGGCCTGGGGGAAGGGGAAGGCAAGTGTCACAATACAGATTAACTCTTTGGGGCGTTCTTAACGTAGCGGCGGTGAGCCGGCACTTTGTTTTGTTGGTATTCTGCGTGCGTGTGTGTGTGTGTGTGTGTGTGTGTGTGTGTGTGTTTGTTATTCACTCTCACACACATACATACGTTCGGACATGCATGCGTACATAAATATATATATACATACGTGATAACATATGTGTATGCTCATCCGGGTTTCAAACTCGGGCCTGCTAGAGTAGCTTGACCCCTCGAGGGGTGTTCGTCAACTTTATTTATGTAAGTTTATTCATTTGTTTATGTTTAATATATTAGTCTTTATTCTTTGTCTTTTTTATTTTATTTTTTTCAAAGATATGACTATACGTTATACCGATAGGTAGTTTAACAGTTTTTTATTAAAAAAAAATATATATATTTCTTTAAAGGTTGACAATAGTTTATGCCTAGGGGAGTATGTACAGTATGCTTGTCATAGAAGTGTTAAGTCGAAGTTAATTTAACCCCAGGGTTAACTACAGCTAATTAAAATCGATTGAGTGAACCAGAGCAAAATATAGAAAAAATATCATAGGGAAGGGTTTATTATAAAAATATTTAATAGTATTAATGATAATGATACTAATGATTATAATAGTAATAATGATAATGATAATGATCATTATAACGACAATAATAACGATAATGATCATTATAATGATAATGACACTAATGATTATAATAGCAATAATCATAATAATCATAATTATAACAATAATAATAATGATAATAATTATGTATATGTTAGTGGGCTTTCCCTCCTAAGCTGGTACCCGATTCAAAACAGGAGAGAAAAATAAAGAAATAATATTCGGAATTGATGATGATAGTAATAATTAAGATAATTGCTTCATCCAGGAGGTATATGCAAAAGTGTGTATATTCTATTTTGCATGTTTGTTTACGACGAAATATATTCAAAGATTTATTTTTTCTCTAAATATTGATCAGCAACTGTGTTTGTGTGTTTGTTTACCAATGCGTTAGGAAACACGTGTTTGATTAATTGGCAAGGCTATGAATGTGTTTGTGTTTTCATTAGATCGTGCCTGTGTTTGTATACGTAAATATGGGTTGTGTTGAACACGGCAGTCATTATCGTAAATATTAATTTTATCCTAATTTGAGTTAGATTTATTTCTCAATGTATGATGGCGTAATTATCTCTCTCTCTTTCTTAGGGTGTGAGTTATATGCATACGCATAAATATATACAGGATATTTGTGCATATATTATGCTCATGGATTAATGTTTTTAATAAAACTATGATAGTTCTTTCTATTGGAGAATATCTACAATTAGAACGTTTCCAATATTCGGAACAAAAAGTTTC
The DNA here is from genome assembly GCF_046742065.1 of Oratosquilla oratoria. NCBI lineage: Eukaryota > Metazoa > Arthropoda > Malacostraca > Stomatopoda > Squillidae > Oratosquilla > Oratosquilla oratoria. The sequence goes on from NC_134785.1 coordinate 27,234,645, forward strand.
CGGCTATTGGAAATGGTCTATTTTCTAATGCGTTATGATTTCGAATATTGGAGATTTCCATGTTTTAGAGAGTCTCTCCTATAGAAAGAACTGCTTTAGACTTTATTGTCGAGTGACAATTATTTTATTGAATTGAATCTGGTGTTGGAAGAGTAATAGAATCACACGACGCCATGATTCACAAATATTCAGCGCAAACAAATATGTTCTCTTTCCTCTCCTCTCCTCTTCTTTTATCCTCGCTCCTCTTCTCCTCTCCTCTTCTCATGTTCTCTTTCCTCTCCTCCTCTCGTCCTGTAATCCTTTCCTCGCCTCCTCTCTTTTCCGCGCTCCTCGTCTCTCTCTTCTCCTCTCCTCGCCTCTCCTCTCCTCTCCTCCTCTACTTCTTTCCTCTCCACTTCTCTTCTCCGTCATCTCCTACCTCCTCTCTTCTTCTCCCTATCTCCTCTTTCCTGTCCTATTCTCTTTCCTCTTCTCTCCTTTCCTCTCCTCTCCTCTCCTCTCCGTCTCACTTCTTTACTTCTCTCTCTTATATTCTCCTCCTCCTCCTCCTCCTCTTACTCCTCCTTTTCCAACAACACCTACTCTTTCTCCTCTTCACTCCGTGCTGACCTGCAAAAGAGAAAAGAAAGAAAAAAAATATATATATATATATAATATGTAACGGACGAGGGTATCCTACGATAAGGAACATGGCTTGGAGGGGACGGAGCCAAAAGCAATTTACCTCAATGAAAACTGTGTGTGTGTACGTGTGTGTGTGTGTTTGTGTGTGAGTGTGTGTGTGTTTAGTCTTTAGTTTCTAGTTGCTCTATCGTTCTAGGTCCCCAATGTGAGTTCTATAGTAATTTCAAAGGACATATTTTCTAGAATTCATATGTATGTATAGAAAAGGTAATGAAACACAAACACACGCGCACACACACACACACACACACACACACACACACACACACACACACACACACACACACACACACACACACACAGAGAGAGAGAGAAAGAGAGAGAGAGATAGTTGCTCTCTCTGGGCATAGCAATGGTTTCTGTGTACAGTTGAGTGATTTTCCAGATCACAAAGAAAAATCCTACTCAGCTTCCTCTTCCTCTTCCACGTAATCCTCCTCCTCCTTTTCCTCCTCCTCATCTTCTTTCTTCTCCTCTTCCTCCTCTTCTTCTATCTACTCGTCCTCTCCTCCTCCCTTCTCCTTCCCCACCCCTTCCTCCTCCCTCCTACCCCTCCTCCTCCCTCCTACCCCTCCTCCTTCCTCTCCTTCTCCTCCTCCTTCCTCTCCTTCCTCCTCCTCCTCCTCCTCCTTCCTCTCCTTCTCCTCCTCCTTCCTCTCCTTCTCCTCCTCCTTCCTCTCCTTCTCCTCCCTCTCCTTCTCCTCCCTCTCCTCCCTCTCCTCCCTCTCCTCCCTCTCCTCTCCTCATCCTCCCTCTCCTCTCCTCCTCCTCCCTCTCCTCTCCTCCTCCTCCCTCTCCTCTCCTCCTCCTCCCTCTCCTCCTCCTCCCTCTCCTCCCTCTCCTCTCCTCCTTCTTTTCCTCCTCCTCCCTCTCCTTTCCTCCTCCTTCTCCTCCTTCCCCTCTCCATACTCCACCTACTCCAGCTCCTCCTCCACCTCCTCCCATTCATTCTCCTCCTCCATCTTCCTCCTCCTCCATCCTCCTCCTCTTCCATCCTCCTCCTCCTCCATCCTCCTCCTCCTCGTCTTTTCCCTTTTGTTCATGAGAGTGGCTCGCTTTTAAGTCACGTGGAAAGTACTTTGGTATGTATTAAGGCTGCTGCCAGCACTTAATGGCGCCTTTTAATATGCACAGACATTGCCCACCCACACTTCATCCCTCCCTCCCTCCCTCCCTCCCTCTCACCTTTTCACATCTCTCTCTCTCTCTCTCTCTCTCTCTCTCTCTCTCTCTCTCTCTCTCTCTATTTTCCCAGTCTTCCTCTGTGTGTGTGTATATATATATATATATATATATATATATATATGTATATATATATGTATATATGTATATATATATGTATATATATATATATATATATGTATATATATATATATATGTATATATATGTATATATATATGTTATATATATGTATGTATATATATGTATATATATATATGTATTACAGGTGAAAAATGTAATCACACATTTGTCAATAACGTAGAAACCACTGTTGGAGTAGAAAAGACTGGAAACGGGGAATCTACATATTTCGATTGCAAACTGCAATCCTCTTCAGTAGATATCTACTGAAGAGGATTGCAGTTTGCAATCGAAATATATAGATTCCCCGTTTCCAGTCTTTTCTACTCCAACAGTGGTTTCTACGTTATATATATGTATATATATATGTATATATATATATATGTATATATATGTATATATGTATATATATGTATATATATATATATATATATATGTATATATATATATGTATATATATATATATGTATATATATATATGTATATATATATATGTATATATATATATATGTATATATATATATATATGTATATATATATATATGTATTATATATATATATATGTATATATATATATATGTATATATATATATATGTATATATATATATATATATATGTATATATATATATGTGTATATATATGTATATATATATGTGTATATATATATATGTATATATATATATATGTATATATATATATGTATATATATATATATATATGTATATATGTATATATATATGTATATGTATATGTATATATAAATGTATATATATATATATATAAAGTATAAACCCACGTGTACACACACACACACACACACACACACACACACACACACACACACACACACACACACACACACACACACACACACACACACACACACACACACACCTACAGTACATCGAATGGTATTGCGCAAGCTATACGTTGCCTCGTTTTCTTCTTCTTTTTCTTTTTCTTCTTTTTCTGCTTCTTTGCTCCTCTCCGGTGGGAGGCCGTGGGGGGAGGGGGGGCGAGGTCAACCCGCTGTTGTGTTCTCTGCGGCTGGAAAGGTCACGACATTTGACCTCTCGTGACCTCGATCGCTGGTCATTGATCTCGTGCAAAGGCTGGACTCACGGGTACAATGGTGACACGCACGGTTGCCCACATGTACATACACGTACATACACGCACATGCATGGAGGTGCACACATACCTACACATAGGCACATACCTGCCTGAATACACACGCACATACCTGCATGAATACATAAGCATATACACATACGCATATATACACACGCACATACATGAATACACACACACACATACCTGCATCAATATATACGCTCATACACCTATGTGTAAACATCCATACACACACACAAACACATGCACATATACACGCACGCACTTGCACACACACACGCGCACATATACACACACATACACATTTAAACACACGCACATATACGCACACATACACACACATTTAAACACGCACATATACACGCACGCACTTACAAAAACACGCACATATACACACACGCACATACACGCACGCACATATACATGCACGCATTTACACCCACACATATACACGCACGAAAATATACATGCCCCCATATACACACACACATATACAAAAAAATCTTGTAAGAGAGAAACGGCTGGAGCGACTGACTGGAATCGCAAGACATTGTAAGCGTTACAGACATACAGGCTAGGCAGAAAGTGGAAGGACGATGTGGGGAAAGTTTGCAGAAGTAGTGTTGCAAAAACTGGCTTAGTTCCATAGTCGTGAAAAAGGTTGAGAAGGACTTTGGGAAGCATCATTGGGTTTGCCTTTCCGTCTTTATTTACTCGATTTATTTGCTCGTTTATTTCTATATTTATTGATCTATTTATTTATCTTTT
>NC_134785.1:27241038-27258538 GCF_046742065.1 Oratosquilla oratoria
GGTGGACATTCTATAATTGATTATGGCTCGTGATACATAACCGTGTGTTTTGGGTGGAGATTGTACAATTGAGTGTTGCTGGGGGTGGACATTCTATAATTGATTATGGCTCGTGATACATAACCTAACCTAACCTAACCTAACCAAAATTAACCTGAACTATGTTAGTTAGGATGGAGATTCAACAGTTGATTTGTGTGTGTGTGTGTGTGTGTGTGAATTCTACAATCAAATGTAGTTATTTCTATATACCACAGTGTAGTTAGGGTAAAGATTCTACAGTTGCTCAGTGTGTGTGTGTGTGTGTGTGTGTGTGTGTGTGTGTGGATTCTACAATTGATATGATTTTATTATGACTACCGCCATGTGAGTTTCTTCAGGTATACAAGTAGCCAACCCTCCCGTGAGAACTCTACGAACATGACCTGTTGAGTGACATCGCACATCTGGCAGTGCGTATGAAAAAAAAGTCATTATAATTGACACTATCGTGCATTTTTTTTTATATAAATAGACTTATTATTTAGACAAAAAATGTGATTGCTCTGAGATATTTTTCATAAGTTTCTGAATTATGATCTTAAACGAGTCAGTAGAATTTGTCCAAATATTGTAAATGTTGCTGTTTAGTTCGGGGGTGGGAGGCCCCTTGTGGGATTAGTACTATAAATGCACCTCTGAATCACTGATTAATCTAATCTAACCAGAATGATATAGAAATCTTTGTTCAAAGCATGACACGAGCGTGTACACACACACACACACACACACACACACACACACACACACACACACACACATGACGGCGCACTGGTAGCGTTCGCGGCCGCCACTACGGCGGTCCGAGTTCGAATCCCGCCAGGGCTGAAATAATTTCAAAATCGATGCGCTGCGAGTCGTTACTTCAACTCGTGGACGGGGAATTTGGGGGTGGTGAGTGTAAGGTCACAGCATTACCCATAGATCGGTCATATATGAGCTCTGAGCTCTCTTCCGGGAGGGAAATATCTGTCGATCACGAGTTCAGCACGTGATCCAAAGACCATGGTGAATCTGTCTCTCTCTCTCTCTCTCTCTCACACACACACACACACACACACACACACACACACACACACACACATCTCTCTCTCTCTCTCTCTCTCTCTCTCTCTCTCTCTCTCTCTCTCTCTCTCTCTCTCCAGTTAGGTCTTGGGACTGCTAGTGAGCAGTTGGCTCAGTGTCCGTTACTTAACCGGTATTGGTCGTTGAGTCGTGACGGGCAATTTGTATCGTGGTTAAGCTAACTGACAACCGTTTGTCAGATCCACGCACTTTCTAAGTTTCGTCTTAGGGAGTTAGTAGAAGAAGCAATCAGACATGCGTCGACCCCGTCGCTGGTGATTAGGAGTTTCCCACCTGAACTGGATAAACATCGCTTGGCGACAGGAAGGATCAATGTATGGAATTGGTTAGTGAGACAGAAGTGAAGATAGAGGTAGGAGAAGGATGGGGGGGGAAAGTGGTTTGTTAAAAGTATTTTATTATTTTATTCTAAATCAATACTAATAGTTACTCGGAAAATAGTGCTTTGCAAAGAGTGTGTGTGATTCACCATGGTCTTTGGATCATGTGTTGGACTCGTGATCAACAGCTATTACCCTCCCGGAAGAGAGCCCAGAGCTCATAGATGACCGATCTATGGGTAATGCTGTGACCTAACACGCACGCACACACCCAACTCCCCACCCACGAGAGTTGGAGTAACAACCCTCTGCGCAGCGATACAGAAATTATTTCAATACCTGGGCGGGATTCGAACCCGGACTGACGTAGTGACAACGGGGAACTTTAACCACTGCGCCACGAAGTGCGTGTGTGTGTGTGGGGGGGGTCAGGATAGAGAACTTGAGCCATCAGTAGGATCCAAATGACCTGTAGGTCCTGGCCTTTGGTCCGCTGTTGGCCCGCTGTTGCCCCGCTGTTGGTCCTGTGCTAGGCCTTGTATGTTGCCAAACTCGTTTTCACGTCCTCCTGCGTTACCAGACACTACCGGAATCGAGACACGTGGAGGTTTTTGGCCCTCCACTGTATACTGGTATTGGTACCAATACTGGCACAGTTAATATGGCCTCGATTTGCTCCCTTACTGGCAAGTGACTGGTCATTGCGTCACTCCCTCTCCTAAGTGTTAAGCGATTTTATTACTGGGAAGGTGGAGTCAGTTCGGAGTTAGATTAAGCCCTTCTGTGTTCATAGAAAGGGTGGCTGTATAATATGGCAATACTGTCAAATGGCTTCACGACGGGTCTCGGTCGTATTAGGGCCCGTTCATGTTTGGGGGTCACTTACGGTGTTGAAATTGAATTTGCACCACTGTCGCCATCACTGGTGTTACTGTCGTTATCACTGTTACTGTTACCGTTCCAGTGTCACCATCGTCATTACTACCATTATCATCACCAATGTCATTATCACCACCACTGCTATTACCACCACCATCACCAATACTGTCATTATCATCACTACCACTATCAACACCACTGCCATTATCACCACCACTGCTACTATCACCACAACTACTATCACCACCACTACCACTAGCACCACCACTGCCATTATCACCACAAATACTGCCACTATCATCACAAATACTGCCATAATCACCACAAATACTGCCACTATCACCACCACTGTCATTATCACCACCACTACCATAACACCACCCCTGTCATCACCACCACTGCCATTATCACCACAAATACTGCTGTCGCCACTGTAGCTACCGTTATCACTATTGCCTCCACCATTACTATCACCACCAGCATGACCACCACTATCACCACCACTGTGAACATTATCACCACCACTATCATCTTGAATTTGACTATCACCATGCCTATCACCGCTCCCACTCGCATCAAGGATAGAAGCGCTGGTAATCTACAGTCTGTAACAACAAGGGCTCCCTCCACTCCCATAATGTCTACCACCAAGACTGCTTTCACCACCACCATCACCACTACCACCACCAGACACGAGCACCGCAACTTTGGGCCCCCATTATCCCATCAAGGAGGCAACCCACATTACCACCGCAGAGGAGGCCCACCACCACTACCACCACCACCACCACCACCACCACATTACCGCCACCTAGTCGCCCATTAGACGACACTTCCGACAGTGATGTGAGGAAGAGGAGAGGAGGAGGAGGTGGAGGTGGTGGTGGAGGTGGGAGAGGGAGGAGGAGGGAGAGGTGGAGGAAAAGAGGGGTGGGAGTGGAGGAGTAGGTGGAAGGTGAGGGGGTGATAATACAGTAAAGAGAAGTTTATTTTTTTTTCTCTCTCCAACTCCCCCTCTCTCTCTCTCTCTCTCTCTCTCTCTCTCTCTCTCTCTCTCTCTCTCTCTCTCTCTCTCACTCTCACTCTCGTGTGAGTATGCTTGTGTGTGCCTAACCTCATTACATCAACTTTGTTCAGTTTGCCAACAAAGGCTAAACCAAGGTCGAACCGAGGCCTCTCCCAGTTTCTTCCATGAGGCGAACAACTGTGCCAGCCATTTGCTACGCTTACCATCTCGGGGCGTCCAGTCAGTAACACGCTTTCACCATCTCCCACCCCCCTTTCTAGCTGCTTGCCCCCCTCCCCCATCTTCCGCTCCTATTATTGCTTCCACAATACAATTTCTCTTCAGTCTGTAAATCTGTGTTGTTTGTTATTAAGTTTTGTGTGTGTGTGTGTGTGTGTATATATATATATATATATATATATATATATATATATATATATATATTGTCGCTCACGTATTGGTCACAAAGGGGAAGAATGCCCTGGGTTAGGAAGCTCGGGAAGGCTCAAGGGAAGGTGGCGGGGAGGGGGTATAGGGTCGCGTCACTACTTCCAAGTTGGCTCGTCTCTCTATCAGCGAGATTATCTTAAGCGAGGGGAAAGGACCCAGAGGGAGAGAGAGAGAGAGAGAGAGAGAGAACGGGGGGAAGGGAAAAAGAGTGAGTGTACATGTACGTGTCATGCCTTAGTACTCAAGGTCTTTTGTTATCTGTGACCTTTAGAGAGAATTTATAGATAAATGAATAAATTCCAAGAAGGAATCTCAGCCACGAAGATCGGGAAAGATGGAAGGGCGAGGAAGATGGAGTTTTTTTTATGGAAATATGATTTAAATCGGGGGGTGGGGGGGGCGTGGCCGGGTTGAAGATAGGAAGGAAGCGGAAGAGGAAATTCCCAAGGAAAGTTGATGTAAATTTTGAGATGGAGGGGGATTGAGGCGGTGGAGGGGGAGGGGCAGGGGAGGGGGGTGGAGGACGTGCGAAGACAGCCAACGAGGGAGGCAGCCTGAGGCTACGGGGGTGATGGTAAGGTTTCCAAGTTGTGGAGAGACTGATCTTGTATTTTCTAAGTAATCCGGTGGTGGGGGGGGAGGCTTTCTTGACAGAATAAAATCGCTTGGCGACAGTTCGGTTTATTGCAATCGTTGTAAACTTCTTTGTTGGGTGAACTCCGTTAGATGAATAAAATCACGTAACGACAGCCAGGATTGATGTCTTAAGGATGATCCCATCGTCAATACGAGGTTGATCCACTTCATTGCTGTGGAAGAGGTTGATCGAGATTACTTGTAAACCCTTTTTGTTTTCGCCCTTGGAATTTAAAAGCTCTTCTGAGCTATAGTATCCAACACAAATATTGGATCATACACAGGGATCTTGCCGTTGACAAAGTTTGATAAATACCAAGTGACATATTATACTATTTATTTGGTTTTGTTTATTTGTTATATACTTTTTCTTACTAGTGCATGACTATTGTTTTGTTGAGCCGAGAAGAGCCTCCCTTTAGAACCTCAGCGTCAACTTCGACCAAAGAACCACGAGATCGAGGAAAGTGGCGACCTCCCCGCCTCGACCCCTCGATGTCCTCTGACCTGGAGACGCTCCAGGTCGGGACCAGCTCTACATAAAAAGAGGAATGGAGGATGGAAAGTGGAGTGAAGGGAGGTGGTGGTGACGTGGGCTGGAAGTCAGACGGAGTAAGAGGCATATCGTAGTGGAGAGGAGGAGGAGGAAGAGGAGGGGGGGTGCCCTTGCACGGCAAAGAGAAGGAGAAGCATGGTAGAAGTTATACAAAGAAAAGATGGAGGTGGAGGTAGATGAAGAGGAACAGAAGGAGGAGGAGGAGGAGAAGGGGAAGAGATACAAAGGATGAGGAGGAGGAGGAGAGGACAAGGTTAAAGTGGTATGAAGATGGATGTGTTGCAAAGGCCCTTCGCGGTGTTGGGAGGTTATTAGGCCCAGGCCGGAGGTGCCTCTGCCAGTGCCTGTGACAGTGCCTGCACACACACACACACACACACACACACACACACACACACACACACACACACACACACACACACACACACACACATATATACTCACATACATATACTCATACAGAAAAATACACACACACACACACACACATACACATACGCACACACATACATACATAAACACATATATACACATACGCACACGCACACACATACCCACATACATACATACATACATACATACACAAACGCACAAACACACACATACTCATACGCACAAACACATACATACACATGCGCACACACATATGCACACACATACGCACAAACACACACACATACATACACACATACACACACATACGCACACACACACATACGCACACACACACACACACACACACACACACACACACACACACACACACACACCTTTTCCTCTACTCCCCTTCCACCCCCTCCTCCCCTTCCACCCCCTCCTTACCTTCCACCCCCTCCTCTTCCCCGTGTACCTCCACTGATCCGTTAATTAATTAAGGATGTCATCATTTTCTGGAGCAGTTTATGTGGTCCCGCCCCCCCTCCCCCTCCCCCCTCCGCCTTCTTCAGCCGGATTAGCTTCCAAAACCTCATCTTCCTCTCCATCTTATCCTCCACTTCTCCTCCTCCTCGTTTTCTTCGTTTTCTTCGTTTGCTCCTCTTCCTCCTCCTCTCTCTTATCTTCCTCATCTTCATCTCCCCCTCTTTCTCCGCTTCCTTCGCTTGCTCACCCCCCTTCTTCCTATTCGTCTTTTTTGCCACTCCTTTTCCTCCTCTTCATCCTGCTCTTCTCTCTTTTCCTCCTCTTCCTCCGCTTCCTCCTGTTCCTCCTCTTCCTCCTCCTACTCTTCCCCTAATGCCCACCCCTTTCCTCTCCCTCCTCCCCCCATTCCTCCCACTCCTCTCCCTCCTCTCCCTCCTCCTCCCACTCCTCTCCCTCCTCCTCCCACTCCTCTCCCTCCTCCTCCCACTCCTCTCCCTCCTCTCCCTCCTCCTCCCTCCTCCTCCCACTTCTCTCCCTCCTCTTCCTCCTCCTCCCACTCCTCTCCCTCCTCCCACTCCTCCCACTCCTCCCACTCCTCCCACTCCTCCCACTCCTCTCCCTCTCCCTCGTCGCCTCTTCTTACTTCGTCCTCGTAATCCTCTTAATCCTCCTCCATCTGCATATTGTCTTTACGTTTTGTACTCTCCTCAAGCTCGGTTACTCCACATGGGCCCCTCCTTTTTCTCTTCCTCCTCCCTCCCCCTCCCCTCCCTTTCCCCCCTCCCCTCTCCCCCTCCCCTCCCCTCTCCCCCTCCCCTCCCCTCTCCCCCTCCCCTCCTTTTCCTCCTCCTCCTTTCTTACAAATTGTTATCGTTAATTCCAGAAGATTACGTTCGTTAGATTCAGCAGATTGCACTCCTAAGACTATCTATTTTGAAAAACCATGAAGACGGTAAAGTGGCAGCGCGCATTATAGAATAATACATTATATGTATGTATACATTTATATGTACAATGCGTACTTGTATGTATATGATGTATATGTTTTATTATTAAATTAGAAACCCACAGTCGAAGAAAAGGAAACGATATATATATATATATATATATATATATATATATATATATATAGTGTATTACGATCTGTCTGTGGTCCTCTTCAGTACATATGTACAGGTAGATAGAGAAGAGTACTACTGAACTCCCAGGTGGGAGAAGTTCCAATAAATGTTGGAACATACTCAGACATTGACAGGGGTTGACACAGTCTTGTAAGTCATGGAAAAGGTTGAGTCTTTCGTTTGGCGAATATATTTCTCAGGAGAGAATACACGTAAAATCTCCCCACAGCACACAGGGAAAACATAGTACCATCCTCTCCGTCAAAGGCTTAAGTAGTTGATGGAGGAAAAATATATTATATTATATATATTATATATATTGTATATATTATATATAATATATATTATATATAATATATATTTTATATATATATATATATATATAAATGATAATAACTAATGAAAAAATGATATATAATAAAAATAAAGATAAAAATAAATAAATCAGTAGATAGATAAGAATAAAAGTTAAAAGAAAATGAGAATAAAATAGAATAAATAAATAGATAACTAAATAGATAAGATAAAAAGTTATTCATAAAATACCTTATCCGTCCTATATATATGCAGCATCGGTATAGACTTGCAAATAAATCCTCTCGCACACTTTCAATATTAACCCAAGATTACTTGCATCTATCTTGAATTTATTTATCAACCTAATATTGCCACAATATTGAAAATATTTGAAACATTGTCAATACATATCTATTGTATGATTACCCCATTAAGAAATTGTGGTCAGTCGATATTTCTTGATGAAATTGTAGTCGTTTTATTGATAATTGAAATGTCAGGTTGGTATCAGGTATTCAAGGAAGACATATAGAGAATTCTTGGATGATACTAGGAACGCGGGAAAGATCATGGTTTGTCAGTAACTAGAATATTGTCAATATTGTTGTCAATGGATATTTACTGTTGTGCACGAAAGTGTTTTTTTAATGTATGAAGGAATGTTTTCATAATTTTTATTCATTTACTGATTTCTGTATTTTCTTAATTGCGATACTGAAATACGTGTCCATTAGTTGTTTTATATTTTTTATGGTGTGCCTGGCTGCATTTTTTACGAGCCTATGAGCATTTTAGTGCGTGTATATACATTTGATTTTATAGTTCATTTATAATCATGTAAAACTGGTGAAGTTATTTTATTTATATGAAAACATTTGTATATATTTTTCATGTCAACGAGTTTGTTTACATATATTTTAGTTCGAGTTTGTATGATTGTGTATACATTCGAGTTTAAGCGTAGTGTGTAACTCACAAGTAATGTGCATTCCAGTGTGTGTGTATATACACACACGCATGTGCGTTTGAGTCATGAATAGACAAAATGGGCGCGTCCCAGGCGTGCCTTGGCGTTGTTCAGTGTGGGCGTAGGCAGGTGGTTAAGTGATGCACGCCCAGGTACCCAAGTGTGTATATGTGTGTAGGCGTGTTTGTGGGCGTGCGTGTGTAGGGGTAGAATCCAATAACGGAGTGGACAATATGATATATATATATATATATATATATATATATATATATATATATATATAAGTACACATATGTACAAATGCATGTGTATATGTATATATAATTGTGTGTTTGTGTGTGTATAACATGAATATTAAAAATATTCAAGAGGCGTTTGGTCTATAAAAAGGTTGGATATAGAGTGGCAGATAGGCTGACAACTTTATATATAGATCGTTTGAATTGGTGAATTATGTTTACCTTTCCTTTGAAATATGCATTTGTGATTGTGTTCAGTGCTAGGCAGAGATTGTGGTAAAATATTAATTTTTCAGTATAATCATTATTAGCATATATATATATATATATATATATATATATATATATATATAATATGTATATGTATATCTTGATAGCGTAGTTGGTAAGTTACTATGGCACTTGTCATGTGATTGCTGGGTTCGAGTCCTTGGCAGTACCGCATTTCAATTTCTGCATGTCGGCCTCCATTGTGTCTTCCGATGTTGATGGCTTAGAATTAAAGTGCATTAGTAGTTGTGAAGATGTGCGTGTGTATATATATATATATATATATATATATATATATATATATATATATATATATAGTATGGGGGATTTCCACATGTATTTAACCAATTAACGGGGATTTGTCTTTAATTGAATGAAATCGCAGTCAGAATAAGCACAACTTGAATAAGGACGCCATTGTTCTTTGCTTTATGCAGTTGTTGTTGTTTTATATATTTCAAATCAAAACTTAGGATTATATTGAGATAATGAAGCTCGTTTTTTTATTTTTCACTTCGTTTTACTTAATGATTTACTTTTATTTATATATGAATGTTTATTTGTGTATTTCTGTAGGCTGGATGGTATATGGTCATAAAATGCTCTAATTTCTGTCCAGTGTTAATTGTCACACTTTGATTTACATTTCTGTTATTACATTTTGAAGTTTCTAATATGCCTCTCAGGGTCTATCAAAAGCTGAACACAATTTGATCATTTCCTCTACATTGAAATCTGGAATGTATATATTTGATTTCAGTGGCTAAGTTTATATAATTTTCCGACACTCTGGGAGCAGCATTCAGATAGAATAAAATCGTATGGAGCCGCAAGGAAGAGAGATTGAATCGGAGTTTTGTGTGTGAGTGGGGGGGGGAAGGGTTTGGCCAAGTGCACATGTCACTGAGTTTACGTGTAAGAGTTTTTTTCTTTTTGTTTTGTCGTTATTGTTGTAATTATATTATTATTATCAATGTTATTATTATTGTTATTATTATCGTTATTATTATTATTATTTTTATTATTATTATTATTATTGTTATTATTTGTTTATTTGTTTGCTTCGCTGTAGGGTACTGTCATATATCACGTGGACCTGGTTTCGATGCCCTGGCTATCCAGACAGGTAGGGCAAAGGTGCCGGCTCTACCTAAGGAGAGGGGGGAGAAGAGAGGAGAGGTGGAAAGGGGAGAAGGAAGGAAATTCTTGGATGTCAGTCTGTCGTTTTAAGAATTTATCCAAAGTTCAAAATGGTGCCCCATGTCTCAAATATTTTAGATAAAATCTTATTCTTTTAAGGGAGGAAGTTAAGTCTGGTTTATAAAATTAGCAGGAAAAAATATGAAATGTATAAGCACATTGTCTTTCGTTTACTCGTGAAAACTTGGTAGATAATGAGGTAAACAAATGCCATATAAGGTGCGTAGGGTGTGACGTCATGTCGCTTTTGTTTTGGGTCGTTCTTTTAGCAGATGCTACACACTCGGATGATCAACATTAGCCTACATATTCGAGAAATCTTCAGTTGAATAAACTCGAAAGCTAATGAGTTTGGATACATAGGCATGCACGCGCGCGTTCGCACACACACACACACACACACACACACACACACACACACACACACACACACACACACACACACGCACACACACAGTCTTGGCTGCTTACCAATGTCGGTCATATATGTGTGAGTATGTGCGTGAGAGAGAGAGAGAGAGAGAGAGAGAGAGAGAGAGAGAGAGAGAGAGAGAGAGCCAAGGGCAGTCGCGTACTGGAATGTTGGCAAAAACAGGACACGATACCAGTTGAGGCTTTGCTCGATCTTGTTGTTGTTATTGTTGTTGATGTTGTTACTGTTGTTTTAGTGGTGATTCAGGACAGACTGGGGAAGTGTTATGGGCGCGTATATGGTGGGTATTGACTGTATAATCTTTATGTCAACATTATTCTTTGGACTTACAGACGCCCCTACGGACCAGAGCTACGTTTTTTTTTTTTTTTTTTTTTTTTTTTTTTTTTTTTTTTTTTTTTTTTTTTTTTTATTTTTTTTTTTTTTTTTTTTTTTTTGGCGGAAGACTAATTTCCACACAAAAATTAATGCTGACCACTTTTTAGCTTCTCCTTTGTGCTACCAGTCATAAATCTCTCTCCGTGTTCACCACTTCTGTCTCCATCTCTACTTTGGTGCAATACTGTCCCCTTCAGACGCTGATTATGTATTGTCGACAATGAAGTGCTCTCACATCCTCTAACAATTTCTCTCTCTGTCTCTCTTTGTCTCTCTGCTCCTTTTCTTTGTTCTCTCTCTCTCTCTCTCTCTCTCGTTTTCCCACTAATTTTTCATTTTTTGTTTCTCTTCCTCTTCCTCCTTTACTTCGTTGACTTCCTCTTATTCATTTTTCCTTCTAATCTATTTTTGTCTTTTTTTCCTGTCTTCCTAATTTTTCCTTTCTTTCATTTGACTCGTATCATATTCCTTCCTCGTCCTCGTGATTTATTTTTATTTTATTTTCGTACTAGTCTTCTTCATACTTAACTGTTTTCTGTTCTCTCCTCCCCCTCTTCTTCCTGCTTCTCCTTTTTCCCCTCCTACTCCTCTTCCTGCTCCTCCTGCTTCTCTTCCTCCACGCCCTCCGCTTCCTCCTGTTCCTCCTATTCCTTCTGTTCCTCCATCTCTTCCTCCCGCTACTCCTCCTCTTCCTCCTGCCTTTTCTGCTCTTCTTCCTCTTCCTCTTCCTCCTTCTCTTCCTTCTGCTCCTCCTCCTCCTCTTCCTCCTGCTCTTCCTCCTCCTCTTCCTCCTGCTCTTCCTCCTCCTCTTCCTCCTCCTCTTCCTCCTCCTCTTCCTCCAGCTCCTCTTCCTCCTCCTCCTCATCATCATCATCTCTTCCTCCTGCTCCCTCTTTTCTTCCTTTCTCTTCTCGAATTTTCGTTATTCTGTTTTGTATGTAAATTCTCGAGGTTGGGCTCGGTGCCCGCCCGCGGACTGTAAATAGTTATGATATAATAGCTTGTGTTTTTATATGCCATATTTATATTGTATTTTTTATATCTTTTGTAGATCTTTTATTTTCGTATAGGCTACATAATTTCTCTAATATCTCTGTGTTTTAATTTTTTATTAATTTATTTTTTTATTTTCATCCGTTTCATCGTCTTCCACTTGTTGGTTGAGTGTGTGTGTGTGTGTGTGTGTGTGTGTGTTTACGTAGAAGAGGGCTGGCATGTATATATGCATTCATAGTGTATATAATTCCATGGTGTGACGTGTAATATGGGTTTGCGTGTTTCCGCCCACGTGAAAGCGCGCCTTCAAATGACAACTTTCTTGTTTTATGTCTTGAAGTACTTGTATATACAAGCGTGCGTACATGCATGCACACGCAAGCGCACACACGCTCTCTTTCTCTCTCTCTCGCGCGCGCACGCACACACACACACACACACACACACACACACACACACACACACACACACACACACACACACACAGAGAGAGAGAGAGAGAGGTTGGGAGATGCAGGGAGGGAGGGAGAAATTGTCAATTAATGTGAAAACTTATAACTACAGTTGTCGTTTGAATAATGAATATATTATGTTTATTGCACAGTGGAAAAGATGGTGGCTTCGGCCGCAACTAAGAGACTCCAGGCGTGTGCTCACTCACTGGTAACCGTTCTTGAGTAATAATTCTTGTGATATTCATCGTTTGGACGTTGTTGGTGTAATAAATTTAACGTTATTTACAAATTTGTTTAAATATGTAAATTTATTTATATTAATTTATTTGTTTTACTCGTGTATTTCTTATTTAATCAGTGAAAAAAGCAATGCCTTTGTTTCTAAAGTTGACCTGACAGTTGACCTTATAGTTTAATATTTGAATTGGAAATGGATTTTGTTGCTAAAACTATTGACAATAATGGTAGTAATAATATAAAAAAGTTGTCAATATTATAATTAATCCTTGAATATTGACAATAATCCTTATAATTACTACTGCATTTACTTGTTTGTTTATTTTTAAAGTATTTATTTATTTATTCAATAAGTTCAGTGGGATATTAATATATGAATTGACAACCTCCTCTGCCTTTAGATACCGATGATAATGAAACAATACTGATAACACAGGGACGAATACAACACCAAAATACAATAACAATACAGCGCGAGAATAGACCAGGGAGAAAGCAGTTTCCATGCTGGAATGCTGGAGGGGTGGTGGGTGGGGGGCGGTGGGGCTGGGGGGGGGCTGGGTGTGTGTGATGGCTCAGTAGGTTTAGTAGCCGCTCGACAGGCTTAGGGGTCTAGCCGGGAGAACTCAAGTGTCAAGCTCACTCACCCACCTAGTCACCCACTCACCTACTGGTTCTAGCTGACCTAAACCCACATTCAGACTCATCCACAGAAGTGCACAGCTAGGTAATGAAGTTTGTCGGGTCTTTCGTAAGATATGTCGGGTATTAGGTTTTAATTTGTATCTAATTAAAAAAGTGTCTGTCAGTGGTAGTCATAGCAACGAGGGTAAACAAAATGTTTGTTTGTTACGAATTGTGGAGACATTTTTCGAAGAACTTGTTTTCTCTATTGTACCTGTACCTGTCACTTTGGTACAAGCGCACGAACACACACACACACACACACACACACACACACACACACACACACACACACACACACACACACACACACACACACACACACACACGAGTGGTCAGGGAATGGAAGAACAGCAACACTTGAAAAAAGACCTGTTTGAGACTGCAATATGAGTAGAATATTATTCGGTTGAAAACCTAGAATGGAGAATGATTACTTGTACGGATATAAAAAAAAACGTGAATTACTCCTGCACATGCATTTCTGTACATGAATAAGGTTGTAATTGTAGTACTATAGTGCTACACTGAAGTACACCTTGTACATATTTTGTCAAGTATACTTGTACGCTTTTCTTGATCTGCTCTGAGCTTGTGTTGGATAATCTCACTATTTCGTGTGTGTGAAGATAAGCACAGTTCCTGCGGGAGAGAGGGAGGACGGGACCATTCTCCTCACATTTTGGCTCTACTAGACTAACACCTGTGGTAGGGGATGAAAGAATACTGCCACCGAGGTTTCCCGCTCGGGTCGTAAAAGGCGACTAAAACGGTACTGAGGATGGGACTTGGCATCCTACTCTCTGTAGCCCGAAAGGGTAAATTCCTACTAGTAGTCAAGGCATAAGAGGGTCTGGGAGGAATTTCCAGCCAGAACCCTAAGATTTGGATCTTTTAATGTGCGTGGGTGTGGTACAGATAAGGGTAAAAGAGAAGAGATAGGCAGTATGTGTGTGAGAAGATGGATGTGTTGGCATTGAGTGAAACCAAGTTGAAAGGGAGAGGTGAGTTTGTGTTTGGGAATATCGTGGGGTGTCGGGAGTAAGGAGAGGAGGGAAGGAAGTGGTGGCTATACTAGTAAGTGAAGAGATAGGTAAGTGTGTGGTGGAGTGCAAAGAGGTTTCTTCAAAGTTAATGTGGATGAAGGTGAAACTGGGAAGGGAGATACGAGTCTTTGTAAGTGTATATCGGCCTGGTGAGAATAGTGTAGAAGAAAGGGGGGCTTTTTAGTTGGATTTGAATGAGTGCATAGAAAATTTTGGGAAGAATGTCACTGTAGTGGGACTGGGAGGTCTCAGTGCTAGAATAGGGGATGAACTAGTAGACGGAGTGGTTGGGAAGTGTGGAGTGCCAGGTAAATATCCTAGTGGAGAGTTGATGGAGATATGCTTTGAAAGATAGCTAATGATAACTAACACAGTGTTTAGGGAAAAAAAAAGTTAAGCATAAGTACACATGGGAGAGGGTGGTGGAAGGAAAGGTGGTTGATAAGGCTTTAATGGACCATGTAGTGGCGTCCAGGAGAGAGTAGGAAGAGTTGTGGAGTTAATACACTCTGCCTGTTGAGACCCCTATGTAATAGTAAGACAGGATTAACCCACCTTAAGAATAAGGTTCATCTCTTTCTACTGATTCCATAGATACCAACAATACGAAAAATACCAGTTTTGGAGTTAATGCGTTCTGTCTTTTTACGGCAGAGGGCGGGATACAGGGATGACCCGTCATCCATGAGGAGCGAAGATGAGAGGGAGGAAAGGGTGGTGGAGGGGAGTGGAGTGGGTGGAAATGGGTATGTGCCTTCGACTTGGATACCTTCTTTATAAGGTGGAAAAAGCTCATGGAAAATAGATTGATAGACACACACCTGTCTGTATGTATGTATGTACTCATAAATATATGCATGTATACATGTTCGTGTGTGTGTGTGTGTGTGTGTGTGTGTGTGTGTGTGGTGTATACATATTTGAGAAATCGTTCGTGTACGTACATATGCACATAGTCACGTTTAATTTCTTTCTTGCAGGAAACCCAAAGCATAACTGTGATATGTAACAAAAGAAGTATATATACATATGTGTGTGTATATATATGTTTCTGTATCTGTATATTACTGAGTACGAACAAATGTAGATTTTGTTTGTGTATCATGTATATACTATGATAGTTAAGTACGCTAAGTACTAAGCGAACAACAAATGAACGAATTAAAAATGAAAATAAATAAAGTGCAACGACGAACTGACGATAAAAAGAAACGAGTGAAATATTGACGAAGAAAAAAAAGACTGGGGATTTGTTTAAAAAAAAAAGTTTACGATCTGTAGAAACGGTGATTTTTCTTGAAAGCCTACGACCGTTTTGACGCGCTCTTTCGGGGCTCCGTGCTTTTTAGATTACCAAACAATGTTTGCGTGTCTTTGTAATTAAAAAAAAAAGAGAACGACAGAAGAGAGACAGATTATCAAATCAAAATAAAATGTTCGAAGGTAAAGACAAAAGCTAGTCATAACGAACAATAGAGAGAGAAAAAAAAAGTATATATATATTGGATACATCTCAACGCCACCTGCAGTGTCCGGCTCACTCGTACAAGTGTACCGGGACTTTTTTTTGTTCAACCGGCGTTACCGGTAGCCGTCCGGCTGGCACCCGTTCCCGTGACGGCGGCGGTGCCAGTGGTAGGGCCGCCGCCGCCGCCGCCGCTGCCGCCCGGCACCTGCGGCGCCCCCGCCAGCATGGCCAGCAGTTGCGCCTACAACAAGAACACCTTCCTTCAGCGGTTAAGCTTTTGGGGTGAGTTTGGTGTTGATTTTATTATTATTATTGTTAATAATAATAATAATAATGATATTGAATTTTTCAAATATTGTCGAAAGCCGCCTCGCCCTAAGGGAAAAAAAAAAAAAAAAAAAAAAAATCGGGGCTCCCTTTTTTATAATTGTCTTTCTACTTACAGATTTCATATATTGTTGAAAGCCCCCCCCCAAAAAAAAAAAAAAAAATCTGTATTTATTTATTCATTCTTTTTTTTTTTTTCTTTTTTTTACAAATTCTAAATATTGTCGACAAGCGTCTCTCCCCAAAAAAGAGAGGAGGAAAAAAATCTTTGGGGCTCTAAATAAATAAGTACACGGAGGAGACCATACCACTGGAAAGGCAAGTTCTGGAAGCCCTTTCCTACCTAAAGGGTAACTGAGCGGTGCTATAACACTATTATCACCAACACTGTCACAGTATCACCACCACTATCACCTTCACTAACCACCACTAACAGCCACAAACCATCACTAAACACTAGCTACCACTAACCATTACGGAACACCACTAACCATCATCACTCACCACTCACCACCAATAACCACCAGAACTGGTTTCAGTTGGAATAGCCATTATTGTCCTAATCACTATCACCGTCCTACGACGCGCATGCAGTTGCTATTATCACCGTTTTTCTATCTTCATCATTATCTTCCTCCTACTCTTCATTCTCTTATTCCTCCTCACTCTCTTATTCCTTGTCCTCCTCCTCGTCCTCGCCCTCCTCCTCCTCGTCCTCGCCCTCCTCCTCCTCCTCCTCGCCCTCCTCCTCCTCCTCCTCGCCCTCCTCCTCCTCCTCCTCGCCCTCCTCCTCCTCGCCCTCCTCCTCCTCCTCCTCGCCCTCCTCCTCCTCGCCCTCCTCCTCCTCCTCCTCCTCGCCCTCCTCCTCCTCCTCCTCGCCCTCCTCCTCCTCCTCCTCCTCACCCTCCTCCTCCTCCTCCTCCTCGTCCTCCTCCTCTTCTTCCTTCATCTTCCCCTCTCTCTGTTCTCATTTTCGTCTTCCCTCTCCTTCGTCTGCATCCTGCCCTCCTCCTTCGTCTTTTCTTCCTTCTCCTCCTCTTCCTTCCTGTCGTCTCTCTCCATCTCCTACTTCCTCTCCTTCCTCTCCTTCTCCCTGTCCACATGTTCCTTTTTTATCTCCTCCCTCTCCCCTTGCTCTCTCTTCCTCCTACTCTTTCTCTTCCCCTTTTTCCCCTTTTTCTTTCTCCTGTTCATTATCTCTCTTCTCCTCATCCTCATCATCCTTCTCCTACTCCTTCTCCTTCTCCTCCACCACCTCCTCCTCTCCTTCCCATCAGACTCCTCTATCCCTTCCCTTTCCTCCCCACTCCTCCCCTTTTCTTCCTCTTCCTCTTCTTCCTCCTCCTCTTCTTCCTCCTCCTCTTCCTACTCTTCTTCCTCCTGCTTTGAAAGGAGACTAGTTTCCAATCATATCGTGTCATCATGACCAGCATCATCGTTGCCATCATTATCATCATTAATGACAACGCCAGCTATATTGAAAGTGAAAATGAAAAATTTCCGTAATGAAATATTTTTTCAGTTTATAAACAATATCATTATATGACCA
>NC_134785.1:27263538-27353538 GCF_046742065.1 Oratosquilla oratoria
GCTCCGCACGTCTACCATCATCGCAAGATTGTTTGTTCACTCAAAAATATATTTCTTTTCTATTAAAATTCATTGGATAATCTTACAGAAGGGAGACCTTTTGACCCATAAGGAGGCCAGAGAGAGATAGGAAGAGAGAGATGGGGAGAGGGTGAGTGAGAGGTGAGAAGAGAAAAATATAGGGGATTAAAGATGTAGCTGTGTGTGTGTGTATTCACTTGGTCTTTTGGATCACGTGTTGGACTCGTGATCGACAGCTATTTCCCTCCTGGAAGAGAGCTCAGAGCTCGTAGGTCCGATCTATGGGTAATGCTATGACCTTGCACACACACACACCCCCAACTCCCCGCCCACGAAAGTTGGAGTAACACCCCTCAGCGCTGCGATACTGATATTATTTCAGCCCCGGGCGAGGATCGAACCCGGAACCTCCGTAGTGGCAGGCCAGAGCTCTAACCACAGCGCCATGAGAGGTGTGTGTGTGTGTGTGTGTGTGTGTGTGTGTTTGCGCGCGCGCCCACACACACACACACACACACACACACACACACACACACACACACACACTTTCAACGAACGGACGGCTTGACGAACGCTCTGAAGAAAAGTGCAGATTGTGGATACCAACGCAAAGAGAAGTGCCTTTTTGTATTTGCAGGGGGGGGGAATTGCTCGTGAGGTAGAGGGAAAGTAAGGAAAGAGGAGAGGGGGAGGGATTACTGGGGAAATGGAAGGTAATGAGGTGGAGGAAATGGCCCTGACGGGCCGCCGGGTAGACAAAAGACCCCAAGACGAGTTGGATGATAACATGTCTAATAGGAATGTGAAGATTAGAGGTATAGATAGGAGCAATATAGCAGAAAGTGATGAGAATATTTTCAAGGGATTTAAAGAGAGTGGGGGGGACTCAAACCCCCCCCGACTGACAAGACTAGAGATGAAGGTTGATAAGGTGATCGAGGACTTGGAGAGTAGGTTAGGTCATATGAACACCATTTTAAAAAGGGTTGAAAGATTGGAAGAACTGGAAAAGGCGAATAAAAAACTTAACTGATGAAATAGAAGAACTAAAAAGACAGTTAAGAGAGGTAAAGGGGGAGAATGAGGAATTGAAGAAGAATAGTAAAGAAAACAGAGAAACAATAGCTAAAGAAAGTAAAAATTGGAAGCAAACCCAAGAAGGAAATAAGATTTCATTCACTGACATAGTCAAACAGCAATTGAAAGAACATACTGAAGACTCAGTTATTAAAGTGATGAGACAAAAGGAGAATATAGTAAGGGATTTAGCAGACAAGAAGAAATGTATAATTATATTAGGATTGGAAGAGAAACACAACACAGATAGAACCACAAGAATCAAAGAGGAAAATGAAAAAGTAAGCCAATTACTAGAATCAGTTCAGGTAGATGAACCAGGAATTACGAAACAAATCGAAGAGAAATTTAGACTCGGAAAGTATAGCACAGACAAGACCAGACCAATTAAGATTAAATTCAAGTCACAAACAACGGCAGAGAATATCTTATCCAAAACAGGGAAACTAGCAACAAGTGAACAACACAAAAAGATATGGATAAAAAGAGAAATGAATAAAGAGGAAAGAGAGGAAGAAAAGCAGAAAAGACTGGAAGCTAAGACAAAAAACGAGAACAGAACGGAGTCAGAGAAAGAGAGATTCTATTGGAGAGTAGTGAACATGAAACTAAGGAAGTTCGACATACAAAAGAAAAACATAAGGGAAACAGAGAACACAATGGAAGTGGCAGAAAACTAAGAGTGTCTTACACAAATATAGATGGATTAATAACAGGATTGAATGAGCTGAATGATTATTTGAAAGAAAAAGAACCGGACATAATGGGAATTGTAGAAACAAAATTAAAAGGCCCACTACCACCCAACAGTGTAGGACATGATGCATACAATTATTGGATTAGAAACAGAGAGAAAAAGCAAGGGGGTGGAGTTATGTTCCTGACTAAGAAGGATATAAACGTGAAAGGTGTCATATATGGAAAGAATACAGTAGAGATGATTATGATAGAAGTGGAAGACAGAGATAAGAAGAGCAGAAAATTTGTGATCAATTATGTGCCTCCGAAAACAGCCTCATGGGAGGAGAGTGAATATAAAAGTATGTTAGAGGACACAAAGATAGCATTAACTAAAATAATGGAAGACGGAGGAAGAATAGTTATGATGGGCGACTTTAATTGCAAAGAAATCTGCTGGGAAGAAATGACAGCAAAGAGTGGTGATGACTCATGGGGAAATGCTCTACTTGAGATGATTACTGACCATTCAATGACACAATGGATACAAGAGAACACTAGGTATAGAAATGAAGAAGAACCATCGAGGCTAGACTTAATAATTACATCTGAACCTAGAATAGTGGACAAGATTGAATATAAAACACCAATAGGTAAAAGTGACCACATATTGATTGAACTGGAACTTAATGAAGAAAAATATATGAAAAGAAATGAACAATATAGAAAAGGAAGAATGATGTATGAAAAAACAAACTTTGATAAAATAAGAGAATTCTTCCAACAAGAAAACTGGGAAGAAATATACAAAGAAGAAACATCAGTGGAAGAGAAATGGAATATTTTGACAAAAATTTACAAAAAAGGAGTGGAAAAGTATGTCCCAAGACAAAAACAAGAAAAAGAATATGTAAAATGCTGGTACAACAAAAGTTGTAGGGAGTTAAAAGACAAAAGAGACAAAGCCTGGACCAGATGGAAAAAAGACAGAAGACCTGAAAAATGGAAAATATATACTGGTTATAGAAATGAATATGTACAAAAGTGCAGAGAGAAAAAAAGAAAATATGAAAAAGATGTTATAGAAAAGTGTAAAGATCAACCAAAACTATTCTACAGATTTGTAAACAATAAACTGAAAAACAAACAAGACTTGGAGAAATTGAGACAAGGAGGAGTTGAATACACTGAGGAAATGGAAATGGCAGAAATTATGAACAAACATTTTAAATCAGTGTTTACAAGGGAAAATATACAACCTGAAGAGATTGAGTGGAAAGAAAAAGTCCCCCCTATGGAAGAAATAGAAGTAACAAAGAATGAAATATTGACACACTTGGGTAATTTTGATGTCAGAAAATCGCATGGGCCAGATGAAATAGCAAACTGGATTCTGAAAGAATGCAGGAATGAACTGGCAGACAAAATACATAGCATAATAAGCAGTTCCTTAAAAGAAGGAAAAGTTCCAGAAGATTGGAAAAAAGCAAATATAGTACCTATATATAAAGGAGGAAATAAAGAAGAACCTACCAATTATAGACCAGTCTCTCTAACAAGTACAATAGCAAAAATTTGTGAAAGAATTATCAAAAGTAGATGGGTAAAATACTTGGAAAAAAACAATGTACTAAATCCAAGGCAATTTGGATTCAGACAAGGACGGTCATGCATCACCAATTTAATATGTTTCTATTCAAGGCTAATAGATATAATACAAGAAAGAGATGGATGGGCTGATTGTGCATTTCTAGACCTAAAAAAAGCTTTTGACAAAGTACCACATAAGAAGTTGCTTAAGAAATTAGAATATGAAGGAGGAATACAAGGTAAATTGCTAAATTGGATGGAAGACTTTTTGCAAGAAAGAAAAATGAGAGTAGTGATAAGAGATCAGCACTCAAAATGGAATGAAGTAATAAGCGGTGTCCCGCAGGGAACAGTTCTGGCCCCAATAATGTTTGCTATATATATTAATGATATGGATGAAGGAATTGAAAGCTATATGAGCTTCTTTGCAGATGATGCAAAACTACTGAAAAGAGTGAAAACTGAAGAAGATTGTGAATCACTACAGAGGGATCTAAATAAAGTACAAGAATGGAGTAGGAAGTGGGAGATGGAGTTCAATACAAAAAAGTGTAGTATAATGGAATTTGGAAAAAGCAAAAACAGAATAGCAGGATCATATAATTTGGGAGAAGAAGGAATAAAAAAAGTAGAAAATGAGAAGGACCTGGGAGTCATTGTTATGAATAATATGTCACCTGAGAAACATATAAATAAGATTTTTGGAGAAACTTATAATTTAATAAGAACAATCAAAGTGGCATTTACATACCTGGATGAAGAAATGGTGAGGAAAATCCTAATCACCCTGATAAGACCAAGATTGGAATATGCAGCAACGATATGGTCACCAAGTACAAAAAAATGTATAAAAAAACTTGAAAGGATACAAAGAGCAATTACAAAACTGGCACCAACACTCTCAAAACTATCATATGAAGAGAGACTACAAAAACTTAAACTACAGACACTAGAGCAAAGAAGAGAGAGAGGAGATTTGATAGCTATTTACAGAATCATGAAAGGCATAGAAATTACTGATAGAGAGAATCTGATAAAATGGGATGACAGAAATACAAGAGGACACGGAAAGAAAATAAAAAAAGACAGCTATAGAAGAGATTTTAAAAAGAACAGCTTTCCTCACAGAGTAATAGACAGTTGGAACAAGTTAGATGAGAAAGTGGTGTGTGCAAAAACAATACATGAATTTAAAAATAGTTTAGATAAAATGAGATATGAAGACGGGACCCCACGAGCATAGCTCCCCTTCCCGTAAAATACAACTAGGTAAATACAACTAGGTAAATACACACACACGCACTCGCACACACGCACAAATACACCCACACATACGCGCGCGCGAACTCATCCACCCACCCACACACGTACACACGCACGCGCACACACGCACTAATACACCCACACACCCACATACGCGCGCGCGCACACACACACACACACACACACACACACACACACACACACACACACACACACACACACACACACACACACACACACACACACACACACACACACACACACATGCGGTTGGCTTCCTCATATGCTTTGTTGTTCTGTATCATGAAAAGGCGTAATAATAACAACACAGGTGAGATGTTGTAAACCTTAGGGAAGTTTGCGCTCCAGTAGCTTCGTAGTATGACGTGTCTATAAATAGTTTACCTAAATGAATGAAGATATTAAGAAATGAGTAATTAATAAATGAATAAATATTTGGTTAAATGAATTAATAAAATAATAGATAAATAAATTAACTATTCCTAAAAATAACTAAAATAGATAAATCGATAAACGAATCAATGTTAAATAGATAATTGAACGAATGAACAAATAAAACAGGGGACGTAGATGGAAGGGCTGTTACGTAATCAGCTTAGCGTCTTCTTGTGGGCGGGGGCGGGGTGATACGTAGTTTGGGAGTCTTTATGTATATGGGGGATCAACCCGCTTTGCCCCCAGGTGGGGAGCTGGAAAGAACACCTGGGTAATTCTTCGAGAAAGAGAATAGAAGAGAGAGAGAGAGAGAGAGAA
This sequence comes from Oratosquilla oratoria, assembly GCF_046742065.1. NCBI lineage: Eukaryota > Metazoa > Arthropoda > Malacostraca > Stomatopoda > Squillidae > Oratosquilla > Oratosquilla oratoria. The sequence goes on from NC_134785.1 coordinate 27,268,942, forward strand.
TACGAGAGAGAGACTTAGAGTATAAGAGAGAGAGGGGTGGAGAATGTGAGAGAGTGTGCGAGAGAGTGTGAGAGACTATAAGAGAGAGTGTGAGAGACTATAAGAGAGAGTGTGAGAGACTATAAGAGAGAGTGTGAGAGACTATAAGAGAGAGAGTGTGAGAGACTATAAGAGAGAGAGTGTGAGAGACTATAAGAGAGAGAGAGGGGCGGAGAATGTGAGAAAGAAAGCATTTGCGAGAGATGATAGGAGAGAGAGAGACTGAGAGACAATAAGAGGGAGAGAGAGAATATGAGAATGTGAAAGAATGAGTGTGAGAGAAAACGCGAGAAAAATAATCTGAAGGAGAAATAGAGAAATAGAGAGAGAGAGAGAGAGGGCGGGCGATAGGGATTGATTTAGTACACTTGTTGGTATCACAGAACCCGGATCCCGAAGATGGACACCTCCAAGGTTAGGAAGACATTGTACATTAAGCGTATTAACAAAATGGCGTAGTACATATCACCAGGATGGACGTATTTGTTAATCAAAGTGTACTCGTACATACCGTGCGTTGGTGGCATTCGCTTTGATGTGGGTTCAAATCCCGCACTCCTCTTCGATTCACAGCAGTGGCTGTTACATGCCCCAATAGTCCCCAAAGAGGTGATGGCTTCGGCCGCAGCTACTCAGCGCCTCCTGGCCCAAATCAAAGAACGTAACCCTACGAGTATAGTCTCTCAACTATCCAGGAAGATGAACCCGAGTTTGGTTATAGAGTATAGTTTTGAGATTTAGTTGCATTCTCTGTGATCAAGACTGGTCGAAACGTGAAGGAATGTAGTGCACGCACACACACACACACACACACACACACACACACACACACACACACACACACACACACACACACATACACACACACGAGTAGATCACGAATCCAACACGTGATCCAAGACCATGGTGAATCACACACACACACACACACGCACACACACACACACACACACACACACACACACACACACACACACACACACACACACACACACACACACACACACACACACACACACACACACACACAAACAAAGTCGATCACGAGTCCAACACGTGATCTAAGACTATGGTGAATCACGCACACACACACACACACATACACACACACATACACACACGCACACACACACACACACATACACACACACACACACACACACACACACACACACACACACACACACACACACACACACACACACACACACAAACAAAGTCGATCACGAGTCCAACACGTGATCTAAGACTATGGTGAATCACGCACACACACACACACACACACACACACACACACACACACACACACACACACACACACACACACACACACACACACACACACACACACTGTATCTGATTGATTTATTCTACCTGACGGCAGGTGATTTTATTCAGGAGAGAGGTTGAACCAACTGAGGGAAAGACATCAACTCGTGAGAAGAATTGAGATATTCTAAAGGAAGGATCTTGTTTTGAACATCAATAATTTGCTTCAGTTATGAATATTTTTTTTCAAAATGACGTTATTAGTATGGCGAATTTACATTGTGTATGTGTGTGTGTAATTTCAGCGTTTCAGCTTAAGTGGATAAGAGACTGACATATACTGTATCCTGAAATTCAGTGCTGGGTTGGGTCTGTTGGATGTAAAAAGATCGTAAGATTTCATATGTTGTATTTTATTTGATTGTTTTTTATTGATCAGATTATTGATTTATTCTTCAATAGTTAACTTATTGATTCGTTTATATATTAATTTATATATTTGTTAATGTAATGATTTATGAATCTATTTGTGAAATATACGAAAAGGATTGGAATGGCCGAGCCGACGGTTGACATTTTTTTCCCTCCGCTTTCCTGCCCGGCTGAACAGGGCTACCAACCGTTAGCGTTTACAAAGTTCAGAATAAAAATCGAACAGATAAAATAATTGAGGATGAAAATAAAATTAGTAAGTGATGTTTTTTTAATATATTTTTTACGTCTCTCTCTCTCTCTCTCTCTCTCTCTCTCTCAATATATACATATATATATATATATATATATATATAATTGTGGTATATTATTATTATTATTATTATTATTATTATTATTATATATATATATATATATATATATATATATATATATATATATATATATATATATATATATATATATTTTTTTTACATCGGAATGTAGGGTCGTCCCTTCGGACTGGACATCATTGCCAGAGGTACCAACCTTTCTCAGATATCAGATTTGTATTGTTGTTAATGTTGTTATTGTTATTATTATTATCACTATTTTTATTGTCATTAGTATTATCGTTATCTTATTGCAAATTTTATTTTATTTTATTTTATTACTATTGTGGTTTGGACACATGGAAAGAATGAGTGAAGAAAGATTAGTAAAAGAAGTGTGGAAGGCAGAGGTGGAAGGCGTGAATATGAGGGGGCGTCCTAGGATGAGATGGATGGATGGGATGAAAGGGGCTTTACAAAAGAGAGGAATGTCTGTAGAGGAAGGACGGGAGAGGACAGAAGATAGAGGTGAATGGAGAAGGGTTGTGTATAGATGAGGCTGTGATGCATGAGGGGGAGTGGGTGAGGGATGGGGGGTGAGGAAGTGTGTATGAGAAAAAAATTGCCGCAGCTCGAAGGGATTTCTCCCCGTCTTCTTTTCTGCATGAGGGGACGGAGAGGGGGGGGTGTCGCCGAATTTATGAAGCGGCCTTGCTGTGGATGTGCTGTGTCTTGCGACACTGCTTCTGACCCAGGGCAGTAGACAGGATGCAGGGATGACCCGTCATCCAGGAGGTGTCAAGATAGGAGGGAGGGAGGAGGGTGGAGGGGAGTGGAATATATGGGAAATGGAGTGGGTGGGAGTGATTTCTATGCCTTTTTCTTTTTGGTTAGCCCCCGTGTGAGTGGGAAAAAGCCTTTGGTATATGTATGTATGTATGTACTATTGTTATTATCATCATTGTTGTTAAAAGAATGAAATGTATCAGCTTTAGCCAGAATGAAATATATCAAGCCTGTCGACATTTAAAAATAATCTGAGAAAGCATGTTGATAAACATGGGGAAATAGATGAATAAATAGAAGAAGAATTACTGATAACTGTTAATGGTAACGAAATGAATATAATCAGTCAAATTATCTGAGACTAACAAAGTTAATAATAAACGTGAAGATATTTGCGACTCTCTCTCTCTCTCTCTCTCTCTCTCTCTCTCTCTCTCTCTCTCTCTCTCTCTCTCTCTCTTACTCTCTTACTCTCGCCGAATTAAAAACCTCTTCTCCCGTTCCGAATATTGGAGAGTTGCGAAAGAGAGAATTTTCCAATAACGGAGAGAATTTTCTCAAAGTTAGCCGGCAGTTGTCTTTATGTGCAAGGCGCCGAAGCATACTGACCATTTTTCTTCACTGTTTCAGTGAAGTACTAATTTTCATGCAACATTTGCAACACAGGATCAACATCTACTTGTCGAACTTTGGAACACATCAGTACAACTTGTAGCTGAATGAAATCGACGTGTAGATAGAACCTAACCAATCAAGTGTTTCACTGAGTTCGTTATATTTGTCTTCTGTTGTTGATGTGGGTTCAGTTTGAGCCAAAAAAAAATTTTCATTCAAAATTTTCTTAATTTTTTTTTATTCAAGAATGTTTTGTAAAGGTTGTATTTCTCTCCATATATCTACATTGTTAGGACATTGTGTATGTTTAATGCACACACACACACACACACACACACACACACACACACACACACACACACACACACAACTCTTGGCGCAGTTGGTAGAGTTCCTGGCTGCCACTACGGCGGTCCGGGTTCGAATCCCGCTCAGAGCTTAAATAATTTCAGTATCACTGCGCAGCAGGTTGTTACTCCAACTCTCGTGGGCGGGGAGTTGGGTGTGCGTGTAAGGTCACAGCATTACCCATAGATCAGTCATATGCTCTAAGCTCTCTTCCGGGAGGGTAATAGCTGTCGATTACGGGTCCAACACGTGATCCAAGACCATGGTGAATCACACGCATACACACACACACACACACACACACACACACACACACACACACACACACACACACACACACACGCCCGCGCGCGCGCGCATTGTGTTGTTTCCAATTGTTGGTTCAGTTACTCACCAATTTTTGTTTTGTTTGCATTACAGAGGAGACCCCCCGCCGTCGCCGGCGCCGAGCCCCGCCCCTGTCGCCAGTGGGAGGGGGCGCCGCCCCCGTGCTCTCCTCGGAGCCTCTGAAGACGCCGGACGTGGTACGCAATGTCGTTTCTCGCATCACGCCCCCCGCCAGTCCGCCCACTTCGCACCTGAAGCCCACAGTCCCGCCAACGACCCCTTCGTCAGGCGGTTCCTCTTCGCAGCCGTCCTCCTCGAACTCGCAGACCACCCCAAGCACGACTTCCGCCGCCGCCGCAGCAGCAGCAGCAGTATCAGAGGCGCAGCAGGATCACCAGGGGCTCGCCTCCGTCAGTAGCGACCTGGGTGCTCTGCCTTCAGGAACTCACTCCGCGCCTTCCACTCTCGATAACCGTAACAGGTCTTGTATCACAGAGTGGCGGACCGTCGAATCTTCAAAACGTCCATCCGAGGACGCTGCCGAAGGCCAGGGAGGAGGAGGGGGAGGAGGAGGAGAAGGAGCCGCCGCCACTGGTCGGAAAGTCCCCCCGAAGTTGGCCCCTCTGCGCAAACCGGAAATCCCCGAGGTTCTTCGCCCAAGGGACAAGACGGGCCTGGCCTCCCCCGGAGTAGTGAACACGCCGTCCAACTCGCGCCCTTCCTCAGTGGTTCTTGAGAAGCCGCCCCTGGGGCCTGAGAGCGTCCGGCCGTCCGCCCTCCGGTCCTCCCTCAGGAAGCCCACGGACATCGGGACCTGCTTCATGGCCGCTCGGAGGGAGAAGCGAGATGACCCCAAACTCGACTTCCTTCGGGACTTGAGATCGAAGAAGGGAGATCGGCTCTCCAAATCGGACTTGAATATCAAGTTTGATTCGACGAGTGGGAGTAGCAGTAGCAGCACGGGGGAGACTTCCAGCGCCGCCCCGCACTCCCCAGTAGCTTTGAGACCCACCTCGCCCTCCAACGCAGCACCCATGGCTCAAGGATCGTCGTCTGGTAGTACGGCGACCAACGGAGAGACTGACGCCGTGGCGGCACGCCTTGATGCCCTTACGTCCAAGGCCTGGGACACTCTCTCCAAGGCCGACCACATCGTCTCAAGTGCAAGCACCAACGCCCCTTCCAAGGGCGACGAGAGTCCAGCACCTGTAGAAGAGAGCCTGGACACAGTCGTTCACGAGTGCGAGGAGTACCTCACGGTCAACCTGGCGAAGAAGAAGGCGGCGACGCTGGCGACAACGACCCCGGCGACTGGGTCGAGATCGAGAGAGGCACTCCTCGCCGAGGGTGCCAAGTTGGAGGCCAGTGCCTCTGCGGCGGCGTCGTCGCCTCGCTTGCCGCCTCCACCCGCAGACACGGGTCAGAAAAACTGGGGCGGGGGCTCTGAGGGACGTAGTAAGAAGAGTCAGTGGCTGGCTGTGGAGGAGGAAGTGAACAGCAGCACCGCCAGCGAAGTCCGTTTCAGCCGCGTCGCCCAAGTCTCCATCTTGGACGACGACCCCGGCAGCAGCGGTGCCAGCGCCACTGGAGTGCCTTCAGGGCCCCCGCACCAAAGTGCCTTCAAAGGTAACGAGGAGAACAGCCAGAACTCCCTCTCCGACGAAGGGGTTCAAGGAATACTTAAACGACGAACTTCTGAAGAAGTGGAGTCTCCCACACGGGACGTGGTGCCCATCCTCAGGGCGGCCAGGTTCACCGACGAAGGGGAGACTGCGCCTTCGGAAGCGACGCACCAGGAGGCCGTCCGAGGTTCGGAACATCGGTCTATCCTCCGTCAGGGAGGATCGCGAAGATGTTCCTTGGACGGGAGTGATGTTCCTCGCACAAGATCCCCAGACCTTCAGAGTATCCTGAAGAGGCGACCCTCGGGAGAAGACATATCGACTTTGTCCCCCGACCGACCTGCGACCCCGGAGCATCACCCGAGCATCCTGAAGCGCAAGGGCAGTTCGAGGGCCTCGAGCGTCGATACCTTGGACAACGAGCCACGACCCATCCTGAAGAAGAGGAGTAGCATCGAAGATCTGGACCACTTCGAGCCCAAGCCGATCCTGAAGAAGAAGTCCTCTACGGACGACGAACTGGACGACCGTCCACGCTCGATCCTCAAGGGCGGGAGGAGTCGGGAGGACTTGGACCGCGCCGAGGGCGTCATCTCCCCGACACCGATCCTGAAGAGGTCTCCGAGGTGCGACAGCGAGGGTGAGGGAGAACTCCGCCCCATCCTGAAGCGACGCGACACGACCGACGGCGTCCGCCTCCGCCTCCACGTCTCCGACGGCGAAGAAGGAGCTGATTCCGATTCCCCAGGGACTCGCGTCCGGAGCGACTCTGCCCCGGAGTCGGTCATCCACTTCCGCGGGAGGTCGCCGTCCGGGTTGGCTCCACACGGCATCCTCAAGCGCCGAGGAACCCCGTCCCCCGGGCGCTTCGACCAGATGGACGCTGAGCTGGGCGCCATCCTCCGCTCCAGGAGGACCCAGGGACACGAGGAGGGGGACAGCGACGGGGACAAGCCCCCGAGGCGACCCCTCAGCCCGTCCCTGCAGGCCCTCAGCGGCGGCGGTGGCGGCGGCGGCGGCGGGGGCGGCGGCTCGGGGCGCTGTTCCGGGGAACGACCACTAAGTGTAGCCGAGAGAATTGCGGGCATGGAGGCTGCCCGGGAGCTGTCGCCCCAGCCGCGCCCCTTGTCGCCCCAGCGCCCCGGTGCTCGAAGTCCCGGCGTGAGGCCAAAGGTTCGCCCTCCCAGCGCCGAAGGGATGGACACGCCCTCCGACTCGGACAGGTAAGTGTCCTCAACCAGCGACATCTCGTATTCAATATATGGAAGAGAACTTGTTTACTTATTTATTTATCTATTTGTTAATTTTTGTATGTTTATTCTGCCCTAATTTATTTATTCACTTACTCATTTGTCTGTTTATTTATTTATCTATCTACTTACTTATTCATTCATATATTTTTGTATGTTCACTTTGTCCTAATTGAAACTTTTATAATATGATTTCTGCCTATGAATCATAGATAGAAGCGCTGGTTATTCGCGACAATATACGAGATACCTAGGTATATATTTAATTCACTCAGTAATTCATTTGATGTGTGGTACTATACAACCTTTCATCTTAAGTTTTTGTGAGGTTGAGAATATAACCTAATAATATTTTATATATATTTTATTATTCATAATATTATTGTTATTTATTTATTTATTTAGTTTTTGGGGTCAGGGGTGACAATAGTATCAGTAATGTATATCCATCCTTTTTTGTATAAAGTTCAGAAAAAATTCCTTTTATTTTGAAAAATATAGATAATGATATTGATAACATAGAGAATAATAATTATATCAAGTGATAATTTCAAAATAATTATAATCTTTATTTCGTTATAATGTTTATGTATTCAATCATTGATTTATTTTGCATTTGATAACGAAATTTTTTAGTTAAATTGTCGACTCCTAACTTTTTCCTTTATTGCTGTCCAACCTCAAACTATGGTCCGTCTTTGCACTTGCCCTCCACCCGAGCCTTTCCTTCTCTTCTTTATGTTCCTAATGCCCCTGTTCACACCAGCGGTTTGAACCGCGCGGAAACCGCGGCGGTACCGCATAGTCAAGGAAAAAACTGCTCAGTTGTGTGTGAACACCTCCATTGACTCACACTGTAATTGAACCGCCGCGGTTCAAACCGCTAGTGTGCTCTGAGCTCTCATCTATGAGAGTAATAGCTGTCGATCACGAGTCCAACACGTAGTCCAAGAACATGTTGAATCACACATACACTCCTTTCTCACCCCCTACACGTCTAATCCCTCCTTTCTCTTGACTCGTACGCCTCCCCCAATTTCCCTACTCCCACACGCATCCCTCTCCTTTCTCTTCCCACACACACGCCTCCCCTCTTTTCTTTCCCCCCACACTCCTCCCTCCTTTCGTCTTTACCCCCAAACACCTCCCCCTCATTCCTCTGCTCCCACAAATCCCTCTTTTCACTGCCCCCCCCCACAAATCCCTCCCCCTCCTTTCTGGTCATGACATCCTCCCTCCATTCGTCTCTGCCCCCCCCCACCATGGCTCCCCTCTAATTTCTCTGCTCCCAAACTCCTTCCCCCACTTTCCTCTGTCCTCACACACTTCCCATTCCCATTTCTGTCCCCCCACACGCCCCCCCCTCCCGTGCCTCGACCAGACCTGACGCGTGTCCCTTTTTGCAGGGAACGTCGACGCCACAGTGCCTTCGGATTCTCGCCGGATTCCTTGAGGGACCTGGACGGGGCGGTGGGCGTGGGCGTTGAGGCCATCAACCCCGCCTTCCTACAGGACGGTGCTACTGTTGCTACTGCCTCGGCTTCGCCTGCTGCTGCTGCTGGAGGTATCGCCGAAGCCTTCAACCCGAGACTGGACCTGACGACTCCGGAGTCGGCTCCAGACACGCCGTCGTCAGTGTCCCAAAGGGCGGCCTTCTTCGCACAGGTAAGGAGTGCTGGGTTTTTGGAAGTGATGTTGTGATCATCTCGGTCATTTACAGGCCTGGTTTGTTTAATGTCTTTATAATGTACAAGAAAAAATACATATACCAGGGGCTTTATCCCCCCTTACAGGGGAAATAGCCAAGATCAAAAGGTATAACTCCACTCCCATCCATTTCATCCCCACGTACTCCACTCCCATTCACCACCCCTCCCTCCCTCTTAATAAATAAAAATAAAAATAAACATAAAGATGAAGATAATAGTAAAACTATTCACAGTTTGATTTGGGTAATGTAGGGTTGTCTCTATTAAAGAAATAATAAGAATAAGGATAAAGAAAATACAGATAAAATTTTAAGAGTAACTAACAGCAGTCCTCGGGTCCTCCCCTACGTCTCTCAGGGAATAAGCATTGAACTGTTGCCTGTGTCGTCTTAGTGTGGGTATGTTTCTTTTACTGGATAACAAGAGGAGGAAGAGGAGCAGGAAGAAGGAGGAAGAAGAAGAAGGAGGAGGAAGAAGAAGGAGAAGAAGCGAAAGATGAAGAAGAGGAGGAAGAATAAGAGGAAAAAGAGGAAGAGGGGTGAAGTCACTGATTGTCTGCTTGTTATGTCAAAATGTTTTGTTGGTGAAAATAGTCAAAGTTGGTAGAAAGAATTTGGACCTAGTCACGAGATGGAGTGTCAGCCCCTCAAAGATGCAGCTCCGGATGGATTTGAAGGAAATGAATCATTTTCCAGATTTTCTTTTTCTTCATCCTCATCTTCATGATATTTTCCACAAGGACAGAAATGCCAGTATACCACAGTCCATAACAACCAACCATCTTCAACTTCTCTCTCTCCCTCTCCCCCCCCCCCCATCCCAATCATCTTTATACTTCATCATTATCTTCTTTTTTATCTTCACCTTTTTCTTCGTCATCTTCATCTTTACTTTTTTTTCTTCATCTCCTTTCTTCCTTTTACTTAATGTAACAAAATTGCTTTGTAACTGGCAGGAATGACATATACATACATACATATACCAAGGGCTCTTTCCCCCTTATCAGAGAGGTAGCCAAAGTCAAAAAGCACAAATGCACTCCCATTCCACTCCCTCCCATTCCACTCCCATCCATTCCACCCCCACCCATTCCACTCCCACCCATTCCACCCCACCTATTCCACCCCACCCATTCCACCCCACCCATTCCACCCCCACCCATTCCACCCCCCACCCATTCCACCCCCATTCACCACCCCTCCCTCCCTCCCTACAAAGACAAAACCTGTTGTTGAAAAATGAAACTTTTATGTGATTTCCACCATAAAACACTTCCTGCTAGGGTTGGGTTGTAGGGACCCCTGAGGCACAATATGGAGGCCTCCCAACCTTGACACAGTTTTGAATTTTAATCTAACAAATGTAAATAAAGGAAGTGTAGGCAATGTGTGTATGCAGACATAGTGGGTATTTTGAAATTATAAAGATTAATTCCATTAGGAATTGTTGCATTGAGTTTCACTGACAGGAAACCCACAGATGGCAGTGGTCCCAGGGGTCACATAGATCACTTTGGGAAAAAAAAAAAAAAAATTGTTCTGTTTTCTGTGTTGTATGAGTTTGGAACTGTTTTTATGTCACTGGCTGAAAGTTGAAAGAGGAGGGGAGCAGTTGTCAGTTGTCAGTTCACCTTATGTGAGAAGGTGGAGTAAAAGGGAGTTCCAGTTCCATCTATATACCAATAGGCTTCTTCCCCTATACAAGAAAGGTAGTCCCTTGGAGTTGATAGAGCAATATCTTGGGCCCTGTCAAGAGACTAAGTCTCAATACCTCAGGGCTGCACCTTCAAATGGAGGTGAGGAGGTTGACAGGTTTTGAAATTGAGAATCAGGGAGAGTATTCCTACTTCTGTCCATCTTGCAGGTCCCGTATAATAACAAAGAATTAAGCAAACATGTTCAGGAGTCATGTAGAGCTACTGCTTAATTGTTTACTTTATTCTTGAACAATTTCTTCATAATTTGTACACTAGACTGAATGTAATAGTGACCAGTTGTCTGTCCGTATGTGAAAATGTAGAAGATATACAAAGTGTCAGACCCTCAGGTTGTGGCGCAGTGGTTAGAGTTCCCAGCTGCCACTGTGGAGGTCTGGGTTTGAATCCTGACCAGGGGTGAAATAATTTCAGTATTGCTGCGCTGTGGGTTGTTACTCCAACTCTTGTGGGCGGGAAGTTAGGGGTGTATGTGCATGTAAAGTCACAGCATTACCCATAGATCGGTCTACAAGCTCCGAGCTCTCTTCTGGTAAGGAAATAGCTATCAATTGCAAGTCCAACACAGGATCCAAAGACCATGGTGAATCAGGGCTGCTCCTCCAGACGGAGGTAGGGGTGTTGGTGAATTTTGAAGACAGATGGTAGCAAGATCATCCACTTTGAGACCTGTATTGCAGATCTACCACATGCAGATACATATCATTTGTCCCTTCATTATTAAATCTCCCATAAATGAACTCGTACATCATCTTTGATTTTTTATTAAATCAATCTGTTGCCTGGTTCTCTCGTACTGGAGACCCACGACCCCAAGGAATCCAATTTTACTCGGCTGAGGGTAAACCCTTGCCAGCAATCAGTGTTAAAAGGTGTAGTGGTTGTTCAAAGGTCAGAGTGGAAGCTGAGTGGATTAAAGAGAAGGATGTAATTGAGAGGTCTTGGAAACGGAAATTTTACCTTCCACTTGCCAGTGGGTCTGCTGAATAGCCACATGTCACCAGCCAATACAAATGTTTAATGCTATATTACCTAACAGTGGACAGGGTGCAGGGATGACCCGTCATCCAGGAGGTGCCAAGATAAGAGGGAGGGTGTAGGGGTGTGGAGTGTATTCAGGGATGGAATGGGTGGGAATGAATTCATGCCTTTTCCTTTTTGGGTACCTCCCTTGTAAGGGGGAAAAAGCCTTGGTATATGTATATTACCTAACAGTGGACAGGATGCAGGGATGACCCGTCATCCAGGAGGTGGTAAGATAAGAGGAAAGGTAGAGGGGAGTGGAGTGTATTTAGGGATGGAATGGGTGGGAATGATTTTATGCCTTTTTCTTTTTGGCTACCTCCCTTGTAAGGGGGAAAAAGCCTTGGTATATGTATGTTTGTATGTATATTACCTAACAGAGGATTAGATTTAAAATATTTTGATCTTTCATTGGACGCTGTTCCTCCATAGGTGAAGCAAATTGTCTTGGGACAGGTAGAAGAAGGGGGAAAGACTATACTACCACATCAGGTTTTAGGGTCATATTTCTAAATGTTTTACCAAATGTAGCAAATACTTAATACTGTTACAAAGTAGAATTTTACCAGGTTTTTTCTAATTGAATGTATCTGTTATAGTGGGCTTTCTGTAAAATATACCGGTAAATTTCATAAACATAACTAGTACATAAACGTATACCAAAGGCTTTCTCCCCCTTACAAGGGAGGTAGCCAAAAAACAAAGGCATAAAAACCACTCCCACCCATTCCATCTCCAACATACTCCACTCCCATCCACCCCCTTCCCTCCCTCTTATCGTGGCATCTCCTGGATGACGGGTCATCCCTGCATCCTGTCCAATGCCCTGGGTCAGAAGCAGTGCCACAAGACATAGCACATCCACAGCAAGGCCCCTTCATTAAATCTCCATCCCCTCATGCAGAAAAGAAGATGGGAAGAAATCCCTTTGGGCTGCGTCAATTTATTTTTTCACACCTACTTCCTCACCCCCCATCCCCCACCCACTCATCCCTCATGCATCACAGCATCATCCATACACAACCATTCTCCATTCACCCCTATCTTCTGTCCTCTCCTGTCCTTCCTCAATAGACATTCCCCTTTTTCCCAATGCCCCATTTACCCCATCCATCCATCTCATCCTTCCACCTCTGCCTTCCACACCTCTTTTACTAGTCTTTCTTCACTCATTCTTTCCTTGTGTCCAAACCATCCCAACACTCTTTCATCAACCCTATACCCCAACTCCCTTTTCACCCCCAATCTCTCCTCTCCTCCTCATTTCTCATTCAATCCAGCCTAGTAACCCCTGTGATACTTCTCAGGCACCTCATCTCAAACACATTCAAACTTCTCTCTTCCTCTCTTATGTTCATGTTTCTGCTGCATACAGTGCTATTGGTACAATCACTCCTTCATACAATCTCCTCTTAGCATCCATTCCCAAATGTCTATTTCTCATTACACTTTTTAATCCCCCAAGGAATAATAATAATGAATAAAATAAGATAAAATAAATAAATACATATATAAACAAAATAAACAAATAAATAAACAAATAATTGCATAAATAAACAAGGAAAGAAAGTTGGTTCCAAAAAGGACCTAGGAGTAATCATAACTAAAGACGTGTCCCCAGACAAACAGATAAACAAAATAGTCAGAGAAACCTACAATTTGTTAAGATCAATAAAGATGGCTTTTGATTACTTGGATGAAGAAATGGTAAAGAAAATACTAGTCACACCCAATACAAAAAAGAATATAAGGAAAATAAAAAGGATCCAAAGTGCAACAAAAAAGATGTCCCCAACACTTTCAAAGCTGACATATGGCAAAGATTGTCTAAACTGGAATTGCCAACCCTGGAACAAAGAAGAGAAAGAGGTGATCTGTTTGCCATTTATAAAATTATGAAGGGTATGGAAGTCCTTGATAGAGAAGACTTATTAGATTGGGATAGAAGAAAAGCAAGGGGACATGAAAAGAAACTCAAAAAGGATAGTTATAGAAGAGATCTGAAAAAAAAGAGCTTTCCACACAGAGTGGTGGATGTCTGGAACAAATTGGATGAAACAATAGTGTGTCCAAACACCATACATGAATTTAAGAAAAAACTAGATGTTGCGAGATACAAATACAGGACACCATGAGCATAGCTCTTCTTCCCATAGAATACAACTAGGTAAATACACACACACACACACACACCTTCCCAAACTCCATCACCAACTTCCTCAATCCCTCCTCTGATCCTGCCACAAGTGCACTGCTGTCAACAAACAACAGCTGGCCCATCTCCCACCCCCTCCACCCTCTTTAACTAGTGAAGTAAGGAAAAATTCTACTTTTGATAGTAGAAAGCATTCCTAAGAGCTGATTTAAATTTTTAAAAATACAGTACATAGTCCTTTCAGCCCTAAGCTTAAAAAAATAATTTGGTGAACAAATTTATAAAGGATGTAGTGGACAAATTACTTGAAGTAACTTTACCCTCTTCAGGAAGATGTAGTGACCTCAGCTGAATGAAATCATTTGGCATGAATTAGAACAAAATCTGTAAAATGTGTCACTGTAATGAAGAGGTTATGAGTAGAAGACAAAGAGTGAATGGACCAACAGTTTTGTTGGGTGGATAGGAGCCCAAATAACTTGGTGAAGACTATGAGTTGATAAATCTGTTGCCCCCTGGTCTCTCTTGCAGAAGACCTACAGCCTCCAGGAAACTGGCAACATCCTCCAGGCAGGACCATAAGTCACTCAGAGAAGACATGTTGTTTTGCTTTCTGTCCCCACTTCCCCAAGGAGGTGCTGCCTCAAGGTGCCAGCACCTGGTGGCAGTATTACACCAGAAAGTGTTTAATCATGTGCATTTACGACTTCTCATTGGTGCCTCGAAAACTTAGAAATTACTTGAGATTTTATATAAAGTCTAAAGAGAGTGGGCTCTACTTGAAGTTTTCATTTATGTTGTGGGGAAGATGTGGAGAATGCAAGGACTCTTATTTGGTGTTAGGGAAGTGCATAAAATGAAAGAGATTTAGTTATGTGTAGATTTCATTCAACTGTGGTCGTAGCTTTACTTACATCAGTTTCTTGCACTTAGTTTTTCTTGCACAAGACTCGTGTCCCAAAGGTATCTAGTAATGATTTTTACTTTGGCAGAGAAATCCCTGCTTGATAAAGTATTAAGAATTATTTGTTGTGTATCATTTTATTTGAAATTTGTACTTAGGATTCATAACAAGTTATTTATTTGTATTTGAAGGGGGACTGGAGGAGTGCCTGAATAGTTCCACTTTACAAGGGAAAAGGGGACAAGTGTGAATGTAGTAGTTTCAGAGGGATTAGCTTGTTAAGTGTAGTTGGGAAGGCTTATGGGAGGATCTTGATTGAGAGGATTAGGAGAGGAACAGTGTGGATTTAGGACGGGTAGAGGTTGTGTAGATTAGATTTTTGTGGTAAGACAGATATGTGAGAAAGCTATAGGAAAGGGGAAGGATGTTTTTTGGGTTTTTATGGATCTGGAAAAGGCTTACGACAGGGTAGACAGAAAGGCACTGTGGGAGGTTTTGCGGATATACGGGATAGGAGGAAAACTTTTAGGAACTGAAGAGTTTTATGAGAGTAGTAGAGCTTGTGTCAGGATTAGAAATGGAGAGAGTGAGTGGTTCGAGGTAAAGGTGGGACTTCGTCAGGGATGCGTTATGTCGCCATGGCTGTTCAACTTGTACATTGGATGGGGTAGTGCGAGAGGTAAATGCAAGGATGGTGGGTCAGGAATTGGAGATGGTTAAAGAAAATGGAGAAAAGTGGGAGGTGAGCCAGCTGTTGTTTGCGGATGACTCTACGCTTGTGGCAGGATCGGAGGAGGGATTGAGGAAGTTGGTGACAGAGTTTGGGAGAGTGTGTGGTAGAAGAAAGCTGAAGATAAATGTGGGTAAAAGTAAGGTGATGAGATGTTCAAGGGGTGAAAGTGGCAGGAGACTGGAAGTGAGCATTAAGGGAGAGCGACTGGAGAAAGTGGATAGTTTTAGATACTTGGGTGCAAATGTGGCAGGAAAAGGTGGAGTGGAGGTAGAGGTAGAATGTAGATTGAGAGAAGCGAGTAAATGCCTTGGTGGATTAAAAAGTGTAATGAGGAATAGACATTTGGGAATGGATGCTAAGAGGAGACTGTATGAAGGAGTAATAGTGCCAACAGCACTGTATAGGGCAGAAACATGGAACATAAGAGAGGAAGAGAGAAGGAGTTTGAATGTGTTTGAGATGAGGTTTCTGAGAAGTATGATGGGGGTTACTAGGCTAGATAGAGTGAGAAATGAGGAGGTAAGGAGGAGAACGGGGATAGAAAGGGAGTTGGGAGATAGGGTTGATGAAAGAGCATTAGGATGGTTTGGACACATGGAAAGAATGAGTGAAGAAAGACTAGTAAAAGAGGTATGGAAGGCAGATGTGGAGGGGACATCCTAGGATTAGGTGGATGGATGGGGTGAAGGGGGCTTTGGGGAAGAGGGAAATGTCTGTTGAGGAAGGACGGGAGAGGACAGAAGACGGGTGAATGGAGAATGGTTGTACTGTATATGGATGATATTGTGATGCATGAGGTGGAATGGGCAGGGGGATGGGGGGTGAGGTAGTGTGAGCAAAATTTGACGCAGCCCGAAGGGATTTCTCCCCGTCTTCTCCTTTTCTGCATGGGGGGACAGAGAGGGGGGGTCGCTGATTTAATGAAGCGGCCTTGCTGTGGATGTGCTGTGTCTTGCAACACTGCTTCTGACCCAGGCCAGTGGACAAGGTGCAGGGATGACCCGTCATCCAGAAGGTGCTAAGATAAGAGGGTGGGTGGAGGGGTGTGGAGTGTATTCAGGGATGGAATGGGTGGGAATGATTTTATGCCTTTTCCTTTTTGGGTACCTCCCTTGTAAGGGGGAAAAAGCCTTGGTATATGTATTTATGTATGTACAAGTATTTGAAGGTTACTGGTGGTTGTACATATGTATCAAAGGGCCTTTTCTCCTTATAAGGACCATGGTTGAGTCAAAGCTACCTCATAGATAAAGTGGTCATTTCTGTCTCCTGCTACACTGCTCATATTAAAGGCAATGTACAGCACTTTCACAACAGGACCCAACAGTTGAGCTAGTTTACTCCCATTTCATCATTACATGGCAACCTCAAACACCTTTGTCGACTATAAAAGAAAAAAGAAAAGAAAAGAAGAAAAAAAAATATATATATATATATATATACATATATATATATATACATATATATATACATATATATATATATATATACATATATATATATATATACATATATATATATATATATATATATACGGTATATATATATATATATATATATATATATATATATATATATATAACAGAGCTTCATATTTTTTTCTTTCTTTCTTTTCTTTTCCTCTTCCTTCCAATTTACAACCAATCTCCATTTATGCCAATCTTTTGCGCTCTCTTCCTTGTGCAACAGACTTTGGTCTACCCTAATGGATGGCTATATCCACATCTGCTGGCTACCTCACCTCCACATTTGTCTCACTGTACATTGTCTGCCCACTATACTTCTCAAACACTTCATCTCAAGCAAGTCTCCATTCCATACACTGGCAGATCCAGGGGGTGCTGAGGAGGCTGAAGTCACCCCCCCCCCCACACACACACAAATTTGTTCTTTCATTACCTCATTGCAGAGGTCGAGAAACCTGCCTTGTGTATACCAAAATGTGGCAGAGAGCAGTAATACTTTGGCAATTTTTTTCCCCCAATGGGAAAAAAGCCTTTGGTATATGTATTTAATGAAACACTTCAGTGAGAATAATTGGAAGGATATTCAGCACATTGTTGAGGGTAAACCTTGAAAAATGTATGAAAGGATCACTTTTGCTCAATATTTTGAAAAAAACTAATTCAAGTGAGAATATATGCTTCAATTTATATTCAAGATCGTTGTGTTCATGCTACAGACTACATCTGTTTAAAAGTGTCATACATATTTATAAATTTCAGGTTAGTTTCTCCCCAGAATGTTATCTATATTTACAAAATTCAGGTTAGCCACCCCCTCCCTCCCCCACAATTTTGATCCTGGATCCGCCACGGACTCCACACACTCGAAGGAAACAAAATTTATTGAAAGTTTTCCATTACCATAACATGAATGTAAGAATCTTATTTTATTTGATGATCTGAAAATAATCATGATATTTTTTTGATTACCAACAGTTGGAAAAGGATCAGAAGTCTCCTACTGAGGTACCAATTCGAAGAGTCCGACCATCTAGATTTTCGCGCAAGGAAAGAAATGCCAGGTAAGAAGGCCTTTAAGGATTTGTTGAAGACAGAGTTAAATGTCAGTATTCTCTTAACTTATCATTATTGTTATTTGTTATCATTTTTAATTTTTTTTTTCAACCTCCTCAATATGAGTTGCATAATTGCACGGCTTATGTACTCAGCTGCCTGATGTACGATGATTCTATGATGCATCATAATGTGTGCATTATAAAATACAAAGTTATAGCTGTAGTATTCCTTCTCTTTCACCCTGAATGTTGATAATCACAGAAAATGCAATCAAACTTGTTCACAGAATATGAGGTCACTAGCTACAACTACATACATACATACATACATATACCAAGGCTTTCTCCCCTTACAAGGGGGGTAGCCAAAAAGAAAAAGGCATAAAATCATTCCCACCCATTCCATCCCTGAATACACTCCATACCCCTCCACCCTCCCTCTTATCTTAGCACCTCCTGAATGACGGGTCATCCCTGCACCTTGTCCACTGCCCTGGGTCAGAAGCAGTGTCGCAAGACACAGCACATCCACAGCAAGGCTGCTTCATTAAATCGGCGACCCCCCCTCTCCGTCCCCTCATTGCATAAAATGAGAGGACGGGGAGAAATCCCTTCGGGCTGCGTCAAATTTTGCTCACACATACTACCTCACCCCCCATCCACCTGCCCATTCCACCTCATGCTATCACAACATCATCCATATACAACCATTCTCCATTCACCCCTGTCTTCTGTCCTCTCCCGTCCTTCCTCAACAGACATTCCCCTTTTCCCCAAAGCCCCCTTTACCCCATCCATCCACCTCATCCTAGGACATCCCCTCATGTTCACTCCCTCCACATCTGCCTTCCACACCTCTTTTACCAGTCTTTCTTCACTCATTCTTTCCATGTGTCCAAACCATCCCAATATTCTTTCATCAACCCTATCTCCCAGCTCCTTTTCCACCCCTGTTCTCCTCCTCACCTCCTCATTTCTCACTCTATCTAGCCTAGTAACCCCCATCATACTTCTCAGACACCTCATCTCAAGCACATTCAAACTCCTTCTCTCTTCTTCTCTTATGTTCCATGTTTCTGCCCCATACAGTGCTGTTGGCTTCATACAGTCTCCTCTTATCATCCATTCCCAAATGTCTATTCCTCATTACACTCTTTAATCCACCAAGGCATTTACTCACTTCTCTCAATCTACATTCTACCTCCACCTTCACTCCACCTTTCCCTGCCACATTTGCACCTACACAACTACAAAATAAATATAATATGGATCCTGATGCAGGCAACCTTCTATACCCACTCGTGCCTCATTACGCAGGGATTGGCATCATCATATGCTGTGGGTTACAAGGGAAAACAGGGTGTGGGATGGTTGGAGGGTGGATGCACATCTTGGCTGACTACCTCCCTTGTGAGTAGGAAGAAGCCTTTTGTTATATAGGTAAGATAGAGTGAAATGTCAAATATGTTGGATAGGGTGAGAAATGAGGAGGTGAGGAAGAGAGCAGGGGTATAAAGGGATTTGACTTACAGGACTGATGAAAGAGTATTGGGTGATTTGGGTACATGGAAAGAATTAGTGAAGAAAGATTAGCAGTAAGAGTTTGGAAAGCTGAGGTGTATGGAGTGAACTTGAGGGGAGGACCAAAAATGAGATGGATGGATGGGATGAAAGGGCCTTTGAGCCAAAAAGGAATGTCAGTTGAGGAGGAAAGGGAGAAGGTATGAGATAAATGTGAGTGGAGAATGTTTGTGTGTGAATGATATCTTGATGCAGCCCGAGGGGGGATTTCTCCTCATCTTCTCTATTTTCCACATGGGGGGGATGAAGAGGGAGGGTCACTATGTGAATGATGCATCCCTGCTGTAAGTGTGCTGTGTCTTGCTACATTGCTTCTGACTCGTGCAGTGGGCATAACACAGGGATGACCCTTCATCCATAAGGAGCTAAGATGAGAGGGAAACAGTGGGTGGTGGATGGGAGTGGGTGCATGCCCTAGCTGGCTACCTCCTTTATGAGGGGAAAGAGGCCCTTAGTATGTAGATGGGTTATTATTGTATCTCAGTTGTATTTAATTTTCTTTATGTTGGATATTACTATAATGTTGGGCTTGTTTAATTTTTCAAGTTTTATGTTTGCTATTGGTCTAATTGAATGGGAAATGCTCTGTCAGAATGGTAGATCTATCAAGGGGTTCTTCCCCCTTATAATGGAGGTAGCCAGATTGATAGACATGATAACCAATGTTTGTCACCTAGACATATAAAGGTTCCTTGCAGGGTTACAAAAAAGTAACAACAAGAGAAGAGAGTATGATACATATACTGTACAAATACAACACAATGTAAAATTGAAAAATGCTGTCCAAACAAAGAATGTTTTAATGTTTTTTCATATTTCAAAACCACTAGTTCATTACCATCATAAATAAAAAAGTTGCACAAAAATTAAATGGACTCTTGACAGAAAATAATTTTGAATGCTAAAGGCTGAAAATTTGGACTGCAAATTATGGAATGATTATTATTCATAAATCTAATTGGAAACGCATTTGTACTGAGTTATCTGAGTACATACATACACCAAGGGTCTTTTCTGCTTTACAAGGGAGGTAGCCAAAGTCAAATTTCATAATTCCACTCCCACCCATTTCATCCCCACCCACTCCACTCCCATTCACCAGCCCTCCCTCCCTCCTTTTCTTGGCTCCTCCTGGATGATGGGCCATCCCTGCATCTTGCCCATTGCCCAAGGTACTGAATTAGATGTGGGTCAACAGATAAATTGATTGTTTATTGGATTTTACAGTCAGTTACCTAGGAGCCTTGGATCTCCTGCACGAGACTGAAGGCAATAGATAGATTGATTGATTGATAGATTCCAAAACAAAGGTTAACCAGTATCCTTCATCCAACAGATGTGCAACCCAACCAGTGACCGAAGATGAAGTGACCCAAGCTGCACGACTTGCTGACAGCACTAACAGTGAAGGGAACTCCTCAGACTCTGTGCCCTCAAATATTATCTCAGCATCCATTAGTGCACTCTCCGCCTCAACCTCTGCGTCAACTACTAGTGTCAGGAAAGAACCTCGTAAGTGCCTCTTGCACCACTAGAGCCTTGTCAAACTTCTTTGTTTTATTTATTTACTGAGATGTAGTACTGATTGATAAAGCACCAGGCTATCACCTGATCACAGCAGTGAATATTTTGTGCCATTTTGATGCCTGAACACTCAAAGGATGGGGTGCAGACTTTACTTAAAATCCTGCTTAGTAAACGAGAGTACAGATAGTTGTTTTAATCACCAATTTGGAAATATTGCATTAATTAGATATTGCCCAATGCATTACATGATTTTTATGTAACTCGTTTCTTGATGAAAATTTTTATCCCAAATCATACTCAAATAGGTAGTAAATTTCTGAATCTCGTTTCTTTAATTTTATAGCATTATTATTTTATAATAAATTTTTTGCTCGTTCAGTATTTAGCATTTGACAAAGAATTTATTTGAAAGAAACCATTTTATACCTCACAACTGGTTTTGTCACAGGAATAAATTGGTGAGAAACTTGTATAAAACTCTGAACCAAGCATGGATAAATGTATAAACTATTGATACCAATAAATGATATATAATTATAAAGTAAAGAATGGCAGGATTTTTTGTAATTGTTCTACACTGCAGATTCCACTTGTTGTTGCAAAAAAATCAGCATGTTAGGACATGTTAGCAACTGTTGTACTGCACTTCTCTGCCAAAGCCATGTAGGCAAGACAAACAGTGGCTATTTTCTGGATTAGCCTGGAGTATTCAATGGAAATGCCTTTGTAATCTGTTCTGAATAACTTGATGGAGATTATGTTCACAAAGTCCCCTGGTTTATCTTGACTGGATCTCATGGAATGTTGAGTAATCCTTCACAGTTTTGACGGAATGTTCAGTGATCACCTTTGTATCTTTTTGTAAATGTCTTAGGGGATTAAAAATTGTAATGAGAAATAGGCATTTAGGAATGGATACAAAGAGGAAATTATATGAAGGGATGATTATGCCAACAGCACTGTATAGGGCAGAGACTTGGAATTTAAGAGAGAGGAAAAGTAATGTCTTTGAGATGAAGTCTTTGAGAAGTATGGTAGGGGTTACAAGGTTGGATAGAGTGGGAAATGAAAAGGTGAGAAGGAGAGTTGGGGTGGAAAAGGAGGTGGCAGATAGGGCCAATGAAAGAGTATTGAGATGGTTTGGACACATGGAAAGAATAAGTGAAGAAAGATTAGTAAAAGAGGTGTGCAAGGCAAAGGTGGAAGGAGTGAACTTGGGGGGACAACTGAGGATGAGATAGATGGATGAGGATAAATGGGCATTGAGCAAGAGGGGAATGTTTGATGAACAAGGAAGGGAGAAGACAGGAGATAGGGTTGAATGGAGAATTGTTGTGTATAGATGATACTGTGATGCAAGGAAGGTAGGGGGTTGAGGATGGAGGGGTTAAGGAGTGGTTATGTGTGAATGATATTTTGATGAAGCCCGAGGGGATTTCTCCCCGTCTCCTCTATTGTCCGCATGGGGGGAAGGAGAGGGGGTCACCAATTAAATGAAGCAACCTTGTGAATGTGCTGTGTCTTGCTGCATTACTTCTGACCCAGGGCAGTGGGTGGGATACAAGGATGACCCATCATCCATGAGGAGCTAAGATGAGAGGGAGGAATGGGTGGTAGATAGGAATGGAATGGGTAGGAATGGATATATGCATTTTGAGCTGGCTACCTCCCTGGTAAGGGGGAAAAAGCCCTTGATATATAGATAGGCTCATGTATCTTGTGGAATATTATGAAATTATTCTCAGATCTCATGGAATGTTCAGTTATCAGTCTTCTCTAGTGGAATGTCCATTAATAATTGTTAAATATTATGAAATGCCCTGCTTTCTATAATTCTGTTTATTTCTTCCCATTAATATGCATATTATCCATATAACTGAAAAAAAAGGAAAAAGATAAATGAATAGATAAAATCCCATCAAGTAGATCAGAGCAGATTACAGTTAATTTAGATTCAAGAGTCACTAACGGATTTTGAGCTTTTAATGATCACAATGCAAAAGTATGTGATACTTATTTTTTCTTTCTTTTTTGTTTGCTGATTTTGATACATTAAGTCGTCATTTAGTTTTTCAATTTTTTTTCAATCGCCTTTAGAAGGTGTGTGTGTGTGTTTATGTCACAGCATTTGCTGGAATTAAATACTGATTGACAAGGGAAGGTTAATGAATGCACACACAAGAGACACAACATGTTTACCATCTAGGCATTTGGCTTCAGAGTTTGGCTTTTGTTTTCTTGGAGTTTGATGATTGGCTAACCTGGCATAACATACAGAAGTTCGGAGTGCTTTTGGTTTTGAACCATATGACAAATATTTATTAGAATATTACTGGTTCGTTTATCTAGAGTCAATAATAGTTTATCACTTCATTTATGATGCTTTTGTTGATGTTTGATAGAAAATTTAGTTAAGTGAATTACACAATATTTTGTCATTTTCAAGAATGTGGTATTCTTTTGTTGTATGGTCATAACCTAAAGCACTTCTGGTGTTGAACAAGATACCCCAACACCTGCACACCAGTAACCACATATCTCCTTCTGAACTACCCCTCACAAACTCACTACTAACCAGCCCCTCGGAGTCTTGGGCGGAGCGTTGGTGCTCGAGTGGCACTTTGGATGCGGAAGTTGGAGGAGGAGCAAGCCACCGCTCCAACGCCCTCACCTGCCCTCGAAGCAGCAGCAGCGGCAGCAGTAAGGCGCCGGTCGTGGCGGTACAAGACACAACCAGTTACCGTGGAGGAAGTGGCCTCGGCCATGAGTCTGGGTGTAGGAAAAGGGCCCTCCCCGACAGATGAAGGCTTAGGTACTAATTCTATTGCCTTCTATTGGTCCCCTTCCTCGTAGAAATTTTGAAATGGAGATTGCAATGAATATCGATGAATTGGTGTGGATACAGTGTTGCAAAAAGGGATTTTATAGTTCATATGATGTCTTTGGTAGTGCTCTCTACCTGTCTATTTATGTCTGTATGTCCCTGTGTCTGTCTCTTTTTGCCTCTGTATCTGTCTCTCTATTCCTCTCTTTCTGCCTCTGTCTCTTTCTACCTTTGTGTCACTGCCTGTCTCAGTCACTGTCAATCTTTATCTCTCTCCCTCCCCCTCCCTACTCCCCCCCCCCCCTCCCCCCCCCCTCTCTCTCTCTCTCTCTCTCTCTCTCTCTCTCTCTCTCTCTCTCTCTCTCTCTCTCTCTCTCTCTCTCTCTCTCTCTCTCTCTCTCTCTCTCTCTCTCTCTCTCTCTCTCTCTCTCTCTCTCTCTCTCTCCCCCTCTTTCTCTCTTTTCCCCCTCTTTCCCCCTCTTTCCCCCTCTTTCCCCCTCTTTCTCTCTTTCCCCCTCTTTCTCTCTTTCCCCCCTCTCTCTCTCTTTCCCCGCTCTCTCTCTCTCCCCCCTCTCTCTCTCTCTCTCTCTCTATCTCTCTCTCTCTCTCTCTCTCTCTCTCTCTCTCTCCCTCCCTCCCTCCCTCCCTCTCCTATTCTCTTTTTCTACCTAGCAGCTCTCCCTTTTCTCTCTTTCCCCTCCCCCTTCCTAAGGCATAACAATGGTTTCTGTCCGTCAGCACCTGATTTTAGGTTGTTTGTTAATTTTCATCACTACTTCTTTTAAAAAGTAAATATAGGTATTTTCATTGCTGACAGATTTCGGGAGTCAAGGTAGTTTAAACCCTACTTTGTTAGGAGGTTCGTGGTAGGGGCATACTACATTAAATTTCCTGGTTCTGAAAGTACATTGCTAAAAGGCACCATCATAGTCTCTTCACAGAAGGGGGAATTACCGACTTCAAATTAAATTAAATTGAATACTTGTTAGGTTATTTATTTATTTATTTTTCCAATTTTTTTTTACCATAGCTCATGTCAACAAGTGCTTCAACATCAGATGAGTACATTAGGTCTTTCATCCCTCCAAGCTAATATTTTCTTTTTTGGTAATATAAAATTTGGGTAGATGAAACTTTAGGATCGTTTGAGCCAAAAGAATTTATTTATTTATTTGTTTTATTTTTTTATTTCTTTATTTATTTTTTTAAGATGTTCTTCAAAATTTGCTGTGGGGCTCGTGATATTCATCATGGGCAGTATGTTTATATCATACATTACTGTATATTCCCATTCAGCTTCTGTTATGATGAGCCAATTTAGTTACATTTATGTTACTTAGTAACTGGGTACATTAGCCTAGTCAGGTTGGCATAGGTCACCAAGAATTATGGTACTATTCTTCTGCACATGGAATTGTATGACAACAATATTCATTGAAAAAAAAATGGCATGTGATTGTTTAATAAATGCTAGATGATATGCACACCAATTTTGATATAATATAACCAATACTTGTCTACTGTCATGGTAAACCTGATTTTAGTTTATTTACAACGTTCTCACTACTGTATGGCATTTTATAGAGAAATTGGATGCATTATGATACCAAGAGGGGCCTGACTCGGTTCATTATCTGGGAACTCCCCCTTTGGGATGGGGCTAGGATGATTGCCTTCTGATGAAGGACTTTTTGGAACATGGAAATTTATTCTTGTATGCTGTTATTATTTACCTAATTGTATTATACAGGAAGGGAGCTATGCTCGTAGTAACCTGTTTTTGTATCTTTCAGCATCAAGTTTGTTCTTAAATTCTTGAATAGTATTTGGACACACTGTTGCTTTATCTAATTTATTCCAAAGTATCCACCACTCTGTGTGGGAAGCTATTCTTTGAACTAGGGTGCTTGCTGGCCAAGGGAGTTAGGGAGTTGTTACTTGTGATAAATGGCGGTTTAAACCATGCCAACAGTGAGTTGAACTTAAGGTATGTTTCAATAGATTCCATGCTACAAAGTACTCTGTAAGGGGCACTATCCTAGCCTCCTGATAGTGGGAGTTTGTGAAGTTAAACCAAATCATTATAAACTTACCTGTCAGCAGCCTTAAACCATTTCCAGTCCTGACATTGTATAACTGACCATAACAGATCATATTATTGTTTATTAAGATATTTACAGGTGATGTAAGAAGTTAATTTTCAATTACTGTATTAGAACTGTTTTTAATTTTCTATTACATAACTAGTTTTGTTTATAAGGGAGATTACTTTGTATAAAAATGTATCAAATACTCAATAATTGGAGATATATTTGCAAACTTTCAATATGTTATGTCAAATTTGGGTGTTCAATATAGTACATCTTCTCATATTCATTTCTGAATCATGAATGACTGCTCTAGTCATAAATGGATTCAATGCAAATTTCGATAAATGAAAATAGAAGAGACCCCTTGAGCAGAGCTCCTAACCTTTGTTATAATTGATGATGGTTTAACGTCACAAACTCCCCCCTATTGGAAGGCTAGGACAGTGCCCCTCACAGAGGACTTTGTAGCATGGAATTTAATGAATCATGCCCTTGGTTCAACTTTGCCAGTGGCAGGATTCGAACCAGCATCCCCTCAACCTTTGCCATGAGTAACAGCGCCCTAACCCACTCAGCCAGCGAGCTTCCCGGGTAAATGTAATTAAGTAAATACAGGTTAGCTACATAATAAGCTTGACCTAACAAGTGCCCTTTCTTTTTATTATATATGAATTGTGATGATTGTGCCAACAACACTGTATTGAGCAGAGACTTAGAATTTAAGAGAGGAAGAGAGGAAAAGTTTGAGCATGTTTGAGATGAAATGTCTGAGAAGTATGGTAGAGGTTACAAGGTTGGATAGAGTGAGAAACAAGGTGAGGAGGAGAGCTGGGGTGGTAAAGGAGATGGCAAATAGGGTTGATGAAAGAGTACTGGGATGGTTTGGTCACATTGAAAGAATAAGTGAAGAAAGATTAATAAAAGAGGTGTGGAAGGCAGTAGTGGATGGAGTGAACTTGAGGAGGCAACCAAGGATGAGAAGGATGGGTGGGGTGAAAGGGGCATTGAGCAAAAGAGGAATGTCTGTTAAGCAAGGAAGGGAGAAGGCAGGAGATAGGGATGAGTGGAGAATGGTTGTGTATAGATGAGGGTGGGGTGGGTAGGGAGTTGTTATGTGTGAATGATACTTTAATACTGCCCAAAAGGGATTTCTTCCATCTTTTCTTTTTCTGCATTAGGGGAAGGAGAGGGGGGGGAGTTGCTGATTAAGTGAAGCAGCCTTGTTGTGGATATGTTGTGTCTTTCTGGTTTGCTCCTGATCCAGGGCAGTGGGTATACAGGGATGACCTGTCATCCATGAGGAGCTAAGATGAGAAGGACGTGGGTGGAATGGGTGGGAGTGTATACATACGTTTTGACTTGGTTACCTTTCTGGTATATAGATATATGAATTAAGTCAAAAGTAATTGATGTAGTCATAATAAGTTGATGAAGATAGATTTTAAATGATTATCGGAGAAAGGAAGAATGCCTAATTAATAAAGATAGAACTTGGAGAAGGAGGAACAGCTAGCTTGTAGAGGTGTACATGAAGTAAAATAAAGGAACAGCAAATCTGCAGAGCTTGGTTGAAAGCCCATTTACTGAATACAAAGTTCCTAAGAACACGGAAAATCCCTTTACCAATTGACTGAATCCTCGAAATACATGAAGTCGATATTAATTGCAATCTACCCAACTGTTGACCCGAAAGAAGAAGAGGGATGTAATACATTTTTGCACACCCTGTGTTTTGTATGGTGATCTGTAGTTACCCAAAATGCAAATTGCATGATTGGTTATTTTTCCCCCTTCAGAATTTGCTACATGAATGTTACAACATGATTGCATCCACCTATATTTCTTGGTTACTCTTAATTCCAACACTGCATCCCCTTTTCTTTGTTTATTTATTATCTATATATTTTGTATTATGGTATTACACATCAAAAGTGGCTACTGACCCACCCTAGATGTTAGTTAGTTATATTTTTTCTCATGAAATATACTGGGACAAATTACATGGTGTGTGTTGTGTGTGTGTATATGTGTGTGTGTGTATGTATATATATACATATATATATATATATATATTTATATATATATATATATATATATATATATATATATATATATATGTTGAAACCACAAAAAAAAAAAACTGTGACCGAATATTTTTGTCTAATAAGATATCGTAAGGGTACAATGAAATCATACAAAGTGTAACATAATATATAATGAAAAAAGGGAAATCCAGAGAGGTCCCTAAGGGAAATCCCGGGAGGTCCCTAAGGTTCCAGAATTATCTTCAACAACTTTTTTATAATGAAATTGTCTAGTTTGTATAAACTCACTCATATTCATATTATTTTAAAAATTACCGGTACTTTTAATATAACAAGATTCAATTGAATCTTGTTATATTAAAAGTAATTTTGAAAATTATATGGATAGAGTTTGAGGTTTGAGTTAATACAAACTAAACAATTTTATTATTAAAAAGTTGTTGATGATAATTCTGGAACTTGAGACTCTGTGCAGAGCAGTTTCTGAACCTCTTTGGATTTCCCTTTTTTCAATGTATATTATGTCACACTTTGTATGATTTCTTTGCACCCATGAAGATGTCTTAATAGATGAAAATAATCAGTCACCATTTTTTCCCCCAGTGGTTTTGGCAGATTTAGTTTATCACATGTTTATGTAATTGATTTGCATATATATATATATATATATATATATATATATATATATATATATATATATATATATATATTTATATAATATATATATATATATATATATATATAATATGTGTTTGTGTATGTGTACACACACATATAACAAAAGACTTAAAAATGCTTGCTTGATACCTTCTCTTTTATTTATGTTCATATCATTAAAACATGATGTACAGTACATTCAAAATGTCAATATTATGATTACAGTGCAGATGATGTAGATGCTGAAATGCAACAATACTTCCATCTTGTGAATTACATATCTTTGAAATTAAAACCACACACTGACAAATATACAAAATGTGAAAACTTACATATTCACTGTCTTTGCATAGTTTACATTAGAGCAGCGTTTCCCAACCTTTTCCAACCATAGCATCCCTTGTTGTCATGTCTAAGTAGTCCCGCACCCCTATCTTGTTATTAGAAAGATAAAAGAAAGTGAAGTGTACCACTTGATTTATTTTTATGATTCCTTAGAACTGAAACAAATTGACAATATTATTTGTAGAAGAAAAGAACACCCTAGAAAAATAAAATAGCATGAAAAAGGTCAAATATGCACAATTAGGTAATCAACGATACATATATCAATGTGATTTTTCTGTGCATCACTTCGAGCACCCCCTATAATTGATTTCAGCATCCCCAGGGGGTGCTGGGACCCCAGGTTGGGAAACACTGCATTAGAGGCATTCAATTCTTTCTTTTGGTATTTTTTCATCTACACATTTTTAAACACTTACTCTTTTTTCAGTAAGTATACTTATTCAATGAGTGCTCCTAATATACAACTTCAAAACATTTTACTTTTCATCAAATGTACTTTCCCTGTCCCATCAGTATATTATTAACCTCTTCAGTACATTAGCATCCTTCATAAATTTTGCTTTGGCAAATGTGAGACAATTTTATTCTATTCAGGTTTGGAATTCAAACAGAAAGGAGTATGATTTTTTTAAATACAGATAATTTTGATAATTTCTCTCCTGTGCTAATAATCCAAAACCGAGGTGCAATTGTTAGTATCAAGGATATATATATTATTCTTATCAATATTAATAATTGATTTATTCAATCATTTTTTCATTTATTATTTATTTTATTTTATTTATTATTATTATTACTTTTTTAAGATGGGGCCTACACCAGCATTTTTTATGATGACTGACACTGAAAACACTGAATAGGATTGTCTTGCATTTGTCAGAATATAAACAATGAATTATATTACCATGTTGAAGGGATCTTACGACAGCAATTAATAGATAATGTATATCAAACCTTGCATGGTATATATCCATTGAATGTATGTTATCTACATCTATCCCCTCTTATGGTAGGGCTTAATAAAACTGAGCAATAGTCTAAATAATTAACTTTCTCAATACTGTGCTAGACATTATAATTTCCATTATGGATAAACCCAGTTGATTTCATTTAGTTGAATGGGGTTGGATCCCAAACTAAAATTGTTTTTCAATTAATAAAATAAAAATCTTGCTGGTTGCCAAGACTGGTTTCCCAAGGGCCTTGGGTCTCCTGCAAGAAAGATCTTGGGCAATAGATTGATTAATTGATCAATCAAACTGCTTTTCGGTATCAAATATACATAGGCAATATATTTATTGATCAAACTGATGTTCAGTCATTAATAAAAACCCCAAGTGAATAGTATTGTGTGACATAAGAAAGGACAAAATATTAAAAATGGGACAGTACCGAGATATTAATTATCCCAATTCTGTACTGAATGTACTTAATCAGTTAATTATTTGGTAAAGTAGTTTAAAACTCTCCTTTATCATTTTGTACTTAATGATAGATTATTAGAGTAAAATCCTCATAGAGGATCTTGTGAAATAGTTTCCAGTTCGTGGATAAGAGATTCAAGGTTCCTCATCCCTCCCTCTCACTCCCTCTCCCTTGCCCTTGCTTGCCCACTCACTCTCTTATCTTCCATTCAGTCGTATGTAATTGCTCTCTCTCTATTCAATGGCATGTAATTGCTCTCCCTCTCCCCCTCTCCTCTTATCTCTATTTTTTTTTTTTTTCTCTCTTTTCTTTCTTTCTTTATTCTTCTTCACTTCTTGGCCTTTGTTTCTTGATTTTCCCTCCCTGCTCTTTGTCCCTCACTCTTCATACTCAGCTCTCCATACTACGCTCTTCTTTCTTTTTTCTTTGTCCCACTTTCTTCATTCCTCTCCTTTCATTTCCTATTCTTCATCTCTTTGTCCCATGCTCTTTGTCACCTAGTTATCCATTTTTTGGTACCTGCTCTTCATCATCCACTCTGTCCTCCAGCGTCTCAAACTCTCATGCTCTCACTCCCGTGCCTGCTCTTAGTTTTGGGACTGAATGAATCTGTCAGTAACGGCTGAATTGTCACATCCTTTCATGGGAATGTCATCATAAAAAATGTACGTTATTCACTCTAAGGAAAAAAAGTTCTTCCTCTTCTTTTTTTCTTTTAATTTTCTAAGTTGACCATCAAGACAGAGGCAGATTTTATATATTTTTTGAGGGCAAATGTTTTGCAGTCTTGTTCAGCAGGGAGGGTAATTCTCAACTGAAGAAGATTTTTGTGACGACTAAAATGTCCTTTTGGCCAGGGTTTGACCTGCAGGTGAACAAGATTGCTTGACATTACGTTCAGAAGATTCTATAAAATATGTCTGTGTTAAAGTGGTTGATAATGAGAAAGTGCTTTAGTGTTGAGTCCTCCGTACTCTTGTTCATAGATATCTTTTACATTTTCCCCCTCAGTATGTTTGATTTGATTTGATAAGAATCTAATGTACTTGTGTACTTTTGTAGTACTTCTTGATCCCTTCATGTTTGGCTCTCATTCCTTTTGTATGTTTGTGTTTTGATGTGACTGATTTCTTGTATCTTTATTTATATTTTTGGGGCTAGGATTTAGTAAGTATTTCAACCTATGTTAATAGTTTTTCAACCATGGATGGAATTTATTATTGAACAGTAATGTAGATTATCATTATCTGCTAGATTACATTCTCATGTATAGTTTTTACACGACATAGTCATCTAATGTTTATTTATTTTGTCACAGATTTATTTTATATAGGTCATTGAATATTTAAAGATTAGTATTCATCATAAAAAAAAGTAATAATGGGGATTTTAATTTGATAATAAAAAATTTTGAAAGTCAAATTGTGTTTCCATGTTTGTTAGTGTACACTTTAGATTGATAGTTAAAATTAGATGTTGATTTGCACATTATGGGATGTTCACTTAACTTTTGTTATCATAGAAAAAGGAGTAGGTTTTTGTGAAAATTTAAGGTATATAAATGAGAAATTAAATCTACTTGATATGTAAATATTAATATTTTGGGTCCCTCATTATCATATGTATATATGAATGCATTCTGGAAATGATTTCGAACAAGAATTGTCTTTTATTTTGATGAAACTAATTCTTCTCTTGGTGATCCCATTTCCTCTGGTTCAGAAGATAGCTCATCCTGGTCCTTCCGAGGTGCCAGGGAGGCAGTGGCATTAAATGCTGCCGAGGTTCTCCAAGGGCTCATGCCTGGTGCACAACGAAAGAAACCTGAAGGCAGAAGAACGTCCATAAACGAACCTGAGGAAGACTCTTCACATTCAGACAGCGTCAAGGGTAAGTAGGAAAATAATTTTCATCGTAAGAAAACCTAACTGTACATGTGTATGTATTGGTACCCTCTCAGCTGAAATGTTGGTAGATACTTGCATGTGATGGCTAAGTTCGTGCTTATCCACACATCTTGTCTTATCTTTTGCATTATATTGTTCAGATCCAAATAGCAATTTATTTAGATATATCCAAGACTGGAATATGCATCAATAGTATGGTCCCCACACAGAGTGAAGGATATAAGCAAGATTAAGAGAATACAAATGGCAGCAACTAAATTGGTCCTCAGCCTGGCAGATGAACTGTAGGAGGAAAGACTAAAAGTACTGGGTCTGCCAACTTTGAAAAATCAAATAGAGAGGTGACATGATTACAGTATTTAGGTCACTAAAGTAAAGGGGATAGATTGCATTGATAGAAGAGGTCTCATGATTAAAGATGTGTAGATCTTTCTATCAGTCAATTTATTGTCAATCTGTTGATCCTACTTGCAGAGTTGTCTCCACAGTAGACAATCCTTGGAGTAAAATGAAAATGATGTTCACAGAACTCATGATTTGAGCAAATTGAATGATTGTGCTGAGAGCTGCTTAGATTGAGAAGGGTGGCTTCATGGAGACTTGCTTAGGGAATGTGTAGAGAATGGTGTTGGTATGCAAGTGAAGTGGCAAGCCCCATGGCATATGTTGTTGTTGTTGTTGTTGTTGTCGTTCCCTAGACTGTCTGTCCGAGCAGTCCCGTCTCCCCAAGGAAGGCCACAGCCGAAACTGGGTTTTCCCACAAATCCTTTATAGAGTGTATGTTGTGTTGTTTGCGTGCATGATTGTGTATAATGCAGTCTTCCATTATGTGTTGTATGGTATGGGGTGAAGTGTTACATCCTGGGCAGCTGTTCACAACACGGTCGTCCAGCCTCTTCTGGTAGCTTAGAAGTGCTGGGTGGTGACCGCATCGCAGTCTGGCCAAGTGGACTCTGTCCTTTCGTGGGAGAGAGGATTCAGAAGGGTGGATATCAGGGGGTCTGGCATGCAGCAGTGTGTTGTCTTTCAGTGTGTTAATGGAGCGGTGAGTGATATGATTATGAATATGTTTCCGGAGGCTGGTATTTGGTGGTTGTGGAGGAAGAGAAGAGAGTATCTGTGCGTAATAAAGGTCTTTGGGTGTAGTTTTAATGTTTCTTGGTGTGTGTGGGTGTTCTGCTATGTAGTGTAGCGGGTGTGATGTGTTTGTGGTGGCTGCAGCAAGTGTTTGTGTGCCTCTCATGTCGAGGTGGTCCTTGACTTTGAGGACTTTTGTTTCATGGTGTAAATGGTCTGTAGGTGATGTATTTGTGCAGCCTGTAATTGTTTTTAGGGCTTTGTTTTGTATGATTTGAAGGGTGTTGTGGTGTGTCTCACTGAGATTAGGAGCCCATGCAGGACTCGCATAATTCATCACTGAGCGTATGCATTGTTTGTATATTGTTATATTAGTTTCTTTGTTTTGTCCATATGTTCCCCATCAGTTATGATGAATTTGTTGCTTCATCTATTATAAGAGACATTTCTAATACAGTAGTTATATAATCAACCCTCAAGCATATGTTAGAAGTAAAGCATAAAGGAGAAACTGCATTTACCAAAGGATTTTCTCATTTTTTAGCCTGCTGCACCTAGAGTAGATGTTGCTTTCTTCCAACTACCTTTGGGCACTTACATACATGTGTCTCTTGTGGTAGAGACAGATGCTCATAGTTCCTCATGTTTGCTGTGCTGTTTTAGATGTCACACATTCTGTTGACACCACCTCTTCTTACTTATTCCTTTGGCAGGGGGATAAGAATGCTGACATTGTTCCATACATGTTGTCAAAGATGATTAAATGGGATGCAGTGAGGGACTGGGGATTCCCTCTGTATTTTTCTTCCACAAAAGGATAAGACTTTGACTTGGCCACTCTATTAGTAAGGGGAAAAATTTTGGTCATTGATACATATAATGTATGCATACATGGAATACATGTTCCTTGACCTAGAGAAGGCATTTGATCAAGTATCTCACAGTCGACTTGAGCTATTCCTTGGGAAGCGAACCCATTACAAAAGAAAAAGAGGAGAAAGACTTGGGAGTGTTGATAAAAAGTGACCTGTCATCTGACAGACACATCAGCAGGATTGTCGAGGAGACATATGGACTACTGCAGAAGATGAAAGTGGTATTCCACTATACAGATGAAGAGATGATGAAAAAACTCATCAAAACCCTGAT
This sequence comes from Oratosquilla oratoria, assembly GCF_046742065.1. NCBI lineage: Eukaryota > Metazoa > Arthropoda > Malacostraca > Stomatopoda > Squillidae > Oratosquilla > Oratosquilla oratoria. The sequence goes on from NC_134785.1 coordinate 27,303,330, forward strand.
ACATCCAATACAGCAGTGTGTATCAGTAGTATGGTCCCAACACAGAGTGAAGGATATAAGCAAGATTGAATGAATACAAAGGGAAGCAACCAAACTGGTCCCCAGCCTGGTAGATGAACTGTAGGAAGAAAGACTAAAAGTACTGGGTCTGCCAACTTTGAAAAATCAAATAGAGAGGTGACATTATTACAGTATTTAGGTCACTAAAGTAAAGGGGATAAATTGCATTGATATAAGAGATCTGATTAAAGATGGGAGGGCTTTAAGAAGTTATGGAAGTAAATTAAAAAAAGACCACATGTTGAAAGGATGTGAAGAAATGCAGTTTTCCATATAGATGCATAAATATGTGGAATAGCTTAGATGGTGATATAGTCCAAGTTCAAGCAATACACAAGTTCAAATCCAGATGTGATTATTGGAAATCAAAGATATAGATTAAGTTGGAACTGTACATGAATTTGAGTCTAGGTATGTTAGAAAATTAGAGAATAGATGGGACCCAATGAGCATTACTCCTTTCCTGTATACTACAATTAGGTAAATAAATTTAGGTAAATTAGGTAAATATATACACATCAAAAGACTATTTCCTCCTTGCAAGGGTTGCCCAAATCAAAGACTACACCCATTCCACACCTATTATAAAACCCATTTGTTGTCCTTCCCATCTTAGCTATCATGGATGAAAAGTCATCCCAGTACCCCATTCACTGCTCAGATTGGAGGCAATGGAGCATGATATAGCACCTCCACAGCAGAGACCAATGTCTGAAGTTGATTTATCCCCACTGCTTCATTACCCCTTGCCACTCCCCCTTCCACCCCTCCATTTGAGAAAATACATACATACATACATACATATACCAAGGCTTTTCCCCCTTACAAGGGAGGTAGCCAAAAAGGGAAAGGCATAAAAACACTCCCACCCATTTCATCCCTACATACACTCCACACCCCTCCCACCCTCCCTCTCATCTGAGCACCTCCTGGATGACGGGTCATCCCTGCACCCTGCCCACCGCCCTGGGTCAGAAGCAGTGTCGCAAGACACAGCACATCCACAGCAAGGCCGCTTCATTTAATTGGCGACCCCCCCTCTCCGTCCCCCCTTGCATATAAGGAGAGGACGGGGAGAAATCCCTTTGGGCTGCGTCAAAATTTACTCACACACACTACCCCACCCCCCACCCCCCTGCCCATTCCTCCTCATGCAATCACAACATCATCCATATACAACCATTCTCCACTCACCTCTGTCTTCCGTCCTCTCCCTTCCTTCCTCAACAGACACTCCCCTCTTCCCCAAAGCCCCCTTCACCCCATCCATCCACCTCATCCTAGGACATCCCCTCATGTTCACTCCCTCCACATCTGCCTTCCATACCTCTTTTACTAGTCTTTCTTCACTCATTCTTTCCATGTGTCCAAACCATCCTAATATTCTTTCATCAACCCTATCTCCCAAATCCTTTTTCACCCCTGTTCTCCTCCTCACCTCCTCATTTCTCACTCTATCCAGCCTAGTAACCCCCACCATACTTCTCAGACACCTCATCTCAAACACATTCAAACTCCTTCTCTCTTCTTCTCTTATGTTCCACGTTTCTGCCCCATACAGTGCTGTTGGCACAATCACTCCTTCATACAGTCTCCTCTTCGCATCCATTCCCAAATGTCTATTCCTCATTACACTCTTTAATCCACCAAGGCATTTACTCGCTTCTCTCAATCTACATTCTACCTCCACCTTCACTCCACCTTTTCCTGCTACACTTGCACCCAAGTATCTAAAACTATCCACTTCCTCCAGTCGCTCTCCCTTAATGTTCACTTCCAGTCTACTGCCACTTTCACCCCTTGTACATCTCATCACCTTACTTTTACCTACATTTATCTTCAGCTTTCTTCTATCACATACTCTCCCAAACTCTGTCACCAGCTTCCTCAATCCCTCCTCTGACCCTGCCACAAGCGCAGTGTCGTCTGCAAACAACAGCTGGCTCACCTCCCACTTTTCTCCATTTTCTTTAACCATCTCCAATCCCTGACCCACTACCCTAGCATTCACCTCTCGCACCACCCCATCCATGTATAAGTTGAACAGCCAGGGCGACATAACGCATCCTTGACGAAGTCCCACCTTTACTTCAAACCACTCACTCTCTCCATTTCTAATCCTGACACAAGTTCTACTACTCTCATAAAAACTCTTGACAGCTCCCAGAAGCTTTCCTCCTATCCCATAAATCTGCATAACCTCCCACAGTGCCTTTCTGTCTACCATTTGAGAAAATAGAGTAGACAAAAAGAAACCCTTTTGTATTTGTTGGATGTCTGTTTTCATGGTTGTTGGAAACCCTAGTGTGGATGTATAAATATGCATTGTTTGTATACAGTAAGATCCTGTAGCTGCCATTGTCCTTCATTCAAGCTCTTATTTGCTTTTATTGTGTGGTCTTTAATGTGTGGGGTGAAGGTTGTGTGTGTATCAGATGTGAAGGCCAGCTCTTTTGGGATTTTGGTTCGTGAGAGAAGTAACAATGAGGTGACGAGTCTGTGGGCAAAGCCTTTGGCCTATACACTTTAATTAAGGATTGTTGGTGCAGGTGAGTCGCTGCTGAGAATTGAAGAGGAGTGTGGTACTTGAACCCATAACTAAGCAAATGCAAGGTCAGCACGCGGTTCCAATTACTCCATTAGCATACAAGAGGTTGACCATTTAATCAGATTGTTGGCTACTTCCGAGATTCATGTTAGACACAAGTTTAGAAGGACTCACGGCAACAGTTTATGGACAGATCGTCAAGTGTGAAGTGTTTGTAGGATTGTCTCGACGCTGATGCTGCAACAGAGGAACAGTCAATCAGGTATCAATTAGGGGTTCCAGATGCCATTGCAGGGAATAACCTCATATGTCTTTCTTCAGGTCAGGAAATCCTGAAGTGACAAGTTCCAAGTAAAACATTTTGTCCATCTTTGTCCACCGTCTGGTGGTAGAAAAATATCTCCCTCACTCTTTCTCCCTCTTTCTCTCTCTCTCTCTCTCTCTCTCTCTCTCTCTCTCTCTCTCTCTCTCTCTCTCACTCTCTCTCTCTCTCTCTCTCTCTCTCTCTCTCTCTCCTCTCTCTCTCTCTCTCTCTCTCACTCTCTCTCTCTCTCTCTCTCTCTCTCTCTCTCTCTCTCTCTCTCTCTCTCTCTCTCTCTCCTCTCTCTCTCTCTCTCTCTCTCTCTCCTCTCTCTCTCTCTCTCTCTCTCTCTCTCTCTCTCTCTCTCTCTCTCTCTCTCTCTCTCTCTCTTTTTCTTTTCTTTCTTTCTTGATCTTTTTCTCAATTTTCATCTTTCTCTTTATTTCTTTTTCCTTTCCTTTCTCGTTTTCTCTCTTCCTCCTTTCTATCTGTTTATTTCTCCCCCCTCACTCCCCCCACCGAAGACAGCCCCCCTGTGTGCCGACTAGAATTATATTTCGATAATTTAAGATATTAGATAATTGTAATTCTCGTTGTTGAAGAGAGAGACCGAATTCTCTCTCGGTCGGGCTGAGTGTCTCTCAGAGTGCTGAATGAAAGTGTCTTGCATTGAAGGGGACACAGGACAACAACTCCTAAGAGTTCTTCTGGAAAAAGAATGGAGAAGAAAGGAAGAAAGAAAGCCCCTCAAAAAAAAAAAAGAAGGAATATTTGCCTTCCGCCTTTCCTGGAAGACGCCCAGGGAGGCCGGGGGGGGGGGGGGCCCCGACGGGGTCGTGATAGCACAGGGAGTGGGGTGGAGGACAAGACTCTTCTGACTCTCGACCACCTCCTCCCCTCCCCTTCCTTCCCCCTCCCCTTCCTTCCCCCTCCCCTTCCTTCCCCCTCCCCTTCCTCCCCCCTCCACTCCTCCCCCCTCCACTCCTCCCCCCTCCACTCTTCTTATTTTTCGCCTCGTCTTCTGTCCCCTCATCAGCTTCCCCTCACTTCTCATCCTCCCTTGCGTCTTCCTTAGTTGTCATCTTTATCCTCTTCCTTCCCTCTTCCTTCCCTCCTCCTACCCCTTTTCTTCCTGATTTTATCTCTCCTGCTTTGCCTCTCCTACCTGCTCTTCCTCTCCCTCCTCCATCCCAGTCCATCTTCCTCCTCCTCTATCCTCACTCCTCCCCTATCCTCACTCCTCCCCTATCCTCACTCCTCCCCTATCCTCACTCTTCCCCCTATCCTCACTCTTCCCCCTATCCTCACTCTTCCCCCTATCCTCACTCTTCCCCCTATCCTCACTCTTCCCCCTATCCTCACTCTTCCCCCTATCCTCACTCCTCCCCGTATCCTCACTCCTCCCCGTATCCTCACTCCTCCCCCTATCCCTCCTCCTCCCACCCTCTTCCTCTTCCTCCCACTTCCCCTCCACCTCCCCACTCTCCCTCCTCCGAAAGAACCTTTGGGAGTGTCCTAGGACCGTTGCCGGCCGCTGTGGGGCCGTGGTCTTTCGATGAACTTACATCGCGATGTGTACATTTGGCCGTGCTGCCGTCAGGTGATTGGAAGATTGAAGGAATTGTTTATCATTCGGAAATTGTAGACCAAAGAGCCATTCACACGGTCAAATGGTTTGTCAAACAAGTGTTTGAAGTGATGTTTGACCGTGTGAATGGGGTAGATGAAATGGTGTACTGTGTAGTCAGTCGATTTTATTCAGCCCAAGGAAGACTAGTACATGCCGGGAGACGTGACTCTGCGAGGGTGGAAGAATTTTTGTTCTCTGTATCGGAAGTCTCTCCGCTATTCGAAAGTTTTTCCATTATTCGAAAGTCTCTCCATGGTTTGGAAGTCTCCCCAAAATCAGAAGTTTCAAAATTCAGATCTCTCTCCATTATTCGAAAGTTTTCAATAATTCGGAAGTCTCTCCATCGTTTGGAAGTCTCCCCAGAATCTATTCTTCAAAATTCGGAAGTTTCTTAACAGTTCGGAAGTCTCCCGAAACTCTGAGGTCTTTCCGTTATTCGGAGGTCTCTATTATTCGGAAGTCTTTTCGAAACTTTGAGAATATTGGAAAGTGGTAACGGCATCCGGGAGGTTTCTAAATTTGTTTCTGACCGAGCTCGAATGGTCAGGAACACGGGGAGCTGTTTGTGTATAAAAATCCCTCTCCTTCACCTACCCCTTGTACTTCTCTCATAGACATGACACCACTCATGTATATTTTACTATTCTATCCATTTGTTATACCTTTTCTTTCCGTTTTTTACATGCTTATTTACTTGTCAAAATTGCACCAATGTTTTTGGTTAACATTGCAGAATTATGTCAATCCTGAAGATGTCTCTTTGAAGACGAACGCTTGATTTAATAAATGGAGTACTATCGAAATCTTGTTCGAGCTCTCCTTCCATCAGAGAAAAACCTGATCAGAAAAATTGGAAATATTAAGAAGTTAAATAATTGTCAAAGTGTTGTCGTATTCAATTCCACTTGCGCGCGCGCACACACACACACACACACACACACACACGCACACACACACACACACATATATGTATATATATATATTATATATATATATATATATATATATATATATATATATATATATATATATATATAAACATACTGTACAGAACTGTCGTGGAAATATGACCTTTTAGGTAGGGTATAATATCGTTGTCACCCCCTCCCCCCCTTAACCCCCTCCTGGGGGGGAAGTGAGACCCATTTCCTGCCCCCTCCCTCTCCCCCTCTCATGGAGAAAATATAACTCCCCTCAACTCGACCTTCACACCTGTCATTAACACTCCTTCCCCCTCCCCCACTTCCCCCAGTTGAAAAAATGGGACACCCCCTTCCCCCCCTCTTCATCTCGTACCGGATACTATTGTGTGTGATAACTGTCTGTGTGTGTGCGTCACCGACAACCAACGGTACGCCACTCGCTTCCCCCCCCTCTCTCTCTCTCTCTCTCTCTCTCTCTCTCTCTCTCTCTCTCTCTCTCTCTCTCTCTCTCTCTCTCTCTCTCTCTCTCTCTCTCTCTCTCTCTCTCTCTCTCTCTCTCTCTCTCTCTCTCTCTCTCTCTCTCTCTCCCCCCCCCCTCTCTCTCTCTCTCTCTCTCTCTCTCTCTCTCTCTCTCTCTCTCTCTCTCTCTCTCTCCTCCTCTCTCTCTCTCTCCCTCTCTCCCTCTCCCTCACCCTCTCTATCTCCCCTCCTCTTTCTTTCCCTCTCACCTCCTCTCTTTTTCTCTCTCTGCCTCCCTCCATCCTCCCCGCCCCCCCACCCCTGGCGACGTCGTCGTGCGCCGTCCGGTCTCGTGGCCCTGGTCAGCCCCACTGCGACATTTGGTCGCCCATTCATGAATGCCACACGCACACACACGCCTTCACAAAAAAACATACTCCGCTACGTAATAAATAAGATTAGAAATGAAAAAAGATACATAAACATGTGATTAAAGATAGATAAACAAATGAAAATGAACAAAAGGAAATAAATGAATAGATGAAAGAATAAAGGGTCTACCGCCAGCTTGTCCTGAGGCGTGTAGCAAGTTGATGATTTGGGGGTCGTGTTACGGAGGAAACCCCATCATTACTTGAAGCCTTTAGACGATTAAAATCGCCTGGCGACGACACATGGACAGAATACACAAGGAGACTGACGTACTAAAGATGTATGTTGATTCTTTCAATTCGGGGCTTCCCCCCCTTGGTTGAATAAAATCGTCTGGCGTCAAACAAAAGACAGTGATAGTCGGAGTACGCCGTGGGAGCGGCAGAGTTGGCGCCAAATTATTTAATTCAAAATGGGGGGCCCTCAGTCGATCGAGACCCCAGTATTCCCGAGTCTGTCCCCCCAAAAAATTTCCCTTACGCCCCACCCACACCCCCAATCAGCTGATTCAAATCACACCGTGCTCACTCTCTAACTTCCCCCAAGTCTAACATTCCCCCAAGCCCAGCATTCCCCCAAGCCCAGCATTCCCCCAAACATATTCTTCAATTCCACCCTGCCCCAAACTACCTCCTCTAGTCCAACTTCCCCCAAGTCCAACTTCACCTAAGTCTAACTTCCTCCAAGTCGAATTTGCCCCAAGTCCAACTTTCCTAAAGTCCAGCTCCCTCCCCCAAGTCGAAATTCACTCAAATCCAGCTTCCCCCAAATCCAACTTCCCCCAAATCCAACTTCCCCCAAATCCAACTTCCCCCAAATCCAACTTCCCCCAAGTCGAAATTCCCCCAAGTCCAATTTCCCCCAAGTCCAATTTCCCCCAAGTCCAATTTCCCCCAGGTCGAAATGCCCCCAAGTCCTACTTCGCCCAAATCCAACTCCCCCAAGTCCAATTTCCCCCGTCGAAATTCCCCAAACCCAACTTCCCCAAAGTCCAACTTCCCCCAAATCAAAATTCCCCGAAATCCAACTTACCCCACCCCCACCCTCCCCGAATCCCCACTCCCCAAAGCCAACATTCTCCCTGAAGAACTCCAACTTCGACCATACCTGCTTCAGGAGAGCCACGGCGTCTCCCCATTCAAGGCGACGGCGGCGACGTCGTGCTCTGGCCAGGCCGCGCGTGCTTATCTCTTCGGGAGCAGAGCCGACAACGTCCGGTGTGGAATTCCTCTCACTCTGGTCAAAGTCACGCTCCAGTATACTAGAGTATACCCTCAGGGTCGATGGTATAACCGAGTATATCTCGCGGTGGGATCGTTTGATTTAAAATTGACTGCCGACACTGAAGACGTTAAACTTTTGGAGACAGCTGTTGAGGGACGTTTTAGACGTAGGCTTGTTTGAGGAACGTGATGATGGTTTCAACGTTGGTGTTATAAAGGTGTGTCGTTTGAAGAAAATAACCTGTTGACAGGACTAAAACTGTTACAGCTGAAAGTGGTAGTGGTGTTTATATTCTCAACATTGTGTGGTGAAAGTATCACTTGAATAAAATCGCTTGGTGAAATTGAAAACGTAGAGCGTAAGAGCCTGCCACAGAAACGAAGTATAGGAAATCTCAAAGGTGACTTTCAGTTTCATAAAACTGCCTGACGACAGAGAGTCAATACCGGTGTCAATTGTTCAAGGATTTCCCTCAGCTGAATAAAATCACCAAAAAGAAGATCTGTGACGTCACATGGAGCCACGAACGTGGCTTAGACTCTGTCACTGCTCAACACCACGGTCAAGGCTACAAAAATCACTTCACAGCGCCACGATCGTGACTTGGAGCACAACGCCTCGCTGCACAGCGATAGTGTCTTGGAAGACCCACATTTCGTTGCGCCACGATCGTGGCTTGAAGTGTCCGAAGGATTGAATAGGTTTAGTAATGCGGTTAAGAAAGGAAAGAGGATTATAAAGGATTTAAACCTTTAACTTCGTCAGAGTCAATGAGTGGTTGGAACAATAGGTAAATGCATGAGGGAATTATAAATTAAATAGGCACATAGAAAAGGAAAATTAGTGACACTAGAAAATAACTAGTAATGATCAAGCTAGTTGAGGGTCATTGTCTCCGTTGCCAAGGAGCCCCGTGACTAGAGGGTCGAGTACAATATCACAAGTTTCATCTAAGTCCAATAAATATTTGATACAAAGCGAGGTGGCGGCCTTGCGGGGAATGACAAAAATGCCATCATACATCTGGCAGTGAATATCTGAAAGGAGAAAATCAACTTCACGTTTTTATTTCGTATTTTGTATTGAATTCCAGCCCGCTCTGTGGAGGGGTTTAGCAGTTCTTCCGGTCCGTGGGTGCTCGTGAAACGATTTTTTTGAGAAGGCAACTCAAAAATTTCAAGAAGAGAACCCCAACAATTTCGAGAACCCAAGAATGTTGAAAAGAGAACCCTAAATTTTTGGAAAGTCTTAAATTTTTAAGAAAACCCGAGATTTTTGTAAAGAGAACTCGAGAATTTCGTGAAGAGAACCCGATAATTTCGCAACTTTAAGGTTTTTGAGAAGATAACCCGAAAGCTTTTGAGAAGAGAACCTGAAAGTTTTTGAGAAGAGAAACCAAGAGTTTCGAAAACAGAACCCGAACGTTTTCGAAAAGAGAACCTGAGAATTTCGAGAAGAAAACCCGAAAGTTTTAGAGAAGAGAACCCGAAAGTTTTCGAGAAGAGAACTAGAGAATTCCGAGATTGAAAATAAATAAATAAAATAAAATAAAATAGATGAAAATTAAAAAGATCCCCAAAAATTTGGAGAAGAGAACCCAGAAATTTTGAGAATCCAATTTGGAGTATAAGTCACCTCAAGGCTGGAAAGACCAGGGAGTCGCATACCTGTGTCTTGTTCATTCAGACAAAATGATGGTAATAATGATATTTATTATCCACTCATAACTTCCCTCGGAAGGATCTTTGAATGCAATTAAGTTCCTACCTACTCCACTGTAGTACCAACGATCGCACCAAAACCTCGTATTTGTTCTTCATTAACTGGCCAAAATCTGAAGAAAAGACCCTGATAGATACACCAAAAAGGATTTTCTTTATAAATAAATAAATAGATAAATAAACAAAAACTTGGCAGAAGTGGACCTACGCGTCAGTGAAGAAGAGTCAACATGTGCGACACACTACCCTCGTCTGGCCTACGGCCGGAGTCGCCCTTCACCGTTCCCGCCATCGTGGTGGTTGGCGAAGGAGGCAACACTCTCGAGGAACATCAACCGTGGGAAATATGTTGTGGTAAGCAACAAGTTTTGTCAGTCAATCAACCAATCAATCGGATCTGTCGGCCAAGCTATCATTCAATTGTTGCCATAAGTTTTTGACAGGAAACCCACTGCCCCGCGAGATCCGGCAAGAATCCTCAGACCCTCCCATTGCCATCTGTAACAAGAAACGTTTGGTGTCTGTATTGTTTGAGTGTGGATCTGTAAGAATTGAGATATATACATACCAATAACGAAGACCATATTTAGTGACTTAAAAATTAATAGATAAATGAATAAGTAGATAAATACAGGCAGACATTAAAAAAAAAAAAAAACAAGCTTAAGTATGGCTGTGAAATGTAATTGTTGCCCGATCAGAAACCCTCAGCCCCGCCGTGGTTGACAACGGTCCTCGGACCCTCCCGTAGATTTCTGTGAGAGGAAACGCTGGACTGTTGCCTGTGTTGCGCGAGAGTCTGTTTCAATATCACCGGTTTGTAGTAGTAGAAGGAGGAGGGATCAGTCGCCGGTTGTTACTCTTGTGTGATGTGCATCCACAACGTGAACACATTCTGGTATCCCACCGCTGCCACCATATGTTGTAGTCGCTGATAAGATTACAACATACACCTAAAGATGAAGGAAATGCAATTGGTGTTGATAGAAATCCTGGGGGCTTCTCCGGGGACCGAGTGCCAGCCCCTCAGGGTTACACCTCATGATAGAGGCGAGGGTGTTTACGGATATTAAAGACGGGTGGCAGGGGAAGGTGTGTGTTTGTGCGCGCGTGCGCAAGGGGCTAACGACGAGTATCTGCACAAATAGACCTGGCAACCGGTGACTGATCATCTCTTACTACTTTCAGCCGGTGACACTGAAAGGTGTCCCATACTTACACAACACGGACATCAGCCCAAATTTTCTTTCCAAAGGGATGTATGAGAGGGCCCGAGTACCGTTGCCGGCTGCTGTGGGGCCGCGGTTTGTGCGTGCATAAGTGCGTGTCTACACGCGTATGTTGGTACGTGTACGTTTGAGTTAGTACGTGTGCGTGCGTGCGTGCGTGTGTTAGTGCGTGCATGTAGCTCGACCTGTAGAAGAGTAGGTAGGTACTGTAGTGTATTGATTGTACACTAGACTCGTCTGCACCACTCCCCTACACTCCCCTCCACTCCCATCTACTCCACTCCCATCTACTCCACTCCTCCCATAAATCTGGTGGATTCCAAAGCCTTGGAGTTAGAATATATTGGAAATACTGCATGTGCTTGGGAGTAAAGACGCGCGCGCACACACACACACACACACACACACACACACACACACACACACACACACACACACACACACACACACACACGGCTCCCCCACATTCTCGACCTAACCATAAGTCTAGAAAAATGGTCTATTATCTATGTTTATTTGTATTTAATTATATGTCACTAGCTTAGAGTAGTAGAATGGGGAGGGGAATAGTCGTCGGTTGTCAACTGTCCTTATGTGAAAAGGTGAAAGAAGTACACACAAATTTGATAGAGAGAGAGAGAGAACCTGGGTCTCGTCCGGAGAGAGTGCCAGCCTATCGGGGCTGCACCTCCAGGCGGAGGCGAGGGTGAAGTCTAGTAGTACTAGGGAGATGATTCTCTTTGACGTCCATGTCGTAGGACCATCGTTGGGACCACACATACGAACGTACATACGTACACACATGCGTACATACATACATACATACATACATACATACATACATACATACAGTATACTCTTTATCACAACCAGCGATTCTGTCCTTGAGGACAATGTCATAGAGTTGGTATACAATGATTTTTATTTATTCATTTATTTTTGTCTCGTAAAAGAATGCTGCGTGGATCTGGTCCGTAGGAGTGTTGGCACTTAAGTCTCTAAAACATTTATTATATAATATTTAGGCAGTCGATACGCCATACATAGGAGGGAGGGACGGGAAGGTGGAAGAGGAGACGAGGAGGTAGGGGGGGAGGCTTTGCGTGATTGCATGTCTGACGAGGAACACGAAGGAAGAACAGCCAAAGGAGGAGGAGGAAGAGAGGTAGGCCCCGCAGCCCCACAACAGATGGCAACGGTCCCTCAGTGCTCTCTGGGTAGAAACTTCTTTGTTATTTTATATCCTGGTATAGGATCTAAGTATGGAAGCCAGGAAGGGGTGAGTTGTCGCCGGTTGCTGGAACCGTTCGGAAGGTAAAGAGAAGTCTTCAGTCTAGTGACCGACTACCAGCCCACCGGGGACCCACCTTTGGGTAGATACGAGGGTGTTGATGGTCTTTGGAGACGGTTTGCGGGAGGTGTTTCTTTCCAACGCCTATCTCAGAGGCGTCCTTTGGTAACCATAGCAACGCGTGACTTTATATCTGCGAGACACGAACTTTGGCCCTCGAGTAAATCAGTGCTGTTGTAGTCCCCGGAGCTCTGCCTTGTAGTTTCTTTCTCGTCTACAGGAACAAGTAAATGAACAGGTAAACAAGTAGATGAATAGATAACAAGTAGATACGTAATTTAACGAACAAATGAATAATTACTCGTGAGAGCCAAGCAGCTTTGAACTTGGTAAAGCTCGTTTTAGAGTTTGCAACCCCCCCACCATCATCTTCCTCCTCTTCCTCGTCCTCGTTCTCTTCATCCTCCTCGTCCTCTCCCCCCCTCCTGCTCGTCCTCTTCCTGCTTGTCCTCTTACTCGTCCTCTTCTTCATCCTCCTCCTCGTCTTCTTCTTACTCCACCCTTCTCCTCCTTCTCGTCCTCCTCTTACTCTTCCCTTCTTCTCCTGCTCTTCCTCATCTTCTTCCTCCTTCCTCCTCCTCTTCCTCCTCCTCATCTTCTTACTCTTCCTCCTCTTATTCCTCCACCTCCTCCTCCTCTTCCTCTTACTCCTTCATTTCTTCCTCGTCCTCCTCTTACTCCACCTCCTCCTCCTGTTACTCCTCCACCTCCTCGCCCTGTCTCTTCCTCCTCCATCTGTGCGCCTTTTTTGATCCTGTAATTTACTTTCGTGTTCAAATGGAAAGAATTTGTATTATTTTTATTTTCTAATATATTTTCTGTTTTGCCTCTCGTCTTCTATCGCTCAACTCTCTCTCTCTCTCTCTCTCTCTCTCTCTCTCTCTCTCTCTCTCCCTCTCTCTCCCTCTCTCTCCCTCTCTCTCCCTCTCTCTCTCTCTCTCTCTCTCTCTCTCTCTCTCTCTCTCTCTCTCTCTCTCTCTCTCTCTCTCTCTCTCTCTCTCTCTCTCTCTCTCTCTCTCTCTCTCTCTCTCTCTCTCTCTCTCTCTCTCTCACTCTCTCTCTCTCACACACACACACACACACACACACACACACACACACACACACACACACACACACACACACACACACACACACACACACACACACACACACACACACACACACACACACACACACACACACACACACACACACACACACACACACACACACACACACACACACACACACACACACACACACACACACACACACACAGTAAAAAGAAAAAAATGAACAAAAATTGAGAATTCCATATCCGTAGAGGGAGGGGATCACCTAGCTTTCTTCTTCTCTTCCCATCCCTTTGCCTTGCCGCTCCCTCCCTTCCTCTCCCTTCCTCTCTTCTTCCTCCTTTTCCTCTCCCAATCCCCTTCCCTCTCCCCTAATCCTCCCCCCCCTCTTGTCCTTACTCTCTTCCTCCCTTCCCTCTCCCCAACCTCTCTCTCCCATTTCCTTCTTTTTTCTCCTACCACCTTCCCCTCCCCCTCCCCAACCTCTCTTCTTTCTCCTCCCCTTCCCCTTCCCGTTCTCCTTTCCTTTCTCCTCCCCTCTCCCCATCCCATTCCCGTTCCGCTTCCCCCTCCCCTTCCTCCTCCCCTTCCTCCTCCCCTTCCTCTCCTCTCTTGTTCCCTCTCCTCTTTCCCTCCCCTTCCTCTTCCACCTCCCCCTCCCCGCTCCCTCCCCATTCCCACCTTCCTTTCCCACTTTCCTTTCCACTTCCCTTCTCTCTTTTCGTTCAGTTTTCCTGCCTTCTCACTACCCTTGCCCTCTCCTTCCCCTTTCCCTTCCCTCCCCCTTTCCCTCCCCCTCTCCTTCCCCTCTCCTTCCCCTTTCCCTTCTCCTCCCCTTTCCTTTTAATTTCCCTTTCCTTCCCTCTGCCTTTGTTTTCCTTCGTGTCCGCCATTGGTGCCACCTTCCCTCTAGCTCCTTCGCTCATTTTTTGATTTGTATTTTTAAACGTTTTCATTTTTAAATGCTCTATTATCCTCTTCACTTATTTTCTATTCTTCTTCTTCTTCTTCCTTTGTTTTCGACATTTTTCACTTTCTTTTTTTCCGTTTGTTTGATTCTTCTTGTTTCTTCCAAAATATGTTTTTTTTTTATTCTTTTCTATTTTTATTTATCTATTTTTTTGTGTGTCTCTGTGTTGATACATTTACCATTGTTGTTGTTCTCTTTTCTTTCACTTTTTTCTTTTTTCTTTTTGTCTATCTCGCTTTTTATCTTCTCTCCTTCCTGCTTGTGTTTTTATTCTTATATCGTTTATTTTTAGCCTCTGTTTCTGTGTTTTTCTTTTGATTTTGTATTTCAATGGTTTCATTCTCGTTATGTTTTTTTTTTCATTGTTATTCTGTTCGGTCTTGTTTTTTCTTTTTTATAATTTTTCTTCTTCCTTTTCTTTGTCATTATTCCCATGTGGACGTTTTATGATCTGTTTTTCTCTGTTTTTCGTTGATTGCATCATTTTTCCAAAACCTTTCGTTCTTTTATCAATTTGGTTTTTATTTTTTATTCTAAGTTCACACTTTCAAAAAGAGACCAAGATTAAGACGAATAAAATCGCCCGGCGTCAGGTGGACTAGAATCCGAGAAATAGGTCATCAGAGGTCACTAGAGATTACCAGAGGTCACCAGAGGTTATTAGAGGTTACCAGAGATTATTAGAGGTCACCAGAGGTTATTACAGGTCATCAGAGGTCACCAGAGGTTATTAGAGGTCACCAGAGTTCATTAGAGGTCATCAGAGGTCACCAGAGGTTATTACAGGTCATCAGAGGTCACCAGAGGTTATTAGAGGTCACCAGAGTTCATTAGAGGTCATCAGAGGTCACCAGAGGACCTACTGCCCTCAGCTGAATGAAATTGTTTGACGACAATTTGAGCAAAGCCTGCCTTGGCCCCATCGTAGTGACATAAGGTCTGTGTACTGTATGTCTTATGGTCGTCAGCGCACCCACCGCGTACAGCTCTCTTCTTACTCTTCCTCGTCTTCCTCTTTCTTCTCATTCTCTTTTTCCTCTTTCCTCCTCTTCCTCCAACTCCTCTATCCTCTTCCTCCGTTTCCTCCCTCCTCTTTCTTCCCTTTGTCACCTTCCTCCCCTTTGTCTCCTTCCTCCTATTTCTCCTCTTCCTCCTCCTCCTTTTCCTCCTCCCCTTCTTTCTCCTTCTCTTCCTCCTCTTCCTTCCCGTCCTCCTCTTCTTCATTCTCTCTCCTTTCTTCCTGCTCCTGCCTCCTTCTCCTCTTCCTTTTCCTCTTCTTCCTCCTTCCTCCCAACCTCTTACTTCTATTCTTTCTATTTTTCCTCTTCCTCATCATCTTCTTCATTCTTTTCCTCCTCTTCTTCCTTCTCCTTCCTCCCATCCTCTTACTCCTCTCCTTCCTACTCCTCTTCCTCTTCCTTATCATCCTCTTCATCTTCTCTTCCTCCTCTTCTTCCTTCTCTTACCGTTTCTCCTGCTACCTCCCTTTCCTCCTCCTCTTCCCCTTCTTCCTCCTACCTCCTCTTACTCCTCCTCCATCTCTTTCTCCTCCACCTCTTCATCCTCCTCCTCCACCTCTTCCTTCTCCTCCTCTTCCTCCTCCTCCTCCTTTATTCCCTTTTACTTTCGCAGACCCTCGACAATACTTGAGGGCCATCCTCCCCTTCCACTTGTCTTTTCCTCGTCCTCCTCGTTGTCCTCGTCCTACCCCTCGTCGTCCTCGTCCTACCCCTCGTCCTACCCCTCGTCCTTCCCCCCTCCATCTTCTGCCCCCCCCCAGGTCCTCCTTTTCTTCCTCCTCCTCCTATTACCCCTACGCCTCCTCCTCCTTCCTCTATTCCTTCTCCTTTACCAACTACATCACCTCCTCCTCCTCTTCTTTTCCTCCTCCTTTCTTCCCCAATTCCTCCTCCTTTCTTCCCCAATTCCTCCACCTCCTCCTCCCCTTTCTTCCTCCTCTTCTTTCTTCCCCAACTCCTCCGCTTCCCCTTGCCCTCCTTCTCATCTTTCTTCTCCCCCCTTCTCCTCTTCCTCCACCCCTCTCTCTTCCCCTCGTCCCCTCCGTCCCCCTCGTCTTAACTCCCCCCCTCCCCTCCCCCCCTCGTTCACTTTTCTTTTCGCGTTGAGCCTTTTGCGCATTTCGTCGTCGCTTCCCTCGAATCTCTTTGTTCCTCCTCGTGGTGGTCGGACCCAGCAGGAGGTTCGCGAGGCCGAATGAAATCGGTAGGAGGAGGAGAAGGGGGAGGAGGAGGAGGAGGGGGAGGAAGAGGACCAGGTTCTGTAAAGCGAGGTCGGGACAGTTTTAGTAACGGACGAAAAAAAATAAGTTGTAAATCATTATCCTTTTCTTTTTCTTCTCCCTCCTTGCTCTCTGGTTGTCCATTTGAGCTCGATATACAGTATGTTTCGGACGTGTGTATGTGTGTGTGTACATGTGTACATGTATGGACGTATGTATGTATATTCGTGAAGAGCTGGATTCCAGGAACTTTTTTTTAAAGAAAGTACACACTGGACTCGTCGTTTGAAGTTTACTCCTACGTTGCGAACCCTGTTCGGGGTTCGTCTTCAGGGTAATACAGTGGTAGCGAAAGGAAATCTATATAAAAGGGGGTCTACCTCGCGTACACTTGGTTAGGTAACCCCGGCAACCGTTACATTACAGAAAAATACAAAACTGTTACTGTGGTCACCTAACCCAGTGTACGAGGGAGACCCAATTTTATATAGATTTCCTATTGCTACAACTGTATTACCCTGAAGACGGACCCGGATAGGGTTCGAAACGTAGGAATAAACTTCAAACGACGAGTTCAGTGGGTACTTTCCTCCAAAAAAGTTATGTATGTACGTATGTATGTATATGTAAACGTATGTATTACTTAATGTATGTGTGTGTACCTGTGTGAGTGTGTGTGTACGTATTTATGTATGCACGTATATATATATGAAAGTATGTGTATGTATTACGTATGAATGTTTGTGTGTGTACCTGTGTGAGTATATACGTACATATGTATATATATGTGTGCGTATGTATATGTATGTATGTATATATGTATATGTAAACGTGTGTATTACTAATATACATGTGTGCCTGTGTGAGTGTATACGTGCGTATGTGTGTGTGTGCATGTATGTACGTATACGAAGAGATTTGTGTACTCTGCTTATAAGCTCACCGAGAGTAGATTGGAACGTTGTATTCTTTTTACAATTTAATTTTTATTTTTAAATGTTGAGGAAATCATGAAGGCTACCCCCGTAATGCGTGGAAAAATGGATCTGAAAAGAACGGAGAAATTATAGTCGGTTTTGTTTGTATCCTGTTTGGGTATCTGCTGTATTAGAATCGCCGTATATAGTCCAAGGCCTTTTCGTAATCTACGAAAACGAATCGTTTAAGGCTCCTTGATTGGGTGATTCATCGTCAACAGATGGTTACTAGTTGCTAAGCCTAACCCTGACCTCTAGGAATTTCTCTTTCGTCTAGAGGCCTAGATGTGATGTGCATATTTAACTCCAGGCCTTATCACGTGAACGTGAGAAGAACTAGAACTTCGCCACCTTAGGTTCGCAACTATGGCCAACTTTCTCCCCTCATCACCACTTCCTGTGCCGCCGCGACCGTGACCCCCACCACCTGGGTGACCTCCAGCAACGTAACCTGCTACACCACCTCCACCTTCCACTTCCACCTTCCACCTCCATCTTTCCCCCTCTACCTCCACCTTCACTCCCACATACACTTCCACCTCCAACTTCTACCCCCTCCAACTCTATTGCCTCTACCTTCCTCCTTCAACTTCCCCTCCGCCTCCACATCCCTCTCCCCTTCCACATCCCTCTCCCCTTCCACTTCCCTCTCCTTCCACTTCTCTCTCCCCCTCCACTTCCCTCTCGCCCTCCACTTCACCTTCGGCCTCCACTTCCCTCTCGCCCTCCACTTCCCTCTCTCCCACCACTTCCCTCTCTCCCACCACTTCCCTCTCTCCCACCACTTCCCTCTCTCCCACCACCTCCCTCTCTCCCACCACTTCCCTCTCTCCCACCACTTCCCTCTCTCCCATCACTTCCCTCTCTCCCACCACCTCCCTCTCTCCCACCACTTCCCTCTCTCCTCCACTTCCCTCTCCCCCTCCACTTTAACTTCGCCCCCACATACACTTCCACCACCAACTTCTCCACTTCCCTCGTCTCCAATTACACCGCTTCCACGTACACCACCTCCACCTTTCCCCACCACTTCAACTTCTACCATAATTTCACATTTAAACTTCTCCTTCCAACTTCCGTTCCTCTTCCTCCTTCCACATCCACCTCCCCCTCCACCCTAACTTCTATCTCCACTTCCAGTTTAGCTTTCAGTCCCACATACACTTCCCACTCCAACTTTACTTCATACTCCACCGCTTCCACTTCCACCCCCTCCACCTCCACCGCCACCCTTCATCCAATCACCAGGAGGTCCTGCTCAGAGGTCCTTCTCGAGTGACTCGTCCTCGACCATCCCAGAAGCTCGAACTCGAAGTCCTGGGTGAACTTTTCCCTATATTGCCTCCGTCTGCCCGGCCATTTCCATCGCCGCCTCCTCCTCCTCCTCCTCCTCCTCCTCCTCCTCCTCCTCCTCCTCCTCCTCCTCCTCCTCCTCCTCCTCCTTCTCATTCTCCTCCTTCTCATTCTCCTCCTTCTCCTTCTCTTTCTCCTCTTCCCCTCCTCCTGTTCACTATCTTCGTCCTCTTCCTCTTTCTCTTCGTCGTCTCCTCAATATCTTTGCTCTTCTCCTTCCCTTCTTCCTTCTCCTTATCTCCTTCTCCTCCTCCTTCTTCTTCTTCCTTTTCCCCTCCTGTTCATTTTCTTCGTCCTCTCCCATTTCTCTTTGTCCCTCTCCTTCTTCACTTCTTCCTCCTTCTCCCCCTCTTCCTCGTCTTCACCCATTCTCACTCTCCTCTCCCTCCTCTCTTTACTCCGCTTCCTCCTCCCCTTCTCCTCCTTCTCCTTCCTCTCCTTTCCCGCTCCCTTTCTCCCCTTCCTCCTCCCCTCTCTCCTCCTCCGCTTCTTCCTCCTCCTCTCTTTCCTCCTCCCCTTCCCCCTCCTCATTTTTCTCCTCCCCCTCCTTCCCTTCCTTCCCTTCCTCTTCTTCCACCTCCTCCCCTTCCTCTTCCCCCTTCCCCTCCCATATCCGCCTCCTTTTCCTCTTCCCTTTCCTCCTCCACCTCCCCTTCCTTCTCGTGTACCTCCACTTCCTCCTCTACCACCCCATCTTCCTCCACCTCGCCTTCCTCCCTCTCTCCCTCCCTTTCCTCCTCATCCTCCTCCTCCTCGCGGTGCGTGCATAACGCCTTCCCCTCTGCTCCTTTCCCCTCACCTTGACCCTTCCCTCAGTGCGGTCCGGGAACTTCATGGATCCGGTCTTCTTCGTCTTCTTCGCCCACGTCACCTCCTCCTCCTCCTCCGCCTTCAGCGTCGCCGTCAAGAGCTCCATCACGTCCCAAAGTCTGGCCGACTTTTCGTCGACTCAGCGAAAGGAAACAAGTGCGCATCGGTGGTGATGACGTCATATCGTTGACAAGGTTCATAACTTTTATAGATTTGACAACTATTTTTACGTAATTATTATTTTTTTTTTTGCTACTTTTCGTGGTTATATTTAGGATTTTTTCTTTTTCTTTTACGATTATTTTTACGTAGTTAGGAAAAAGTTATGTGATGGTATGACCACCTACCTTGAAAACCAAAACAACAACAGAAGAACAACGATAACAATAGCGAGAACAGGAAGAACAGCGCGAATAACGACAGCGAAAAGCCCGTCCAGTGTTAGGGACGGTCGCCTTCGCCCTCGGCTGGGAAACAATTGACGGTGCTGGCGCGCGTGTTTCATGCAACTGCATCAGTTGTAGTCGAAGTGCTCTGGTGCAAGGGGGAACTTGTGTGTGTGCCAGTACTGCAGGTTGAAATATAATAGTTGGACATATATATATATATATATATATATATATATATATATATATATATATATATATATATATATATAATATATATATATATTTACACATATATATATATAATATATATATATATATTTACACATATATATATGTATGTGTGTGTATTTTCATCTTATCAACCACATTAACTTTTTCCATTGTAATTCCTTGCAAACACGATCGAGACTGACAAGGAACTCGTTGGAAGCAAATTCGGAAACTGATACGCAGTCAGGCTGAGGACACGAACCTAGCCAATACGTAACAAATGGACAGTGACATTGACTTAACCCATTGCGCCATCAGTGTGTGTTGGAACATATATGTATATACCTATGTGTACTTGTGTGTGTGTATGTCGGCGACTTGACTATACAGAAGACGAGTGACCTTGTAGGTTACTTGTATACGTTTGATGTAGATTGAAAACAAATATATTTTTACTTGACTTGAAATCCAGGAACCCTGGAGGCATATATATATATATATATATATATATATATATATATATATATATATATATATACACACATATACATATATACATATACATACACACACACATATATACACACACACACACACACACACACACACACACATATATATATATAGTGTTCCGGTGTTTTACGCAAATCATTGTCATGCCCATTGCTGCTGTGCGCATCATAGCCCGCATTTGTTTTGTTATTGTTGTTGTGGGCAGTGGCGTGGAAGAAGACAAACAACTTGTGCTCCGATTGTACCGACAAGGTGCGCTGTCGTGTCATCGGAAACGTGCTGGTCTTACATTCGCATATTTGTAAGTTCGAATCCTGCACTCTTCTCCGATTCCCAGCAATGAGTGTTGATTACCTGCCCCAACAGTTCAAGTGCATAATAGGGCAAAGGTGACGTCAGCGGTCCCAGCTACTCAGTGCCTCCTGGCGTAGGCTCCTCGCATACACAGTGTGGAATACAGAAAGTTCTCTGTTATTGAGAATCTAAAATTGGGAAGTCTCCAATATTCGGAAGTTTCCAATATTCGGAAGTGTTGATATATAGTGATTCAGGTGATCCAGTGGTGAGAGTAGTCGACTTAGTGTGTAAAGTGCCCGGGTTCGAGTCCTTCCCAGTGTTCATTGTTAGACAGTAGAAGCCAACCCTCCAAAGAATGAAGAATAAGAATAGATAGATGAATGAGTAAAAAGCGTAGAGGCAACAAATGAATGATGGTGGAGCTATAAGTGTCTTGTAGCCTCGACATGAACAGCTGCTACGCTGCAGTCGCGATAAGAACTTGGTTGACTGTCGAGTGATTTGTTGGCGAGTGACTTTGTTATCGTTGTCTCTTATCTTCTTGAAGCAAGAGAAACAAGTGTATGAATAATGTGTGTATGTATGCATATTATATATCATAAATATATGCACATGTGCATATATATGTAAATATATATATATATATATATATATGTATGTATATGCCAGTCAATCAGTCCGTTTATCCAGGTCTCTTTTGCACAAGACCTGCGATTGTGTTGTGTGTGTGTGTGCTTTTGTGTGTGTACATTGGCAATAAAATGAAATATTGAAACAGCAGAGGATAATGCCGTGGAGAATAAAGAAATCTTTCAGAAATATAATTGTGTTACAGTCAATTTCTATAATTTCAATCAATGTATGGAATACAAACAAAGAATTTTGAATTTTGTTCAGCAGGTAACTAGCACTGAAGCCGAACAAACACATGCACAAACAATAAACAAATTCATAGTAATTACAAAAGACAAAAGGCGACAGAAATGTAAACAAGACAACAAAGAAACTGAGTCAGTTATTATAATGATTATTTAAATGATAATTAGATAAGATTAAGACAACTTGATAGTTACTTATGTGTCAGTTACCCTTTATTGAGGGTGTTTAACCTCGTAAATCGTTTGGCGGCGGCTGTAATTAGAAATGTAAAAGACAGTGTCAGTCACTAACAGGGCTAGTTCTTAATAAGGAAGATCTTACTCTATTATACAGCGGGTTCTCTTGATTGGAAATCCCCCAAATTCGGAAATATCCTATATTTGCTACTAGAGTTCCGAAATACAGAAAATTTCGGATACCAGAAGCTCTTCCCATTCCGAATATTGTAAGCTGCGAATTTTAAAGACTCTTATCAGAGAGAATTATTTGTCTGTCAGTTGGTCTTTATTGAATTGAATGAAATTGTTGGCAGTTGAGTAGAAATATGTAGACTGTGACCATTAGGCTGTATCTAGTTTATTTAATGATGTTGTAGGCACTATTGATGGCGCAACTTGGAAAATGAAGGTACTCATTGGTCCTTGCATTTTGGCCCCTCCCCCCCCCCCAGTAACCCTCAAATTAATTGGTAGAGTTTGTTCTCGCCCACCTACCCATGACAAACCCGCTGATTAGCTGGTAGGCAGGCCCCGCCCACCTAGTCATGACTCACTCGCTGATTTGGTTGCAGGCAGTCTGGCCCCGCCCCCTAACTTCACCTGACGTCATTCGCCAAGTAATTGTCTCTCGAGTAAGAAAGCTGTTTGGGCCTTGGACACTTGTGAATAAAATCACTTGGTGGCAGCCAGGATCAATGTACAAGTTGATAAAGGGGGGTGGGCGTTACGTGTGTTGTGCCCTACATACATTTTGTTAAGGAGAATGGATGACTTACATATTATTGTATTGAAATTGTATTATTATTAATTTGTTATTATCTTGTACTGTTAGATTTTTTATATCTTTATTTGCTTATTGATTTTTTTTTAGATTTATGGTTATAATCATTACTGTTTTGTTATCGGGAAACATTTTGTGTTTCACCTCGGGTTTAATGGGGTTGGCGGGGGTTAAGGAGGCAGGAGGAGGGACTAGAAGAGATAGTGGGCAGAGCTTAAGGAGGCAGGGGAGGAGCCAGAGGATATATTGGGCGGGGCTTAAGGAGGTAGGGGAGGGGCCAAAGGAGATAGTAGGCAGGTCTTTAAGAAGTAGGGGGAGGGGCAAGAGGAGATAGGAGGCAGGGGGAGGGGCCAGAGGAGATAGTGGGCGGGGGTTAAGGAGGCAGGGGGAGGGGCCAGAGTAAATAGTACGCGGGGTTGAGGAGGCAGGGGGAGGGACCAGAGGAGATAGTGGGCGGGGCTTAAAGAGGTAGGGGGAGGGGCCAGAGGAGGGAAAGGGAAGTGTCTAGTTCCCATAAGAACGCGTGGAGACTATTAGGCGGTGATTTGTGTGTATCACTGCATGTTTATATGTGTGTATAAATGTATGTGTATGTATTTCTTCCCTAAAGAGCGTCATATGTGTAGGTTCAGTCTTTTGTAGTTAGAAACGCGCGCGCACACACACACACACACACACACACACACACACACACACACACACACACACACGCAAACTTGTATTGGATGAGCTATGCCCTACTGCATATCTTTTGATCCGAGGAGTGTGTCGGGGGAACGGAATGGCCCCTCATAAAAAGCGAACTTTTAATTCCATGAAATCAGAGACTTATCCAACACCATTAGTAAAAATGAATCAAATAAATGGAATAAATAGGATATCTGCCAAGTGAGAATAAATGTCTCCAAATCATATATTGAACAAACACAGATGTAGCGATGGCTGTGTTCGGTCCTTCTGAGGTCCGTTTTGGACCAAAGAATTTGGAAAAAAAAATGGCAGAGATTGTCTTTTGACTGGCCCGTATATGTATGTATATTTTTCACGAACCCATGTCTAGCGCGTGTATGCATTTTGCAACATGTATGTTTTTTTTAAATGCCCTTGCAACATATATGATGCCGCGCTGGCTTGAGTTTAGGCTTGCCAAACACAAAGGGCAAAGATAAAGACTTCGGCCGTGGTATAGCGGCTCCCTGCGTAAGCTTGAGAATAGGAAGAGAATTGTGATGTTGGAGTGAAATGGTGGAGGCGAATGTGAAGGTAATGAAAGTGAGGGAGATGAGAATGAGAATGTCGGTGAGGAGGAGGAAGAGGAGAAGGGGAGGAGGAAGAAGAAGAAGAAAATGAAGAGAAAGGTGGTAGAAAAACAAGAAGAGGACTGAGAGGAGGAAAGAATGAAAAAGGTATAGAGAGTAGGAAGAGGAGGAGGAGGAGGAAGAGAAGGAAGTCCGAGGGGTAGGAAGACCAAGAGGAGGAGGAGGAAGCAGAAGATAAGAAAAGAGAGCATGAAGAAGAGGTGGTGGAGGAGGAGGAGGAGGCGGGGGAGCACGAGTAAACGAAGAAAGCGGAACAAAAGGAGGAGGAAGAGGAGAAGGAGGTGGTGGTGGCAAGGGAGTGGGGGAAGGAGGAGGTTGATAGCAGCGATAGAGACCGGAGTGGATTTGGCCAAAATTGATCGCCCGGGTCGCCGCCGCCGTCGTCGTCGTTGTCGTCACACTCCTCCTCCTCCTGCTCCTCCTCCTCGTCATCCTCCTCCTCCTGCTCCTCTTCCTCCTGCTCCTCTTCCTCCTGCTCCTCTTCCTCCTGCTCCTCTTCCTCCTGCTCCTCTTCCTCTTCCTCCTGCTCCTCTTCCTCCTCCTCCTCCTCCTCCTCCTCGTCATCCTCCTCCTCCTGCTCCTCCTCCTCCTGCTCCTCCTTTACTTCCTCCTTCTCCATTTCTTCCTCCTTTTCCATTTCTTCCTCCTCCTCCTTTTCTTCCTCCTTTTCCATTTCTTCCTCCTCCTCCTTTTCCATTTCTTCCTCCTTCTGCTCCTCTTCTTCCTCCTGTTACTCCTCGTCCTCCTCCTGTTACTACTCGTCCTCCTCCTGTTACTCCTCGTCCTCCTCCTCCTCCTCCTCCTCCTCTTCCTCCTCCTCCTCCTCCTCTTACTCCTCGTCCTCCTCCTGTTACTACTCGTCCTCCTCCTCCTCCTGTTACTACTCGTCCTCCTCCTCCTCCTGTTACTACTCGTCCTCCTCCTCCTCCTGTTACTACTCGTCCTCCTCCTGTTACTACTCGTCCTCCTCCTGTTACTACTCGTCCTCCTCCTGTTACTACTCGTCCTCCTCCTGTTACTACTCGTCCTCCTCCTCTTCCTCGTCCTCCTCCTCTTCCTCCTCCTCCTCCTCCTCCTCCTCTTCCTCCTCCTCTTCCTCCTTCTCTTCCTCCTCCTCCTCCTCCTCCTCCTCCTCTTCCTCCTCCTCCTCCTCTTACTCCTCCTCCTCCTCTTACTCCTCTTCCTCCTTTTCCTCCTCTTCCTCCTCTTCCTCCTGTTACTCCTCGTCCTCCTCCTGTTACTCCTGTTACTCCTCGTCCTCCTCCTGTTACTCCTGTTACTCCTCGTCCTCCTCCTGTTACTCCTTGTCCTCCTCCTCCTTGTCCTTGTCCTCCTCCTCCTCCTCCTTGTCCTTGTCCTCCTTGTCCTCCTTCTCCTCCTCCTCCTCCTTCTCCTCCTCCTCCTTGTCCTTGTCCTCCTCCTCCTCCTCCTTGTCCTTGTCCTCCTCCTCCTTGTCCTTGTCCTCCTCCTCCTCCTCCTCCTCCTCCTTGTCCTTGTCCTCCTCCTCCTCCTCCTCCTCCTCCTCCTTGTCCTTGTCCTCCTCCTCCTCCTCCTTGTCCTTTTTGTTCCTCCTCCTCCTTCTCCTCCTTGTCCTTGTCCTCCTCCTTAACACCAATATTCAAGAAAGGGGACAAATCACAACCAGGCAACTACAGACCGATTAGCCTGACTTCGATTGTGTGCAAACTGCTAGAGACAATTATCCGTGACAGTGTAGTAAAATTTTTAGAAGAAAATAAGATTATGAAAGATTCGCAACATGGCTTCCGTAGCAAACGCTCATGTCTAACTAATCTCCTTGACTTCTTTCATGACGTTTTTAACAAATACGAGGAATGTAGATCTGTTGATATAATCTATCTAGATTTTCAGAAGGCATTCGATAAAGTTCCCCACAAACGATTGCTCGACAAACTAAAAATGCACAGTATTTCTGGCAATATCCACAACTGGATTAAAGATTGGCTCTCAGAGCGAAAACAGAGGGTCGTAATAAACGGGGCATCATCTAGCTGGCTCGACGTTAAGAGTGGCGTACCGCAAGGATCAGTTTTAGGACCCGTCTTGTTCTTAATATATATAAATGATCTAGATGACGGCCTCCTCAGCAAAGTATCAAAATTTGCTGATGACACAAAAATTGCCGGTAAAGTGACAACCACCAAAGAGAAAGAAACTCTACAATCTGATCTAGATAAATTATCAAAATGGGCTAGCAAGTGGCAAATGAAATTTAACGTTAACAAATGTAAAGTCATGCACATTGGAGGAAATAATGATCACATCCAATACCAAATGAATGGCGAAACATTGGATTCAGTAACTAAAGAAAAAGATCTAGGAGTTTTAATATCAAATGACTTGAAGCCAAGTCAACATTGCTCAGAAGTTGTTAAAACAGCAAACAAATTAGTTGGCTTCATCGGAAGAGTCTTCGAAAATAAATCAGAAAAAATATTGCTAAACCTCTATAATTCCTTGGTCCGTCCCCATCTCGAATACTGTGTACAATTTTGGTCCCCATACTACCAGAAAGATATTAACAAACTAGAAAGAGTACAACGGAGAGTGACCAAAATGATACCAAGGCTGAGAAATCTGCCGTATGAAGAAAGACTAAAAAATCTAAACTTATTCTCCCTCTCCAAAAGAAGAATGCGAGATTTGATTAAGGTTTTTAAAATGTTCAAAGGCTTTGACAACATTAATGTCAAAGATTACTTCTCATTAGACCAATCAAATACAAGAAGACGCCACGATTTCAAAGTAATTGGCAAAAGATTCTCTACGAACGAGAGTAAGCACTTCTTCTTTAACCGGGTTGTTAACGTGTGGAACTCGTTACCTTCCACTGTCGTTGAAAGTAACACGATAACAACATTTAAAAATCGCTTAGATAAATACTTGGAATCTAATCCACAAATGAAATATTATCCTTTGCAATAAATGATATGACAACCAGACATTTAATCGCAATTGGACTAATTGGATAGGATAGTTATAGCAGTAGTATTAGTTCATCTTCTACCGCCTAGTTACCCTGTTTCCTTAATTGTAGTGTAGTTTAGTTAACACAAACAGCCTCGTTAGGGCCAGTAGGCCTGCTGTTGTTTGTTCTTCCTTTGTGTTCCTTTGTGTTCTCCTCCTTGTCCTTGTCCTCCTCCTCCTCCTCCTCCTCCTCCTTGTCCTCCTCCTCCTCCTCGTCCTTGTCCTCCTCCTCCTCCTCCTCCTTGTCCTCCTCCTCCTCCTCCTCCTTGTCCTTGTCCTCCTCCTCCTTGTCCTTTCCTCCTCGTCCTCCTTGTCCTTTCCTCCTCCTCCTCCTTGTCCTTTCCTCCTCCTCCTCTTTATCCTTTCCTCCTCCTCCTCCTTATCCTCTCCTCCTCCTCCTCCTTATCCTCCACTTCCTCTTCCTCACATACCCCTTCTTCCTTCTCTTCTTCCTCCTCTTCTTCCTCCTCTTCTTCCTCCTCTTCTTCCTCCTCTTCTTCCTTCTCTTACTCCTTCCTCTTCTTCCTTCTCTTACTCCTTCCTCTTCTTCCTTCTCTTACTCCTTCCTCTTCTTCCTTCTCTTACTCCTTCCTCTTCTTCCTTCTCTTACTCCTTCCTCTTCTTCCTTCTCTTACTCCTTCCTCTTCTTCCTCCTTTTCTCCCTCCTTTTCCTCCTTCCTCTTCTTCCTTCCTCTTCTTCTTCCTCCTTTCCTTTTCCTCCTCTTCTTCTTCCTCCTTTCCTTTTCCTCCTTCCTCTTCTTCTTCCTCCTTTCCTTTTCCTCCTTCCTCTTCTTCCTCCTTTCTCTTCTTCCTCCTTTCCTTTTCCTCCTTCCTCTTCTTCCTCCTTTCATCTTCTTCCTCTTCCTCCTTCGTCCTCTTCCTCCTTTCTTCCCTTCCTCTTTCCTCCTTTTCTTCTTCCTCCTTTTCTTCCTTCACTTCATCATCATCATCTTCCTCCTCATCTACCTCATCTTCCTCTTGTATCTCCTCCTTGTCTTCTTCCTCCACCTCCCGTCTTCCTGCCCCTCCTCTTCCTCCTCTTATATTGTCACTTTCTACCCTTGTCTTCACTTTTCTCTTCTCTCCCATTTTTGTTGTCTTTATTATTTCTTTAGCGACTCTGCTTCTCTGTCGTCACCTCCCCTCTTTCCCTCCCTCCCTCCCTCTCTCTCTCTCTCTCTCTCTCTCTCTCTCTCTCTCTCTCTCTCTCTCTCTCTCTCTCTCTCTCTTTCATTTTACTGCATTTCTTCTTGTTCCTATACACACACTCTCTCTCTCTCACTCTCTCTCTCTCTCTCTCTCTCTCTCTCTCTCTCTCTCTCTCTCTCTCTCTCTCTCTCACTCCCTCTTTCTCGCGCTCCCTCTCCCCTATTCACCACTCCCCCTGTTCTTCCCCTTCCCTCTCCACGATCATACTCTTTTTATCGCTTTATTCTTCGCCTCTACTCTTCCTTGCTCTTTTTCGTGTCCTCTCAATTCTCGTTTTCGTTTTCTCTAAATTCAGAATCTCCCTCCGTTTTCTGTTGTCGCATCCCAGCCCCCTCTCTCATCCTGCCTCTTCACTCTTTATTTCCATCTGTCGTTCTCTCTTCTTAATGTCGTTGCTTCTCTCTTTCTCTTTTTCTTGTTAATGTTCTGACCCTTCTCGCTTTCTCTTTTCACCATTCCTTCCCCATTCATCTACCTCTTCGTCTTTCTTCCTCTTTATTCCTCTCATACTATTTCCCTTTCTCTCTCCACCGCTCTCTCCATTACTCTCTCAATTTCCCCCCTCTCCCCTCTTATCCACTCTTCCTTCTCTCCCCATCTCTATCCCTCCCCCTATCTCTACCTCTTTTCCCCTTTATCCTCCTTTCTCCCCTCTCCCTTTCTCCCCTCTCCCTTTCTCCCCTCCCCCTTTCTCCCCCTTTTCCGGTTTCCTGTTTCTCCCCTTTCTCTCCTCTTTCAATCTCCCCCCTCCCTCTTTCTCCCCTCTCTCATTCTTCCCACTCCCGTTTTCTCCCCTCTCCTCCTTTCTCTCCCCTCTCTCATTCTTCCCACTCCCGTTTTCTCCCCTCTCCTCCTTTCTCCCCTCTCCTCCTTTCTCCCCTCTCCTCCTTTCTCCCCTCTCCTTCTTTCTCACCTCTCCTTCTTTCTCACCTCTCCCCCTCTCTTCCATCTCCCCCTCTCCCCCTCTCTCCCATCTCCCCCTCTCTCCCATCTCCCCCTTCTCCCCCTCTCTCCCATCTCCCCCTCTCTCCCATCTCCCCCTCTCTCCCATCACCCCATCTCCCCCTCTCTCCCATCTCCCCCTCTCTCCCATCTCCCCCTCTCTCCCATCTCCCTCTCTCCCCCTCTCTCCCATCTCCCCCTCTCTCCCATCTCCCCCTCTTTCCCATCTCCCCCTCTCTCCCATCTCCCCCTCTCTCCCATCTCCCCCTCTCTCCCATCTCCCCCTCTCTCCCATCTCCCCCTCTCTCCCATCTCCCCCTCTCTCCCATCTCCCCCTCTCTCCCATCTCCCCCTCTCTTCTATCTCCCCCTCTCTCCCATCTCCCCCTCTTCCCCTCTCCCCCTCTCCCCCTCTCCTCCTCTCTCATTCCCTTTCTCCCTCCCTCTCTTACCTACCTTTTCTCTCTCCTCCTCCTCCTCTCCGTTCTCCCCTCTCTCATCATTCCCTCTCCCCCTTTCTCCCGTTCCCCTCTCTCATCCCATCTCTTTTCTCTCCTCCTCTCACCCTCTTTTCTCTCCCTTGTAACCTCTACACGTCTCCCATTCACCACCCCGCCCTCTCCCCCCTTCCCCGACTCTCTCCCCCCTTCCTCCTTCCCCCTACTCTCTCCCCCCTTCCTCCTTCCCCCCACTCTCTCCCCCTTCCTCCTTCCCCCCACTCTCTCCCCCTTCCTCCTTCCCCCCACTCTCTCCCCCTTCCTCCTTCCCCCCACTCTCTCCCCCCTTCCTCCTTCCCCCCACTCTCTCCCCCTTCCTCCTTCCCCCCACTCTCTCCCCCTTCCTCCTTCCCCCACTCTCTCCCCACTCCTTCTCCCTGTATAAACTTTGTGCATCCTGGATCTCTCCCCTTCCCCCAACCGCTCTCTTTATATTCCTCTCATTTCTCTTCTCTTTTCCCCTCGTCTCTTCTCTCACTCCTGAACCTCTTGTTCATCGTCTTCCTCCCCCTCTTCCCCTCTCCTCTTCCCCCTCCCCTTTCCCCTCTCCTCTTCCCCCTCCCCTCTTCCCCCTCCCCTTTCCCCCTCCTCCCCCTCCCCTTTCCCCCTCCTCCCCCTCCCCTTTCCCCCTCCTCCCCCTCCCCTTTCCCCCTCCTCCCCCTCCCCTTTCCCCCTCCTCCCCCACCCCTTTCCCCCTCCTCCCCCACCCCTTTCCCCTCTCCTCTTCCCCCTCCTCCCCCTCCCCTTTCCCCTCTCCTCTTC
Source organism: Oratosquilla oratoria (assembly GCF_046742065.1). Lineage (NCBI taxonomy): Eukaryota > Metazoa > Arthropoda > Malacostraca > Stomatopoda > Squillidae > Oratosquilla > Oratosquilla oratoria. Next base: position 27,333,615 of record NC_134785.1, read on the forward strand.
CCCCCCCCCTTTCCCCGCTCCTCTTCCCCCTCCTCCCCCTCCCCGTTCCCCTCTCCTCTTCCCCCTCTCCTCTTCCCCCTCTCCTCTTCCCCCTCCCCTCTTCCCCCTCCCCTTTCCCCCTCCCCTCCCTTCCCCCTCCCCTTTCCCCCTCTCCTCTTCCCCCTCCTCTCCCTCCCCTCTTCCCCTCCCCCTCTTCCCCTCCCCCTCTTCCCCCTCCCCCTCCCTTCCCTCTCCTCCCCCTCTTCCCCCTCCCCCTCCCTCTCCTCCCCCCTCCCCCTCCCTTCCCTCCCCCCTCCCCCTCCCTTCCCTCTCCTCCCCCTCTTCCCTCTCCTCCCCCTCTCCCCTTCCCTCTCCTCTCCCTCCCCCTCCCTCTCCTTCCCCTCTTCCCTCCCCTCCCTCTCCCTCCCCCTCCCTCTCCCTCCCCTCTTCCCTCCCCTCCCCCTCCCTCTCCCTCCCCTCTTCCCTCCCCATTTCCCTCCCCATTTCCCTCCCCCTCTTCCCTCCCCTCTCCTCCCCCTCTTCCCTCCCCTCTCCTCCCCCTCCCCTCTCCTCCCCCTCTTCCCCTCCCCCTCTTCCCCTCCCCCTCTTCCTTCCCCCTCTTCCTTCCCCTCTTCCCCTCCCCCTCTTCCTTCCCCTCTTCCCCTTCCCCTCTTCCCCTTCCCCTCTTCCTTCCCCTTTCCTCTCCCCCTCTTCCTTCCCCTTTCCTCTCCTCCCCCTCTCCTCTCCTCCCCCTCTCCTCTCCTCCCCCTCTTCCCTCCCCTTTCCTCCCCTCTCTTCCCCTCCCCTCTCTTCCCCTCCCCTCTCCTCCCCTCCCCTCTCCTCCCCCTCTTCCCCTCCCCTCTCCTCCCCTCCCCTCTCCTCCCCTCCCCTCTCCTCCCCCCCTCCCCTCTCCTCCCCCTCTTCCCTCTCTTCTCCTCCCCCCCTCCTCCCCCTCTTCCCTCCTCCCACCTCGTCCCTCTCCTCTCCTCCCCTCCCCCTCTTCCCTCTCCTCCCCCTCCCCCTCTTCCCTCTCCTCCCCCCTCGACCCCCTCCTCCCCCTCTTCCCTCTCCTCCCCCTCTTCCCTCTCCTCCCCCCTCTTCCCCCTCCTCCCCCCTCTCCCCCTCCTCCCCCTCCCCACTCTATCCTCATGTCCCGTTCTTTATTCCTTCCCACCATCCTCCGTCGTCGTCGTCTTACCTTTTCGTCTCTCTCTCTTTTTTTTTTTTTTTTCGTGTGTGTTTTATTTCATTTTATTCTCGTTTGACCGTAACCAGAGACTCCGTCTGCATTATTTTTCTCTCCCCTTCTTGTTCCCTCTCTCCTCCTCCTCCTCTTCCTCCTCCTCTTCCTCCTCCTCCTCTTCCTCCTCCTCTTCCTCCTTCTCCTCTTCCTCCTCCTCTTCCTCCTCCTCCTGCAATTACTCATGCTGCTGTCTCCTGAGTATGCCATGATTATTGTCTCACTTTTTCTCTCCTTTTTTCTTTTAACAATTATCCACTCGTCTCTTCATTTCCTTTCTTATTCTCCTCCTCCTCCTCCTCCTACTCCTCTTCCTTCACCCTCTTGGTCTCTTTTACCTCCTTATCCTCCTCTACATCTCCTTCACCCCTACTCTTCCACCATCGCTTCTCCTCCTCCACCCCTACTCTATCACCATCGCTTCTCCCCCTCCTCCTCCCCTCCTCCTCCTCCTCCTCCCCTCCTCCTCCTCCTCCTCCCCTCCTCCTCCTCCTCCTCCTCCTCTTTCTCCTCCTCCTCCTCCCCTCCTCCTCTTTCTTCTCCTCCTCCTCCACCCCCTCTTCCACCCCTCCTCTTTTCCATCTTTGTATTCCGTTCTCGCCCTTCGTCCCCGCCGCCATAAAGGTGATAATAAGGTTTCATTATCTCCCCATAAAGAGATACGTCCCATCGTACCTTTCCCCCTCCTTAACATCTCCCCTCCTCCCTTCCCCCCTCCCCCCGTCTCTTAATCCCTGCCCTTCCTCCTTCCCTCCTTCCTTCTCTCCTCCTCTCCCTGCTTTAAATCTCTCTCCTACCTCCTTCCCTCCCTCTCTCTATTTCTCTCTCTCTTTCTCTCTCTCAACACCTGACCTTCCTCCGTCCCTCCCTCCTTGCTTGCCCTCCTCCCTTCCTCCATCCCTCCCTCCTCCCCTCCCTCCTTCCCTCCCTCCTTCCCTCCCTCCTTCCCTCCCTCCTCCCCTCCCTACTTCCTCCCCTCCCTCCTCCCTACTTCCTCCCCTCCCTACTTCCTCCCCTCCCTACTTCCTCCCTACTTCCTCCCCTCCCTCCTCCCTACTTCCTCCCCTCCCTCCTCCCTACTTCCTCCCCTCCCTTCTCCCTACTTCCTCCCCTCCCTTCTCCCTACTTCCTCCCCTCCCTTCTCCCTACTCTCCCTCCATCCCTTCCTCCTTCACTTTTCCCTTCCCCCTTCACTTTTCCCTTCCCTCCCTCCCTCTCTTTCTCTCAATACCTCCCCTCCCTCCCTCTCTTTCTCTCAATACCTCCCCTCCCTCCCTACCTCCCTCTCTCTCAATCCCTGCCCTTCCTCCATCCCTCCCTTCCCTCCTCCTCTGAATCTTTGCCCTCCCTCAACCCGTGCCCTCCCCCTCCCTCCCTCTCTCGGTCCCTGCCCCTCCTCCTTCCCTTCTTCCTTACCACCCTCCTTCCCTTCCTCCTTCCCTCCCCCCCAGCCTTCCATACCTTCCTTCTCTCCCCTCCCCTCCTTCGCTACCTATATCCTGTCTTCCCTCCCTCCCACTTTCTTCCCTCCCCTCCTTCGCTACCTATATCCTGTCTTCCCTCCCTCCCACTTTCTTCCCTCCCTCCCTCCCTCCCTCCCTCACTCTCTCCCCCCTCCCTCACTCACTCACTCTCTCCCCCCTCCCTCACTCACTCACTCTCTCCCCCCTCCCTCACTCACTCACTCTCTCCCCCTCACCCGTGTGTGGTACCCAGGACACCCCTGGGGGGGGGAAGGCTCTCACCCCCCGGGGCTGTTTGCCACAATGTTAATTTCTGCCCAAGTGGGTAAATCTGGGTAACCAATTAAACATGTAGTTGAAAAAAGGGGAATTTTCCCTCGTCTTGTGAAAGAGGGAAAAAATTTTTTTCTTTCTTTTATTGGAAATTCGAATTTCCAGCAAGAAGAGACGATCGTATTTTAGTGGAAAAAAGAAAGGAAAGCATATTTTAGTGAAAAAAGGAAGTATTTTTTTTTTTTTTTTGAAAAATGGAAAATGTGTATTTTTGTGAAAAAGAGGGGATGTGTGTAATTTTGTGAAAAAGGGGAAATATGTACTCCTATAAAAAGAGGGGAAAATACGTATTTCTTTGGAGAAAAGGGAAGAGGGAGGAGAAGAATCAGAAGTAGTAGAAGGAGGAAGATGTGGAGGAGAAGGAGGGGGAAGAGAGGAAGAGGAGGAGAATAGAATCAGGGCGAGGAGGACGAAGAAGAAGAGGAGGGGGAAGAGAGGAAGAGGAGAATTAGAATTAGAAGCAGGGCAAGGAGGAAGGGGAGGAGGAGGAGGGGGAAGAGAGGAAGAGGAGGAGACTCAGAAGCGGAGCGAGGAGGAAGAGAAGGAGGAGAGGAAGGAGAGTAGGAGAATCAGAAGCAGGGTGAAGAGGAGGAGGAGGAGGAGGAGAGGAGAATCAGAAGCAGGATGAAGAGAAAGAAGAGGGGAAGAGGAAGAAGAGGAGGAGTGTCTCCGAGGGGGTTTTATGTTGCAGCAGAAAAGGCGCTTCAAGCACGGACGTGTTCTGCGTAAGGCGAAGAGGAAGAGAGGAGAGGAGACGGAAGAGGCAGAGGAGGAGGAGGAGGGAGGAAGGAGGAAGGAGGGTCATAAGAGGAACGAAAGGGAGAAAGCAGAGATGAGACTAGAGAAGAAGGCAGGAGAAGGGTTGGCGAGAAGGGAGGAAGAGGAGGAGGAGGAGGATGGTAGAAGAGAAGAGAGGAGAAAAGACCTTTGGAAATGGGAGGGCACTGGGGAAGAGAGGAGAGAGAAGAAAAGGAGAGGAGGGAGGGAGTGGAAGTGAGAGGGCAGGGGTAGTGGAGAGGAAAAAGGGTAGGAATATGGGAGGGAGGGAGAGAGAGGTGAGAGGAGGTGGAGGAGAGAAGAGGTGGAGGAGAGAAGAGGAGGAGGAGAGAAGAGGAGGAGAATTCAAAGAAGGTGGAGGAAGGGAAGGAAGAGGTAGGGAGCTAAGAGAGTGGAAGGGAGGGAGGGAGGAAGAGAAAGGAAGGGAACCACTTGGCCTTTTGATGATCACGTGAGTCACAATCGTTCTTACGTCATCGTGACCCGACTTGACCCAATCCGAGCCGACTTGACCCGTCCCGCCGTACGCCGATTCTTAAGCGAATATTTAAGAAATTGAGAACAGTTACTCAATTTATGCTTATTAATTTATTTACTTGTTTGTTTTGTTTATACGTTTATCTTATAGGGTGAGGAACCAGACGATTTTATTCAGGTGAGGTAATTGACCTGTTCGCTACACAGGTGGGAGCCAGAATGAAATACGTATAGGATTTCATGGCGGCAACCAATTATCCCCATATTCTAATGTATTGTTATTATTATTCCCATGTATTAATGTGTCTAGCTGCATTGCTTCTGACCCAGGGCATTGGGCGAGATGCAGGGATGACCCGTCGTCCAGGAGGAGCCAATAAAAGAGGGAGGGAGGGAGGAGTGGTGAATAGGAGTGGAGTGGGTGGGATGAAATGAGTGGAAGTGGAATTATGCCTTTTTGATTTTGGTTGCTTCCCTTTTAAGGGAAAAAAAAACTTAGTATATGTACTCATGTATTCCATTCATCTGTCATTTATATGTTTATTCTTGCAAACATTGATAGTACTGCAACAATAAGTAAATGTGTAATTGCATCGACCTGGTAGGTAATGGGTCAGTTTGGAGTGTCCGCCTACGTGCACGAGAGACGCGAACAACGCATGATGTTGCATCCGGCATGGCACGGCCACGTCACTCGTGACGTCACGTCACGTCACGTCACGGAAATTATAGTAATGTCGCTGACATTCTCCCGAACACGCTCACCCCCCCAAACCCCGTCCGCCTCCTCCATGTTATTGTTTTTGTTGTTGTTGTTGTCGTTTTAGTGAATTCTCATTCCCGCCATGCGATGGCGTTGTTGCTGTTGTTGTTGTTGTTGTATTTGCGAGTTCTCATTCCCGTCACGCGATGGCGTTGCTGTTGTTGTTGTTGTCGCCGTCCTATGGCTTGTAAATATAACGAAAACAGAATTCTTTTTAAACGGGTCCCTTCTCAATGACACTTGAAACACTTGAATACTTAAAAATACTTAGAATACTTAAAAAATGTAGCCAAGCGTATGATATGACTATACCAGCTTCAGCTATCAGGCTCTGCCTCGCACTTAAGGTACATGGAGATACTATATAGAGAAGTTTGCAGGAGTGGTATGGCAGGGAGCGTTTGGGGCTCTGAATATACTCAGGGACGTAGAACACGAAAGATAGGTGATCATGCACCTGAATAAAATAGCCAGCGGCAGATGATTTTAATCGCTTATCTGGAAGGGGTCACGGTCGATCCTGACCCCTTTCAGTTCATTGGGTAGACCCATAGGTGAATGGAATCGTTGGAGGTTAATGGATGAGTAGAAAGCGGCGTCAGGATCCAGAGGTCTCCTGACCTCGAAGACCCTCCGCGAAGGCCCTATGGCCTCTCACGGAGTTTCGGGGCCCGGGTGACCCAAGGTCATAAACGTGTGTGTGTGTGATTCACCATGGTCTTGGATCACGTGTTGGACTCATGGTCGACAGCTATTTCCCTCCCGGAAGAGAGCTCAAAGCTCATATATGACCGATCTATGGGTCATGCTGTGACCTTACATGCACACGCACTCCCAACTATACCAACCGCGCCATCGAGTTGTGTGTGTGTGTGTGTGCGCGCGCGCAAGCTTTCACATCACCGTGAAACGAATTATGGAATATCATCACAGGAGAAGAGAAACTTGTAGACTTGTATATTACATCTTCAAAGTAAGAGATATTACTGTACAAGGCTGCTTAAATACAAAAGTAGGGAAGGAACACAGGTATATGGGAACTCAACGAAGCAGAGCGCTTTCGTACATAACATGTTAGTCTCTGTTTATTTGTATTATTCACGTGTTCCGTATTTATCTATTAATGTCTATTATCCATTTGATTATTTATTCGCGTCTTTATTACATGTACCATATTACATATTCTATTCATTCGTTTACTGACATTTATTTATTGTGATTTTTCCACTGGGCGTTTGGGGGGGATATTGGTATTTAAATCGAGTTAAATTTAGCTTGGTCTGAGGTATTGTCTCAAGATGTGCAAGTATCAGATATAAGAAAGTGAGGCCTGGCCACTGGAAGGGAGAGGAAGTTCTTGTCTTAACGCACGCACGCAAGTACCCCATCTGTTGTTAGTCATACCAGCTGTTCAGATTCGCACCAGCTGTTAGTACTCGATCCGGCTGTTGTTTTTCTCATCATTTGTGTTTGTGCCAACTGTTGGTTTTCCCACCAGCTGCTTGGATACAATCTGTTGGTGCTCGCACCAGCTGTTGGTGTCTACATCAGCTGCTTGTATTTCCTGGTTGTTGGTGCTCGCACCAGCTAATTGGCTTTGCACCAGCTGGGAGGTACACACCAGCCTTTGGTTCTTGCACCAGCTGTACCTCAGCTGGTCGACATTAATACATTCAGTATGGTAATGTCCTTTGGAGGTTTTTCTGGCGATTTCATTCAGCTGTGTGTGTGTGTGTGTGTGTGCGTGTGTGTGTGTGTGTGTGTGAATTGTGACAAATTGGGGTCCTTCACCTCCCTCCCCCTTTCTCTCTCTCTCTCTCTCTCTCTCTCTCTCTCTCTCTCTCTCTCTATATATATATATATATATATATATATATATATATATAATATATACCAAGAGCTTTTTACCTCTGACAAGAGAGGTAGACAAGTCAAAGGCACGTACCTACTCCCACCCATTCTATTCCCATCCACTACACTTTCCCTCCTGTCATCTTAGCTCCTCATGAATGACGGGTCATCCCCGTATCCCGCCTCTGCCCTGGGTCAGGGCAATGTAGCAATGCCATGTACATCCACAGAAAAGCCGCTTTACTTAATCGGCGACCCCCTTCTCCGTCCTGTCATGCAGAAACATTGAAGACGGGGCGAAATCCCTTCAGGCTGCGTCAAAATTATCATTCACATACTGTGTAAGCACCCACCCACCTACCCACCCACCCCATCCCCGCCCCTCCCCTTCCACCTGCGTAATAGCATCATCTATGCAGTCACTTTTCACTCATCTACATCTCCTGCCTTCTCCCTTCCTTGGTCAGTAAACAATCCCATCTTGGTCAATGCCCCCTTCACCCCATCCATCCATCTCATCCTCGGTCGTCCCCTGAAGTCCACTCCCTTTACCTCTGCCTTCCACACCTCTTTTACTAATCTTTCTTCACTCATTCTTTCCACATGTCCAAACCATCCCAATACTCTTTCGTCAGACATATTTCCCATTTTCTTTTCCATTCCCACTCTCCTCCTCACCTCCTCGTTTCTCACTCTGTCCAACCTAGTGACCCCTGCCATACTTCTCAGACATTTCATCTCAAACACATTTCAACTTTTCCTCTCTGTGGGAAGGGAGGAAGGCGGGAAGGGATAGAGAGGGAGGAGGAGGCAGTGGGAGGGGAGGGGTGGTTGGGGAGATGGCCATTGCTGGAGTGTTGGTGAGAGGTGGAGGTGGTAGGTGGCCTCCGGACTAGTGACTAGGTATTTTATTATTTCTCGCTCTAATGGCGACTTCGGCCGTATTGAAGCATTGTGGTCAAAGTTTGTGTGTGTGTGTGTGTGTTTGTTTGTTTGTTCCACTCTCACCGTCGGTGTCTTAGTCGCCGTCATCATAGTCTTCTATAATTAGTGCTTAGTCAGCCTTAACCAGCGCTTCTATAGTCTTCAGATTAGTGTTCACACCGGAAAGGTGGAGCCATAGAGTTGGTATATAAGGAGAGATAAAGGAATGAGGAAGAGTTGAAATTAAAAGTGATCAACAACTTTCACCTTATTTGTTTATTCATTTATTTATTTTGAGTGGAAATTAGTCTCCAGTCACAAAAAATGCTGCCTTGCTCTGGTCCATAGGGGTGCCCCATAGAGGCAGTGAAGTGATATTTCGTAGGGGAGGCATGTGGGTGTGGACCTCTCATACCTTCCCTCTGACACGCGCGCGCGCACACACACACACACACACACACACACACACACACACACACACACACACACACACACACACACACACACACACACACACGACTTGTTGGTGTAGTGTCTAGCGTCGAGGGCTGCCACGTTGAAGACCCGAGGTCGTGCCTCTTTCTGGGTGTGAAATATTCACAATTCTTTAAACCGTTACCGTTTCCCTTGAGGAAGGGAGGGTGTATTTCGTGATTTTTTTTATCTGATAAAGTAATAACAGTAGTTACTGTAGTCCTGAGTATAAGTGTATGTGGTCTTGTCTTCTGATTGAAATCGCCTGGCAGCAGCAAGTATCAAATATCTAAAGTCCGTCACGGGATTTTGTCCTCGGCTGAATAAAAACAGTTTGCCGTCTCTGTTTAATAAAATCGCTTGGCGCCAGGCTTGATTGTGTGCAAAGTGGACTGCGCGAACGAGGAGGAGAGTGAGGGAGTGTTGGAGAGCGTAAAGGGAGTGTTGGAGAACGTGAGGGAGTTGTTGGAGAGCGTCAAGGGAGTGTTGGAGAGCGTGAAGGTAGTGTTGGAGAGAGGAAGAAAATGTAGAGAGTGTGGGAGTGTTGAGGAGAATGAAGGGAGTGTTGGAGAGAGAATTGGGAATATTGTAGAGAGTGAGGGTGTGTTGGAGAGATTGAGGGAGAGGGTGTTATGGAGAGTGAGGGAGAGGGTGTTATGGAGAGTGAGGGAGAGGGTGTTATGGAGAGTGAGGGAGAGGGTGTTATGGAGAGTGAGGGAGAGGGTGTTATGGAGAGTGAGGGAGAGGGTGTTGGAAAGATTGAGGGAGAGGGTGTTGGAGAATTGATGGAGGCCGAAGCAACGCATTGTTCTTTTCGATTCTGGGCTATATTCAGCTTCAACACAAGTGCTGGAGGGAGGAGGAGGAGGAGGAGAGGGAGAGAGTGTGTGGGAAGATGGGAGGGAGTGAAGTATGATGTGGGAGGGAAGAAGGAATAGGGAAGAGGAGAAGAAGGGTGAAAGGAATAGGGAGGAGGGAGGGTGGGAGTGATAGGAATAAAGATGGAAGGAGAGAGGAAGGGAGGATGAAAGTGGTTAGGAGGGAGGGTGGGAGTGATAGGAATAGGGAAGAGGGAGGGTGGAGGGGTAGGAATAAGGAGGGAGGGAATGTGGGAAAGATAGGAATAAGGATGGAGGGAGGGAGAGAGGAAAGGAGGAGGGAGAGGGAGTGATAGGAATAAAGAGGAGGGAGGGGGGTGGAGGGATGGGAATAAGGAGGGAGGGAGGGTGGGGATGATAGGAATAAGGATGGAGAGAGGAAGCGAGGATGAAAGGAGGGAGGAGGAGGGAGGGTGGGAGTGATAGGAATAGGGAGGGAGGGAGGTTGGTGATGATAGGAATAAGGATGAAGGGAGGATGAAAGGGGTAGAGAGGAGGAGGGAGGGAGTGAGTGAGGGTGGAAGACATAGGAATAAGGAGGGAGGGGAGGGTGGAAGGAAGGAAGGGAGGATGGAAGGGGTAGGAAGGAGGAAGGAGGTGGGTGGAGGGATAGGAATAAGGATGGATGGAGGGAGTGAGGGAACATGGCGATTCAGTTGAGGAACGCGACCCCTCAGTCGTTTGGCCGGGGACCTAAGCTCTGAGACGGCCCTAGGTTCCCGATAGAGGGAGGAAGACAGGAGTGACGTGTCACTGACGTAAAATGTTCGACGTCACGGAAGGTGACGACAAAGGAACTGCACGCGACGACGATCTTGTCTGCAAGCGGTCGCGGCCCTAAGTAAGCCGTCTTGGGGGCGACCTTAGGGCAGTGAGAGGAACGTGGAAGGCAGAAGGTAAAGGCATAGGCCCAGCATTGGACTTGTGTGAATGGTTTTCTGCCGCGCTGGATGAAGTTGAATAGTGACCTGAGGCATAGTTCAGCTTATGGGATTTCTACCATAAAAACATATATAAACAATAAATAAAATAGATGAAATAAATATAGATAAAGATATATTGATGACCGCTATTGAGGTCAAATTGACAATTGGCATAGAACCCTGTCGAGTCCCATTGGACTTGTTAAGAACAAGATAGTTAATAGTTATCTCCTTAATTGACAATGTGATGGCATATGCAGCTAAATATCTTTTATTTTTAGAAATGGGGGAATGGGGGCTGAAGTCTTCAGTGGAACTTGATTATTTGTACAGATGAAGCAAGCGTGTTGCTAACTGGACACCAAGAAATGAGAAGCACAGAACAGGAAGGCTAGGCAAAAGATGGAGGGACAAGAGAATATAGGAGTAAAAAGGCCTAAATTGCTATTGGCCTATATGTATGCATTAGTAAATTTAACATAAGAATGAAGGAGACTGCAAGAGACCATAAGGACTTCACTAGGCAGTGTCATGTCCATTACCACATGTCATTCCCATCCATAAATTTGTCTAAGCGTTTCTTAAAACAACTGATAGTTTCAGCGCTCACTACATGGTTACTAAGCCCATTCCATTTGTTGGCCATCCTATTAGTAAACCAGTTCTTGCCCAATACCTTCTCAAATCTAAATTTGTCCAATTTGAATCAATTACTGCGAGTCCTGCCCTGTTGTCATAATATGATGACCTTGTTTCCGTCACCCTTGTTAAAGCCTTTGACAAGAAATTATTCTGAATTAGATAAAATAGTTTGGCGTTAGCTGGAATGTAGTGCATACATATATGGCGAACTGTATTAACATTATACCAATTGCATTAGTTCTATTGTTGGTTTGTTGCATTAGTTTTTGTACATTCTGCCTCTGTTATATCCTGCTGCACACAAGACCTTGTAGTTATACTTTTTTGTATTTGTCGTTGCATTTGTTATAGCATTTGTTTTTGTTGCACTTGTTGCATTTAAAGTATTTGTTGTTGCATTTATTGTATTTAGTGCATTTATTACATTTATTTTATTTGTATTAATTTATTGTTGCATATGTTGCAACATTTGCACGCATTGGATTCGTCGTTGCATTTATTGCATTTACTGGTGTGTTTATTGCATTTATTGTTGCATCTATTGTTGGTTTGTTTGCGTGTCAAGTTGTTTATGCGGTGGCCCGGGACTGACCACCTCCGCCAGCGTTGCCGCGTGTTGCCGTGCGACGTTGCCACTTTTTGTCGCTTTGTTGTCCTTCCCTTTGATGGTCCGCCTGCTTTGTTGACCCCCACCCCATCCCACTCCCCCCACATTCCCCTTTTGTCTCTCTCATGTCCCAGATTTAATATCCCGGCCTCCCCCTGCTCCCTACTACCCAGTTTCCCTACTCCCTACCTTCCCTAATCACCCTTCCCTTGTCCTAAAATTCCTTTATAGTATAGGTAAGTAAAAGAGTCGTCTAAGCTTAGGTTATTCATATGTATGTGTTGATGTATGTATATATATATGTATATATATTATATATATCTATATCTATGTATATATATATCTATGTGTATATATATATATATGTATATATATATATATATGTATATATATATATATATATATATATATATATATATATATATATAGTTGCGTGTGTATGTATTTTCCCGGTTAATTCATTGTGTACAGCCGGTCATGGCGTTCCCGTTTTCTAAATAGTGTCCATTATCCTGGCTTGTTTTCATTGGAGGGTTTGTATGTTGCTCTCTCAGAATATTAGGAAAGCGTGTTTACATTTGGAGTAATTTTGATGCCGTAATATTTATTAATTTCTTGTACTTGTGAGCAGATGTTTAATTAGATGTTTTCACAGAATGGGAAAGCCACAGCCACACCAAAGTTGGCAACGGTCCTCGGACCCTCTCGTAGATCTTTTTTTGGGAAGAAACTTCGGACTGATGTCCGTGTTGTGTAAATGTGGGACGTTTTCCTGTGTCAAAGGCTGAGAGTAGTAAGGGAAGAAATACGACCGAAGAGGTAAAGAGAGAGTAAGCATGGTCATAATCCAGGGAGCAAATGTCAGCCCCTCTGGGCTACACATCCAGATAGGGGTGAGGATGTGGGTGTTTGTTGAAAATGGGTGGCAGGGAGATGATGATGCTATCTAACGTCTGACGTGCAGGAATATATATACACATGTATATATATATATATATATATATATATATATATATATATATATATATAAAAACTACAATTCACTTTAATTCTGAGCCATCAACACCAAGAACCTTGAGGTGGCTTACATGCAGAAATTGAAACGTGGTACAGCTAAGGATTTGAACCTCAGCTAGCACGTGACAAGTGATAGTGACTTTACCGATGGCGCAATCGGTTAAGTCACTATCACATGTCACCTGCTAGCTGAGGTTCGAGTCCTTAGCTGTATCATGGTTCTATTTCTGCATGTATGCCTCCTCAAGGTTCTCGATATTGATGGCTTAGAATTAAAGTGAATTGTGGTTGATAAATGTAAATCTGTTCACTGGGACCCATTCAGTGTTGTACATATATATTATATATATACATATATATATATATATATATATATATATATATATTATATATATATATATATATATATATATATTATATATATATATATATATATATATATATATATATATATGAGACTTTATTCCTGACCGGTTTCACCTAATGAGGTTTATATGTACATATATATATAATATATACATTATATATATTATATATATATGTATATATATATATATATATGTGTGTGTGTGTGTGTGTGGAGGGAGTGATTTTACTTTGTTTATTTTGTTTAATTATTCATTTATGTGTTTGTTTATCTGACAAGTATCCAGACGCCTCTCTCCCTCTCTCTCGCATACGTGCGTGACAAATGTCCGTGTATAATGTTTTTAAGTGTGTAGACCAGCTGTGGTGTACGCATTGTGTGTGTGTATGCGTGTGTCAAGGACAAGGCTTGGATGTTGTATGGTCCTAGGGGTTGTTTTTGCGTGTTCATCTGCATGTATGCATGATTGTATGTATATGTAAATATATATATGTGTGTGTATGTATATATATATATATATGTATATATATATATATATGTATATATATATATATATATATATATATATACGGTATGTATACGTATATATGTGTGTATGTACTTATTGTATCTAGGCTATCTATTAAGGTGTTTTTTCACGAACCACGCAAAGTTTACTGCCAAAGAAAGGCCTGACCCTTATGTATGATCCAGGACAGCAGCCACGTCACTCCTGCAAACTTCTTTCAACCCTCGTGCTTGTATGTTTTTTTTATCATTTTGTATTCCAAGTAATGTAGTTGGTATTATATTTCTTAATCTCTGTTTTTCTGTTTGTGTCTAAAATCCACAAATTACAATTCCTTTCGCAAACACCATGTCAAGTCTTACAGTAATATCTAAAATTAAACAAAATTTTTGTGTATGTGAATAACCATGGTCTTGGATCACGTGTTGGACTCGTGATCGACAGCTATTTCCCTCTCGGAAGAGAGCTTAGAGCTCATATATGACCGATGTATGGATAATGCTGTGACCTTACATGCACACACACACACACACACACAACTCCCCGCCCACGGGAGTTGGAGTAACGATTCCCAGCGCAGCTATATTGAAATTATTTCAGCCCTGGGCGGGATTCGAACCCGGACCATCGTAGTGTCAGCCGGGAACTCTACCACTGCGCGTGTGCCTAGGTAGTTATGGGGATGACAGGTGGTGATGGATACGGAGCTGCTTAGTGTAGGCCTTATGGTCTCTTTCAGTCTCCTTCGTTCTTATGTAATTATCAAGACGTGAAGAAGAAAATCGGATCGATGGTCGGTTGCTAACTATAGCATAACTATAAATGACTATACCACTGACCTTGAGCCCGTTTTGTCTTGTGGGTTTTCAAAGTTGAATGAAGTTCTCTGGCGTCAACAGTAAGGAATACTTAACTGCGTCAGTATGATTCATTTGTCATAACAATCTTGAGATTATGATCGATTTTTTTAAACTTAAATTTCTGTGTACTTGTATTTGGTTCCTTATGGTGTCTTTATTTATTCGTTTGTCTCTTTATGAACGTGATTTTTTTTATTTCTGTCGGGACAGTGTTGGTTCAGTCAAATGCTCTTTTTGCCGTGTTGGTTGTGTGATCGATTAGGTGGAATTGTTTGGTAATTGTTGTTCGTTAGTTTCTCCTCCTTTATCTTTTTAATTTTCTTCTTCGTCTTCTACTTTTTCCTCTTTTTCATCTGTTTCTTCTTCGTCTTCCCCCTCATTTTCTTCATCATCTTAATGTTCATCTGTTTCTTCATCTTTTTTTTCTTCTTCTCTTTTTCAAGTCTCATTTGTGTTTCAGCCTTTACTGGTTCTCCCACAGATGCGTCGTACTGCACTTACTACTATCAAATTCCTCTTTTGTCTTTTATCTCTCTGGCTCGTACTTGATACTCATGAGTCAATGTTACACATAGCGTATTGTTCTTGAGCTTTGCCTTTGCTATGCATACTATGATTTGTTTGTTGTCTTTAATATCGTGTGTGTGTGTGTGTGTATGTATGTATGTATGTATGTATGTATGTGTGTGTGTGTATGTATGTATGTGTGTTCGTAATGGATTCAGATGAGCTTCACAGGGCAGACTCAGTCTATCTACTAGTCTGTCGCTTGTATTTATTTGTTTATTTATATATTTTATTTTCCCTTTAGTTTGTTTTGAACATCCTCATTCTTCAAACAAAAGATTACTCCAGTGGCTGTATGCACAACAAAATTGAAAGAGAGAAAGCGAGAGTATCATTATGCATGTAAAATATTCCTCTCAAACCGTGAAGTATATGATTGCCTTCTGTTGCCAACTTCTCACTCCTCAAGCACTATCATGCATGTGTGCGATCATGCACTGTGTCTGCCTGTGCGCACAAGAATGTGTCCGTGGGTGGCTGTGGGTGGCTGTGAGCTGTGGGTGGCTTATGCCGCCGCTATTTTGCTATGAAAAAACGGGGCTGTGACTCATGGTGTCACAGGATTGTCATTACAGAGTATGGGGCTTTGGGGGCCTGGATCAAGGGGTGACTAAAGTAAACACGTGAAGGGGTTGGTTATTGTGTTATCTTAATACAGTGTACGACTTATCCTCTGTTGCCATTGACGTCACTAAGCCCTTTAAACTGTGGGATATATTATGTGTTTAGCTACGGCTTGTATCAGGTGTATTTGTTTTATATATGTGTGTGCAATTTTTAGGTTTTATTCTGGCTAAATACAAGCAATATTACTAGGCTGAAGGAGCGTCAAGATTAAAAAAAAAAAAAAAAAAAAGTCAGATATTTTGTTCATGCCAGCACCAGAATATTTCATTCAGCTGAATCCACAGTCGTCCTCGTATATGAAAAAATTACCTGACGTCACCTAGAAGGATGTAAACTAGGAGCTACCCTAACGATATAACCATCGCGCACTAAATCTGTTTTGCAGATCACAAGTATTAAAGAAAAGAGAGAGAGAATGACGCTGTGGCGTTCGAATGTAACATTTCTCTCTATCTCTCTCTTTTATTCTAGACAATGTCAGACAATCTATTGAACAGTATGTGTTGCCGAGAGGTGAATCTAGCTCCGAGTTAACCCACTCTTTTTTCATTACTTCCACTCTTTTCTCTCTCCCTCCCTCTCTTTCTCTCTCTCTCTGTCTCGCCCTCTCTCTCTCTTTCTGTCTCTGTCTCTTTACCCCTCATACACATACACACACAGACTCACGTACACATACATACAGAGTCTGTAGACATATTTGTAAAGGAAAATCAGTTAATAATCTTACTGTTCATAACAAAAACGCTGAGGGAAAGAGAGAAAATGGCTTCATTGAACTTCTAAAATTGGTGGGGTTAAAAAGGTAAATAAACATAAGTAAATGAATAAACAGATAAATAAATAATTGGATAAACAAAGACATAAATAAAAGGGATTCCCTTAGCGAGTAGTCGGTGACCTCAAATATGAAGAGAATCGTCCAAATTAAGAAAAGGAATTTTTATCTTTGTGTAGGGTGGCTCTCATTCTTCGTGTCGTGTTTACCAAGTCAAAGGCCTTTTCGTAATCTACGAAAGCTGAGCACAAAGAGTCAAACTGTTTAAAGAAGTATGGCTGTGCACTATTGTGTACTGTGTGTGTACGTGTGTGTGAACGTGTGTATATACGTCTTGTCAGCTATTGTGTAGATGTTATGAGACGGGGAAGTGCATCGTTACAGATACAATTACTGTAAACATGTTTCTCCCCCCCCCTCTCTCTCTCTCTCTCTCTCTCTCTCTCTCTCTCTCTCTCTCTCTCTTTCTTTCTCTCTTTCTTTCTCTTTCGCTATCGTATATGTATGAAAAGACGAAAAATGTACAACATGTTTTCATTCTAGTTGTAGAATTAGATATTAGTGTACAGAACATATTACAGTATGTGTGTAATTGCGTGTGTTTCCTCTTCCTAGTCTTCTTCCTCTTCTTCTTCCTCCTCCTCTTCCTTTTCTTCAAGATCATTCCTTCTCATCCAGAAATCAAGTAAACAAGTCTTAAAGACAAAAGTCGAGCATGCTAACCCATGGCCCACCACAACCCCCCGGAATGGATGGACTGAGCCAGTTGTGGTCCATCGGGACACGCCGCAGTAAAAGGGCTAATTGACACACGCAATCCATGGCACCATCCTCCCCCACCCCTCCTACCACTCCCTTCCATCTTCCTTCTCACTCCCTCCTCCGTTTTCCCCTCCTCCCCCCTCTCCTTTTCCCTTTCCTGTCCTCCATCTCTCCTCCTCCTTCTCCCTCCTCCCTCTTCTTCCTCCCTCTCCCCTCCTCACTCTACCTTCCTCCCTTTTCCCACTCCCCTCCTCCTTCTCCCTCTCCCTCTCCTACTTCTCCTCTCCCCTTTCTTCTTCTCCTCTCCCCTTTCTTCTTCTCCCTCCTCCCCTTCTCTTCTCCTCCCTTCTCCCTCTTCTCACTTCCACCCTCCCCCTTCTCTATTAATCCTTCTCCGTTTCGTCTTGTTTCTTCCCTGTTACCCCCTCCTCCCTCTCCTCTCCCTCTCCCCTCCTCTCTCTCCCTCTCCTTTCCTCCCTCTTCCCTCTTCCCCTCCTCTCCTCCACTTCCCTCCTCCTTGTCACCTCCTACCTCTCCCCTCCCCCTCTCTTCTACCTCCTCCACTTCTCTTCTCCCTTTACCCTCTTCTTAGCTCGTCCCTCCCCTTCTCCATTAATCCTCCCCTCTTTTTGTCTTCTTCCCCCTGTTACCCCCATCTCCCTCTCCTCTCCCTTTCTCCCTCCTCCTCTTCTCCCTCTCCCCTCCTCGTGCCCTCCACCCTCACCCCTCCTCCCTCCTCCCTCCTCCCACACCCCTCCTCTCTCTCCCCTCCACCCGGCTTGTCCCCCTCCGCTCCTCCCCCTCCCCTCCTCCTCCTCCTCTGCTCCTGTGACGACCCAGTTGATAGTGGCTTTCCGAGAACTGGTCCACTGAGATGTGTACAATTGTGGAAAGAAGTTTGACGGGTTTTTGACCAAGAATAGCCCACAGAGGACACGACAACCCCGACTGATAGCCCTTCCCCACCCCCTTGGCTGAATGAAATCCCCTGGCGCCAGCTGATGACGAACGATAAACTCATAAACTCAGTAAAAGGGTTTACGATAAAAACCCTCACTTTCCCCCCTCGTTTCCCCTCACTCACTCCCTTCCCCTCCCCTCTTTTCCCTTCCTTGACCCTTCGTCCCCCTTTTCTTCCCTCTTCCCTCCCATCTCCTTCCTTCTCTTTCATTCCCCTCCCACCTCCGCCCTTCCCCTCCCATCTACTTCCTTTTCCTTCATTTCCCCTCCCCTCCCTTACCTCTCCTTTTCCCCTTCCTTACCTTCCTAACTTCTCCACTTCTTTTCACCCTCTCTTCCTACCTTTCCTTCCCCTGCCCCCTCCCTTCCCTCTTCCTTTCCTCTCTTTTCCTTCTCTCATCCCTCTCCCTGCCCCCTCTCTTCCCTTTCCCTTCCCTCTCCCTCTTCTCACCTTTCCATCTCTCTTCCCTCTTCCTTTCCTCTCCCTTTTCTTTCTTTTCCCTCTCTTCTCCTCTCTTCCCCGCATTCTTTCCCTTTCCCTCACTTCCCTTCCCCCTTCCCTTCCCCCTACCTTCTCCCTTCCTTCCCCATCCCATCCCCCTCCCTTCCCCTCCCCTTCTCGTCTCTCTCCTCCCCATTCCCCCCACCCCCCACCCTCGCCCTCGTCCTTGACTCTGCTGATCGCTCCCCAAGTGCTCCTCCTCACAGTCGCTTCTGTACTTCGAGTGAGATCGTCTGGCGACAACGAGAAGAATTACGAAGTTCGTCTCGTTAAAGGAAGGGTTCCCTGAAGTGAAACAAATCGCGAGTCAGTAACCAGAATAAAGTCTGTTGAGAGTGTCATCGTAGCCTAAATAGATTCATTTATTTATTTGTTTATTTTTCAGAAAAAAAGAGGAGGGAGATTCGGAGGGGAGGGAGGAGGATGAAGAGTGGATGGAGGATGAAACGGGTGGGAGTAGAATTATCCCTTTTGACTTTGGCTACCTCCCTGATGAGGGGGAAAAATTCTTGTTATATGAATGCATGTATCTTTTTTTTAGCCAAAATGAAATATTTAAAGTGCTCCATGCTTGGAAAGGAGTTTCTTACCCTTTGTTTAGCTCTAAAGGAAGGAGGGGAAGGAAGGGGAGGAGGAGGCGGGAGGGAGGGAGGGAGGAGAGAGGATGGGTGGATGGTTGGATAGTTGGAGGGAGGGAGAGGAAGATGAAGGGAGGGTGGAAGAGGAGGAGGAAGAGAGAGGAAGGAGGCAGGGAGATGGAAGAAGAGAGGGAGGACGGAGGGAGGGAGGGAGGGAGGGTGAGATAAGAGGAGGGGAAGAAGGTGGTAGATGGAATGGGGAGGGCGGGAATGAGAGGAGGGTGCGAGGGGAAGGAGGGGGGTGGAGGGGGGCGGAGGGGAGGTTGAGTGACCCCACGAAGGAGGCAGAAGCGGAGAACACACTTCCCTGTGTGTGTGTGTGTGTGTGTGTGTGTGTGTGTGTGTGTGTGTGTGTGTGTGTGTGTGTGTGTGTGTTTTAAGAGCCCTTTAATACGGTGACATATTAGGCAGAGTTTTTTTTTTTATCTTATTTGTCATTTATTTATTCATTTACTTTTTCTGATAAGAATTGGGCGATTTCATGCGGGCGATCAGGACCTCCTCCTGCACTCCAGGGGTCTCGGTCGATTGTGAGGTCCTGCAAACCAGAGGCCGCGGTCTAACTTGCTAGAAATAGGTCGTGTATGACCAGAATAAAGGCAAGAAAGTGCGCCGCCGTGTTGAAGCGGATAACGTAATGGCCCCGAGAGAGGGAGGAGGAAGAGGGGAGGTGGAGGGGGGAGGAAGGATGAAGAGGAGGAGGAAGAATAGAAGGGAGGAGGAGGGGGAGGGAGGATGAAGCGAAGGAGGAGGAGTAGGAAAGGTAAGATAAGGAGGGAGGGAGGATGAAAGGGAGGAAGGAGGAGGAGGAGGAAGAACTAGGAGATTGCCTTACAAGGCGGATTGGCTGCTGATAAGGCGAATCCTTCCTTATCGAGCCGTGGAGTGTCACAGGCGACCTCCTCAACACGGTCAGACTCGATGGATGAGGCTAGGGTGGAGGCTTTGCCAGCTGGCACCAGGCGAATGTCTTCTTGAAGACTTGAGGCGCACACATACACCTATATACA
>NC_134785.1:27363538-27368538 GCF_046742065.1 Oratosquilla oratoria
GTGGATGAATTAATACTTAACTTTTATGATTACTGTTTTTAGGAGTATTGATTTTGATTGTGCCAGCTGATGTTATTCAGTGGAGGAAGCGGAGGTAGGACAAAACGGGGTCTCCATTGATGAAAACTTCTTTCTAACGCCAGGGTGCCACAGTAACTGAATAAAATCGTCTGTCTTTAGCAGAAGAATAACTAAAAAGTACGTCACCGTATATTACCAGCAGTAACAGTATTTTCTTAGAGTAAATTCCAGTCGCGCCCTGTTAGCCAGTGGGTACCCTAAACTGCCCTTTCCACGCCTCTTATCCTTCTTTGTATGGGGTTCTGCCCCGAGATGAATTGAATCGTTTGGTATAAGCCATAATATCATGAGGAGCGTTATCACAGTGAACGGGTTGAAGAAACATACGAATTTAGGAGAGACGTTACACTATATAGAATAGATTTCCCAGATAATCAAAATATCACCAACGGGGGGAAAACTACAATGATATGCTAATATGCTGTATGCTGAGGGGGCGGCCCCTATGCCTGGGTCAGCCAGCATCCGTAAGGGCGACACCTCGCCCTCGAGGTGAAGGGAGTGCTCACTCAAGTATTGACATCCCTCTCGAGGCGCGGGTCTAGGTTTTAACTCTTTTTGGTCCGTGTCACGGCTTCGGTGTTTATTCTGGCTCCACACAGGTGGTTTTCGTCAGCTCGGGGAAGCTCACTCTGCAGTCAGAGGGGATGGGCACATCTCGACCATGTTTTTCCGATTAGCCCCTTTCGCTTCGTTCTACATATATACTCATATATGCACAAATGCATACGTATATATATATATATATATATATTTATACATGTGTACATAAAAAATATATATACGTATGTAAACATGTATAATACATGTATGATATATATGTATATAAATGTATATGTATATATATATATATATATATATGTATATATATATATATATACGTACTCCAGGAGGAACCAAGTAAAGATGGAGGGAGGGAGGGAGGGGTGGTGAATGGCAGTGGAGTGGGTGAGGATGAAATATTCGCAGGTGGGAGTGGATTTATGCCTTTTGATTTCGGTTACCTCCCTTGTAAGGGGGGAAAAGCCTCTGGTATATGTATGCATGTACATATACGTACGTACAAAGACACTTATATATTTGTGTGTGTGAATACATATAATTACATAATTACACACATCCCTGCTTGGATACTGTACATACGTGCATGCGTACATACATGCTTATATAAATGAGCTTGTACATACAAATTTACATAATGTATACATACATGTTATACATACTTTTATACATACTTTTATACATGTATACGTACATGTATATATACATCTACACGTACATATCTACATACACGTGTGCATACATATATACATACACGCGTGTATACATGTATACGTGCATGGATATATTCACACAAACATACATGCGTATAATAAAAGTCCTCCACCCCTACCTTTAAAGGCAGCTGGCCCAGCCAAAATCCTAGACCCAATTGGCACCTATCCCAAACGCCATCCAAGTAATCCATTTGTTGTCCTCCTCATTTCGTAGATAAGAGGGTCATCCCTGGCCCCGGCACACTGGTCGGATCTGAGCGAGTGCCGCAGACCGCAGGAATGTTTTACGATCATTTATTCGCTTATTTATTTGTTTTTCATCTATTTCATTGTGGTTGACATAATTCGATTTCAGGAGGCCGAGGGAACCTTCCTCCCCCATTGCAGTAAAATATCCCCTATTGTAGTAAAATGTCCCCATTACAGTAAATTATCCAGATCACGGTGAAATACCTAATTGCAGTAAAATGTCCCCATTATGGTGAAATACCCCACTGTGGTGAAATACCCCTATTACAGTGAAATACCCCATTGTAGTGAAATATCCAAATTACGGTGAAATACCCAATTGCATTAAACTGTCCCCATTATGGTGAAATAACCCATTCCTATAAACGGAAAACATGGATCATTTTATGTACATGTATGGGGTTAAACACGTTTTTATTCCATCATTTGCGTGGTGAAGGGTGAGTGTGGCTATGCGTTGTCATGACATTTGCCTTCATTGCATTTTTGCATGACAAAAGGTAATTACGTAATATATATAAAAACTGAGAAATAGGTGAAATCAAATCAACAATAGATATATAACAAAAATAAGTGAATGAAATAAATAGATACATAATTAGATGAAATAAAGAGGTATAAAGGGCACCCATAGAGCAGGATAAAGAGCAATGATGGGAATAACACTGAAAAAGAGAGAAAGAACAAATTGGTTAAGAGAACAGAGTGAAATAGAAACACAATAAAGGAGCAGATTTGGAAGAGGAAGGGAGCAAATGGCCTGAAACAAGGTCAAATAGCAGAAGACAATGTCGGAGAAGTTTGCAAGAGTAACATGACACACGATGGTGCATTCGTGTGCTTGATGGGGCAGATTGGAAAGGACCCCTTTGTCTAGCAATGGACTCTGAGTGGGTAATGACTTGAGAATTTGTACGCCCTTGGAGAAGTTTGCAGGAGTAACGTGGCAAAGGCTGTTGCAGTGATGAGTGGAATTGCCTTCATCAGTCATTATGTAGGTGTAATTGCTCGCATGACGGATGGTTATTAGCGTTAACGACTGACTTGGAGTCGTTCTTGTGAAAGGTGTGTTTGTCTCTTCTGTTTTATCTCTTGACAAGGGAGGAAACTTCAGCTGAAACATGGCCAGCTTCAGACACGCTAATGTAGTGTTGCAGCAACACACACACACACACGCACACACGCACGCACGCGCACTCTGACAAATGTAACCTCTCAAACGTGAGGATAACAGCTGTCGATCACGAGACCGACACATGATCCAACATCATGGTGAATCTCTCTCTCTCTCTCACACACACACACACACACACCACACACACACACACACACACACACACACACACACACACACACACACACACACGACTCTTCAACCTGTTAACATAAGTGTTTATCTTTGTTCTGGGTGCCGCCAAGTGATTTAAATCGTGTTAAGAGTTGCCTCAGGAGAGAGAGGAGTCTCGGTCGTTTGAGGCCCTTGAATAAAATTATCAGTGTTGAGAAGAAGACAGCGCCAGGGAGGCATTTAAGTCCTAATATGGTTGACTGGTGTCAACAAAATTAAATTCTAAAGTAATAAAATACTAGAATGCTAAAAAGTAAAAAAAAAAAATAGATAAATAAATAATAATAATAAAACGCTAAATTATTGAAATATCAAAATCATATAAAAAAGTGACCAAAATTCTGAAAATACGAAAATACACAAAAAAAAAAAAAAAAAACGGACCAATGTAGAAAAAATACCAGAATACTCAAATATCACTCAAAAAATATAAATATTGAAAAACTCAAAAAATAATGCTAAAAGCTTATTCTTTGATGCACAAACCACGAACAAGTCTATTGACTACCAAATGCTGAATGAAATCGCTTGGCGTATAATGATTATAACAAGTATTGTTGAACAAAGCGAAAGGCTTAATCGAGATGTACCCTAGTTAAAATAACCCCCATCATCACGGAAGGAGTTTATCACCTTCCCCCAAAACTGAATTAAATCTGCTGTCGACAGCTTAAATTAGAATAGAAGTTAAAGTAAATGAGGCAAACAATTGCCATCAATATTATTGAAATATTATTGACAATAGTGGTCCGTGTGGTCGAGGTCACCAGTATTGAATGGATATATTGTCTCCATATTGTTTCTTGACGGGGGTGGGGGGCAGGTGTGCTAATTAGTGGCCCACCTCAACTCTTAACTTCTTTCGCTTCTGATGAAGATCCACGGGGGTGAATGAAATCACCTGGCGGCAGCATCAATAAAAGGAAGTTTGGAAGCTATTCATTTTTTTTATATATATAAATAATTTATTATTATTTGCTTTTGTTATTATTCGTTTTTATTTTATATTTTTATAGTTTAGTTTATTTGTCTTTGTGTATATTTCTTTGTATTTATTTACTTGTATTTGATTTATTGTATATTTGATTTATTTGTTTATTCATTTAGTTTATTTTAGATATACCTTTATTAATTTATTTGTTTTTTATTTTGTTTGTATTTATTTTATTTTTGATTTTTTTTTCATTTGTTCATTCTTGTATTTATTTATTTATTTTGTGAATTAATGTAAAATTCAGAGTTCTTTTGGCTATTCAGCCCAAGCTAAGTTGCTTTTACTAGTTTAAAGCCTAGTAGATCGACGGTTAGAAAGTGTCCCTCATTTTTAGGAGGCGGTTTAGTTAATTTGGTGAAACTTGGTGGTTAAGTTGGGGGGTGGGTGCAGGGGGGGGTGACTTGGAAATTTCCATTGACGGTTTGTAGACCTGCGTAGGCTCAAGTACTGTTCGAAAATGGAAGACGGGTACTCCCTAATACACAGTGTGTTGCAGACGATGGAAAGATCATCTTAAGATTCTTGTCCGGTTTGGGGCTCCGCTTCGCTGAATAGAATCGTTTGGTGGTTGTGGATAGCGTCGAAGGGGTTAATTCTTAAAAGGCCGGGATCTTGGCCATGATAAAAAAAAAAAAAAAAAAAAAAAAAAAAAAAAAAAAAAAAAACCAAACCTAAATATCAGCGACAGAGGTTAACCTCACGTTACCAATGACACACTTTACGCAGTTAATTCATGCTAATGCCAGACGGTTTGCATCAGCCGAAGGTTGACCTTCGGGCCGGTAAGGTCAGCGTGTGGGGTGAGGTTTGCCTCTGACCTGGTGGAGACCATCTGGGTGGAATCGTGGTCCATCTGCGCCACTTTCTCCTCGTAAACACACCATTTAGGCTTTATTCGAAAAAAATTCATTTATGTTTTATCTTTTGTGTATCTGTTTTATCTTTTTATTGGACCTGACTGTTTTATGTATATTTCATTTTATTTATTTTATTAGATTTATTTCATATGATTTAATTTTTTTGTTTTATTGGGCTTTACTATTTTATGTTT
>NC_134785.1:27371038-27386038 GCF_046742065.1 Oratosquilla oratoria
GTCTCTCTCTCTCTCTCTCTCTCTCTCTCTCTCTCTCTCTCTCTCTCTCTCTCTCTCTCTCTCTCTCTCTCTCTCTCTCTCTCTCTCTCTCTCTCTCTCTCTCTCTCTCTCTCTCTCTCTCTCTCTCTCTCTCTCTCTCTCTCTCTCTCTCTCTCTCTCTCTCTCTCTCTCTTGTTTCCGAATCTCCCCCGTCCCACTTAGGTGAATAAAATCGCTAGGAATTAACCAAAACAAAACCGATCAAGTCTGAGGTCCCTCCTCGAAAGCTAGGGTGTCTCCCCCCCGTTTTCCTTAATCCCGTTCTCTCTCATTCCGTTTTCTGTTAGTACCCTGAACACCTTCCACCCTCGCCGCACCTCTTGAGTGCGGTGGCGCACTTTGTAAGATTTATTCTGGTTAATCCCAGATAATTTTGTTCAGATTGGGGAGCGCAAAGCCAATGAAAGTCTAAACACATCGTTAAGACGACCGTTGTCTTTTGCTGTGGGGGCTGCGATTTTGTAGTCTGTGAATGCCCCCCCCACATACAAGCGTGTATGCACACACACACACACACACACACACACACACATATATATATATATATATATATATATATATATGTATATATATTTCTAAACAGAAATGTAGTAGCATTTGTAAATAACACACAGGAAACCTACATTCCCTTCTCTTCTCTGTAGCTTATAAGTCCTCTCTGTACTCTGTCTTTTGTACTTTCCTGAAGAGGGCTACAGTTGATAGCCGAAATATAGGATTCTTCTTTATTCGAAGTTTATTTTCTCCCACTGTGGGTTTCCTGTGATATATATATATATATATATATATATATATATATATATATATATATATACATATATATATATATCCCTGCTTTCGAGGTTAAGCATATCAATGGTACACATGTAATGATTAACCGAGTTTAGTAACTTATACATCGCAAGTTATCATTGAATAAAATCCCTTGGGCGAGATGCAGGGATGACCCGTCATCCAGGAGGAGCCAAGAAAAGAGGGAGGGAGGGAAGGGTGGTGAATGGGAGTGGAGTGGGTGGGAATGAAATGGATGGGAGTGAAATTATGCCTTTTGACTTCTTTCCTCACTTTCTTCCTTCCTTCTTACCTCGCTTCCTCCCTTCTTCCCTCACTTCCTACCTTCTTCCCTCACTTCCTATCTTCTCCCCTCTTCCTTCCCTCTTCTTTGTTCCTTCCATACATCCTCATTCTCTCTCTCTCCCTTCCTCTGTCTATCTGTCTGTCTCACATCTCTCTCTTCCCCACGCCCTCTGTCTATCTGTCTCTATCTTTCCCTCTCCCGTCCCCTCCCCTTTCCCCTTCCCCCTCCCCCTCACACTTTCACTCCCTCCTTTCTCCCTCTCCCTCTCCCACCGCCTCCCTCTCCCCCTCCCACCGCCTCCCTCTCCCCTCCCTCCCTCCCTCCCTCTCTCTCTCCCTCCCTCCCTCTCTCTCTCCCTTCCTCCCTCCCTCTCCCTCCCTCTCCCTCCCTCTCCCTCACCCTCACTTTCCCAGTTTCCTCTCACTCACTTTCCCAGTTCCCCTCTCCCTCCTCCTCCCTCTCCCTCTCTCTCCCTCTCCCTCACTTCCACCCGCCCCCTTCTATCCTCCCTTCCGTGTGTTGTCGGACGTTCACCCGGGGGTCATTGAGACTTCTGCCGCCGCTGTTCGAACTTCGTGCTCCGCTTCGTCAGGAGGCGGGAGGGAGGGAGGGAGGGAGGTGGTTTGCCTCCGCCGCAGGGCCGCGTTTACGCACCACCGGCGTGTTTACCTGCGGCGTGGCGCGTGTTTACATCGGCGGCGGGTGTTTACTTCTGCCTTGTGTCGTGTTTGGCTAACGCGTGGCTCTGCCCTGGCGTCACTCACTCACTCCGGGGGCGGAACACGGCTGCTTGCGGAGGAGGAGGAGGAGGAGGAGGAGGAGATAGTGGTGGGGGTCGGGGTCGGGGCCGGGGGTCTTCGTTGGTGGAGCTTGCAATGATTACTGTAACAGCCTTCTCTCTCTCTCTCTCTCTCTCTCTCTCTCTCTCTCTCTCTCTCTCTCTCTCTCTCTCTCTCTCTCTCTCCCTTCCTCCCCCCTCTCTCTCTCTGTGTCTCTCTCCCTTCCTCCCCCCTCTCTCTCTCTCTCTCTCTCTCTCTCTCTCTCTCTCTCTTTCTCTCTCCCTCCCTCCCCCCCACTCTCTCTCTCTCTGTGTCTCTCTTCCTTCCTCTCCCCCCCCCTCTCTCTCTCTCTCTCTCTCTCTCTCTCTCTCTCTCTCTCTCTCTCTCTCTCTCTCTCTCTCTCTCTCTCTCTCTCTCTCTCTCTCTCTCTCCCTGTCTCTTTCTCTTTTTTCTCTCTATCTCTACCTTGTCTGTTTCATGTTCTCTTTTCTTTGTTGCTTTCTCTTACTGTCCCTCGTGTTCTGTCTGTCTCCTGTTTCTCTCACTCTGTCCCTCCGTAATTCCCTCATTTCAGGATATTTTCGTTCCGAATATTGGAACTCTCCCAATTTCAGAGATTCCCAATATGAGCAATATGATGTTTGGTCGTCACTGATTGCTTTGGGGGTTGGGGGGTTTGGAGGGGGGAGTGGGAGGATGGGGCTAAGAGATGGGAGTGGGGGGATGGGGGTAGTAGGTGGGAGTGGGGGAATGGGGGTAAGAGATGGGAGTAGGTGGTGGGAGTGAGGGGTGGGGCTTAGCAGGGGGAATGGGAGTTTGGGGTTAAGAGATGGGAGTAGGTGGTGGGAGTGAGGGGGTGGGGGTTAGCAGGGGGAGTGGGAGTTTGGGGTTAAGAGATGGGAGTGGGGGAGTACGATTGGTACCCTGAAACTTCTTAGTTCAACTTCTTCTTGGAGTATCCTTGGTTAAAGTACAGGAAGCTAGTTAAGAAAGGAAGCAAGTTAAGGGAGTATGTGTAAGTTGTAGTTTTGAGTGATGATAATGCATTGACTACTTAGGCAGTCATGTACAGGTAGTTGTTGAAGTTCGTTTAGCATTGTCTTAACTGTGGTGACCAGTGATCACAGAAAGAGTGATTTAATGGGATGTAGTTTACCAGCGCTTCTGTACTTGTGGACAGTCTCGCGCGAATGGAAATGACTTCGAGGTCTTCTGTTGTTGAAATAAGAGGAGAATTGTAGTTGTCTGTAATCGAAATATTGACAATGTCATCGTCAGTAATTAATTATCATAATAGTAGTGTATTTATTTGTTTTGTTTATTTGTTTTGTTTAGTGTTCTTTATCATTCTATTTGTTCTTTGTTTATTTTTTATTCTGTTTTTTATGTATATATTTTTTCTAGTTTGTGTTGTTGGTAGTTGAGAGAAAAAGGGTCGGTGTGTTTTTATCGGTAAGTTTACTAGTTGATCTAGCTGATTTGTCAATCATAGAACGATTACTGCCAAGTTCAAGCCCCTTCCCTTTTATTTCTTATTTTTATTTTTATTTTTCATTTATTATATATCTTTTTGTATTCATATAAATATTATTTCATTACAATTTATTGTTTATTGGTTGCATTTATCATTTAATTTATTTGTGTATTCATTAATCTATTGCCAAGCGAGCCTGTTTGATCAACGTAAGTCATCCATGAAAGTTTATCTTTGTTGCCGTGCTCGTTGTTCAGGCGCAGGGGCCACCCTTTCTAGACGGCGAGTATGTGTAGAGCCTCATAGCAGTTAACGGGGGAACATAGACGACAAAAGAATATGACCAGGATATGACTTCATTACGCACAAGTGGCTTGCAGTCCAGCAAGGGTGGGGATTCGAATGGCAAACATTATATACACACCTCTCCTATGAGCGTGTGTAAATAATTGTACATCAACAACCCTTACCTGTGACGTCATACGGTTGTTACAGTGGTTGCGTGTGTTCGTGTGTGCGTGCAAGAGCACCATATGATTATATTTACATTTTCCTCTTATTTATTAGTGATTTGACATGTTTTAAGTGATATTTTGACATGTAATGGCACCAATTGTACGCTGCATATATGTTACATGATTATATGGAGGGGTGTGTCATGCAGAGAATTTGGGTGTGTCATATCACAGGCTTTGGATGATCATTAATACTGATTTGCGACATGTGTGTCGTGTCACTTGTGTCGTGGGAGTTCCATAAACATGACTAGTCAAGTGACATCGTACATCTGGTAGTATGTATGGCATTTTTTTTTTAAGCTTACATGGTTTTGGAGCAGGTTTTTATGTATATAAATATATATATATATATATATATATATATATGTACACACATATATATATATATAATATATATATATATATAATATATATATATATATAATATATACCGTATTTTACGGCTTACAAGACGCACTTTTTTCCTAAAAAAAACATGAAAAATACTAGTGCGTCTTCCAAGACGAATGTTATATTGTAAGGCAACACCCAGGCTCTAGTGAGCTTGGACACTTGACCGATAGCGTTCTGGATTTGTATGTTGAGTCATTACACTATGATGTTAGCATAAGTACTATTTAATTCGGCCTTTTGTATAATGTGAACTCAGCACTTAGCTGTTACAAGTATTTCCAATACCATAATCCTTCCAGTAATGACGAGTTCTCGGGATTTGAGGATGAATATTATTATTATTATTATTATTATTTTTTTTTTTTTTTTTTTTTTTTTTTTACATGCATATTTTTGAAATTTTTAATTTGTTTTTATGAAAATAAAACCACCCTTGGACAATGAAAAATGTGTGGTATATTTACTAACCACCAACTAGTATGTCATCGTCATACAAACAAAATCGGATAAGGGATTACGTAATGTAAACAATACGTGCCGTCGCCCGCCACTACAACCTTTAAAAAATTTACCTATGCTATTTTTATTTACATATTTGTGAATCGATGGTGAGTGCTTCAGCAAATTTATGATGAGAGTTGAGACAATAGAGTCTAGTAGACTCCTTGCTTCTTATGTTTTTTTGTTCAGTGGTTGGGTATATGGTGAATGTGTTCTTGTATAAGAATGACTTTTTCTTAGAAATTTCTTTCAAATATTAGGGTGCGTCTTGCAAGCCGTAAAATACGGTATATATATATATATATATATATATCTATATATATATATATATATATATATATTTGTTTGTAAGTTTGGTTTTTGTTACAAATTTTCCCCACAAATTCGGTCACCTAGTGAAATATAAATCGACCCTTCTAATGTGTTTAGCAAGATTATTTCTGCAGCCCCTAGCCCAGTTAGGGGTTTCTCTAACCTGAATGAAATATTGAGTGCTTGTGACCAAATCATATGATGAAGCGGTGGGGGTAATCCATCGTCGGCTGTCGGACCATGAGCTGTGTCTCATTGCATTGCGTTCGACACACACACACACACACACACACACACACACACACACACACACACACACACACACACACACACACATATATATATATATATATATATATATATATATATATCAGGATGGTGTAGATTTTATGTGCACACCACATGGCAAAGGAGAAGGGACAGTTGAGGACCAATTGGT
Source organism: Oratosquilla oratoria (assembly GCF_046742065.1). NCBI lineage: Eukaryota > Metazoa > Arthropoda > Malacostraca > Stomatopoda > Squillidae > Oratosquilla > Oratosquilla oratoria. The sequence goes on from NC_134785.1 coordinate 27,376,572, forward strand.
CCGTACGGTGATGTTTGCTCTAGTTTACACTTGCGTGACATATTGCCTCATTATCTAATCTTGTCGTTTGAGATACAAGACTCTGCAACCTCTCCAACGCTTGTTTAGTGTTTATTCATATGGTTATTTGCTTATTTATGCATATATTTGTTTATTTAATTTATTAATTTGTTTATTGAATTTATTTCTTTATATATCTAATTGAGATATTGATTTATTTATTCGTTTGTTTAATGTATTGATAATTTTTTTTTTTTTTTTTTTATGAAACGTCATGTAGCTAATGTCATGGAAGGGAACATGGAACTACCTAATGTATAGGCCTTATGGTCTCTTGCAGTCCCCTACATTCCTATGTTGTTTAAGGTTGCAGGGGCTAGTGTGGTGGGTCAGCAAGGGACTCGTAGACTACTGTGTGAAAAAAAGGGATAGAAAAGTGAATTTTTTTTAAGCTCGGTTAAAGAATTAGTGGCTTTCATACATTGTACCATGCATTCCTAGTGATCTGGTGTCCTATGTATTGGTTCTGATTTTAGTGAAATCTAGTGATGCTAGTGTGATGTCCTTAGTGATTATTTGGTGACGACAGGGAGTCACTTGGTAGAAACTCCTTAGTGATATTACTTAGTGGTGCTGCCTTAGTGGATGCGAGGTAATCTTAGGTGAGGCAGGCCAGAGCCCCTTGGAGCAGCGGGGGGGGGGGGGCTTTGTGCAGTCCGGCACGCTGATTACTCCTTTGCCAGCCCCCCCAGCCCCCAGCCTCCACTGCCACTCAGTCTCCCACTAACACCTCGCTCTCACCCTCCTCCTCCTCCTCCTCCCGTTTCTCCCATCTTTCTTTATTCCCCTGCTCTCCCCCCTCCTGCTCCTTTCCCCCCTCCTGCTCCTTTCCCCCCTCCTGCTCCTCTCCTCCTCCTGCTCCTCTCCCCCACCTGCTCCTCTACCCCTCCTGCTCCTCTCCCCCTCTTGTTCCTCTCCCCCCTCCTGTTCTCTCCCCTCTTGCTCCTTCCCCCCTCCTGCTCTTCTCTCCCTTTCTGCTCCTCTCCCTCTCACCCTCCTTTCTCTTCCCGCTCTGGACTCCCCCTTCTTTCTCTCTCTCTCTATCTATCTATCTCTTCTATTTCTCTCTACCTCTCCCTCCTTCTCCCTTTCTTTCCATCTCCCTCTCTTTCTTCTTTTGCCCCCTCCACTCTTTCTCTCTCTCTTCTCTCTTCCTCTCTCTTCCTCTCTCTTCCTCTCTCTTCCTCTCTCTTCCCGACCTCTTCAATTTGGTGCCCCGCCCCGCTCGACTTCCTAATGCGTTCAAGTGTGTCGACGGGGCGCAGTTTCCGGAACTCCCGCCTCCTGTGTGGGGGGTGGGGGTGGGAGTGCCCCGGAGGTGAATGAAATCGCCCGGCGGCAGTCAGGATGACGTCAAGGGTGACATTTAGTACGAGGGAAGGGTCTTCTCAAGGTGGAGTTGCAACTCGTTCGAATTGCAGAGAGGCTAAGTTGCTGAGTTGTTGCAGCTCGTCCAAGTTGCAAATCGTCCAAGTTGAATAGATGAAGTTGCAACTCTTTGAGGTATGGATGAAGTTGCAAATCGTCCAAGTTGCATAGGTGAAGTCGCAACTCGTTCAGGTTGCAGAGAGGCGAAATTACAAATCGTTCAGTTTGCAGAGAGGCAAAATTACAAATCGTTCAGGTTGCAGAGGTGAAGTTGCAACTCATTGCGAAGGTGAAGTTGCAACTCGTTCAGGTTTTAGAGAGGTGAAATTACAACTCGTTCAGGTGGCAGAGAGGTGAAATGGCAACTAGTGTTGCATAGGTGAAGTTACAATTCGTTCAGGTTGCAGAGAGGTGAAGTTGCAACTCGTTCAGGTTGCAGAGGCGAAGTTATAACTCGTTCAGGTTGCAGAGAGGTTACAACTCGTTCAGGTTGTAAAGAGGTGATGTTGCAACTCATTGAGGTTGCAGAGGCGAAGTTACAACTCGTTCAGGTTGCAGAGAAGTGAAGTTGCAACTCGTTCAGGTTGGCGAGAGGTGAAGTTGCAACTCTGAGGTTGCAGAGGCGAAGTTGCTACTCGTTCAGGTTGCAGAGGTGAAATTACAACTCGTTCAGGTTGCAGAGAAGTGAAGTTGCGACCGCCTCGGCATGAAGTTAGTCTTTCGGTTCTGACTCTGTCGTGTGTGACTCTGGGACGTTGCCTGCCGCCTGCAATATGGGTTGGCAACAGGTTGCTTTGGTGGGAGGAGCAGCACAGCGTTGCAAACTTGCAAGTTGGGGGGGAGGGGGAGAAGGGGGGGGGAGAGACTTGCGCCCTTGCCAAAATAGTTTCGCGGGTGATGGAATGTACTTTTTTATTTATTTATTTGTTCATTTATTTTTATTTCATTTTATTTCCTTGGGGTGTATGGTGGGGATTCATCCATTTCGTACTGAGATATTTTCTATTCATTTGTTTATTTTTGTTTGATTCTTATTAATTTGTTAATCTTAATTTAGTTTTTTTTTATATAAAGAAGGTTAGGTGATATTTATTCGTCGGTTATCTTGCGACGCCATCGTCACAATTATCGATATATAAACACCCGATTGAGAATATAATAAATATATGTATATATGTATATATATATGTATATATATATATATATTATATATATATATATATATGCATATATATGTATATATGTATATAATTATTTTGATTGTACTTCACGAAAAGAAATATATACAAAATACGTCCTCAGTATTTATTTTGTTTCTAAATTGTGTAACAAAAACCATTGCACGATAATGTCCACCATAACAACAGATATTACGGGGTCAGGAATAATTTGGGAATAGTTAATTAATGTTGGCAGAGGACAGGAATAGTTTAGCGATAGTTCATGAGCTTAAGTGTTTAGTGGAGGATAGTAGTTGGTAGAATAGAAGGATCATGGGGAATTGTTTGTAGATAGTTGAAGATAGTTAAATGATAGTTTCTAGAATAGAAGGATCAAGGAGAATTGTTCGCGGATAGTTGAAGGTAGTTCAAGGATAGTTTAAGAGATTGGGGGGTGAAGGATTGGGGGATCTCGTTAGAGTTGATTGAAAGGGAAGGGGGGGGAGAGGAATAGTAATGAAGAATGAATAGGTGGGGGGTAATAGGGGTAATAGGCAGGAAGGGGGGAAGGAGGGGGATGGGGACATGGGTGGGGGGAAGTATTGTAAAGGGTTGTTAAGACCTTAGATTAGATATTTCTATTGTTGTTACTAGTGTTATTTTTATTGTTATTGTTTTTGTTATTACTATTAGTAGTGGTGGTAGTTGTTCTTCGTCTTATTCTTATTCTTGTGGTGATTATCATTATTTATTTTTTATTGATGTTGTTACTGTTATTGCAAATAAATGTGTTGAGATGGATGAGAGATAGATGGACGAATTGACGGGGACAGACACGGAAGAATTGACGAAGGTGGAGCAAGTTGATCCTCATCAACGCAAGTGAAGATGAACTTCGGGGAACAAAGAGATATATATAGATAGAGAGAGAGAGAGAGAGTAAGAAAAAGTAGGGGTATGTAATATTTAATGAACTTGCCCTTTCGCTTCTCTCTCTCTTTCTCTTTCTCCCTCTCCCCCCCTCTCCCCCCCTCTCTCCCTCTCTCTCTCTCTCTCTCTCTCTCTCTCTCTCTCTCTCTCTCTCTCTCTCTCTCTCTCTCTCTCTCATACACACACACACACACACACACACACACACACACACACACACACACACCCTCTCTCATTATCTTCATTTTTCTCTTTTCTTTCTCAACCCACTCACTTTTCACACACACATACACACACGTACACGTACACGTACACGTACACGCTTGCGCACTTACACATTGTTATTGTTGGTGTGTTGCTGGCAACGTGTCCATTTCGTGGCCTGGTACAATGTGTGCTTTTGTTTATTTGTGCAAGAAAGGGGGGGGGGAGGGAAGGTCAAGTTGCGTAGTGGGCAGCGCTACCAACCGTCTATAAGTACTTGTGGGCGGTGATAGACTGTCCCAAACGCCCGTGGTTCGATTCTTGTCCAGAGAAAATGTACCATAATTATTTGGTGTGTGTGTGTGTGTGTGTGTGTGTGTGTGTGTGTGTGTGTGTGTGTGTGTGTGTGTGTGTGTATGTGTAGCCATATTTGAGAGGAACGTCGGTGGCAGGACTTGAGGGAGTTACTGTACATCATGACCGTATCTTGGGGGGTTGGGGGTTATCCAGTCTTCTTGCTTAAAAGCTTAATCCGTAGCCGTGATGGAATTTCCACGAGTGTCTACTCCCATTTTTGTTATATCCTTATATATTTTACTTATGTATATATTTATATTTGTTTAATTATTCATTTTTAAAGGTTCTGCCGGAAGCGATTGGGTAAGGTTAGGACGAGCTTAGATTTGGGTTGGTTGAGGAGATTTTTTTTTTTTTTTTTTTTTTTTTAATACAAATTTCAGTTAGCCTCTCACCCCCTTAAAAAGTAGTTTCTGGAATAAACGTTTTAGTCCTGGCACGGAGGAAAGATGTGGTTCCTCAAATGCAAATAGGAAGCTTCCTGGGGGCAAAGTCATATTGACATGTAGTGATCATCACAATTAGCTTAGTCGATCGTTGCAAGAATAACACACACACACACACAGCACTGCAGGCAAAGCTTGACACCCGTCCCCACTCTCACCCTCCACCTCTCCTTTTCCCTCTCTCCTCTCTCCTTTCCCTCTCTCCCTCCCCTCTTTCCTCTCCTCTCCCCTCTCTCCCTACCCTCTTTCCTCTCCCCTCTCTCCCTCCCCTCTCTCCCTCCCCTCGTTCCCTCCCCTCGTTCCTCTCCCCTCTCTTCCTACCCTCTTTCCTATCCCCTCTCTTCCTACCCACTTTCCTATCCCCTCTCCCCTCTTCCTTCTCCCCTCTCCCCTCTTCCTTCTCCCCTCTCTTCCTCTCTTCCTATCCCCTTTCCTCTCCCCTCTCTCCCTCCCCTTTTTCATTTCTCCTCTGTCCCACAATTCTCCTCTCTCGCCCCTCTTTCCTCTCCCCTCTCTACCCTCTTTCCCCTCCCGTCTCTCCCTCCCCTGTTTCCCCTCCCCTCTCTCCCTCCCCTATTACCCTCCCCTCTCTCCCTCCCCTCTTTTATCTCCCCTCTTTCCTCTCCCCTCTCCCCTCTTTCCTTTCCCCTCTTTCCTTTCCCCTCTTTCCTTTCCCCTCTTTCCTTTCCCCTCTTTCCTGTCGCCTCTCTCCCTCCCGTTTCCTCTCTCCTCTCTTCCTTTTCTCTCTCCCTCCCCTCTCTCCATCCCGTCTCTCCCTCCCCTCTTTCCTTTTTCTTCTCTCCCTACCCTTTTTCCTCTTCCCTCTCTCCCTCTCTTCTTTCTTCACTCCCTCACCTCCCTCCTCCCCCTCTCCCGTCTGCTCTCTCCTTTTTCCCCTTATATCTCCTCTCACTCCTCTCCCCTCACTCACCTCCACTTAGTCCTCTCCCCTCACTCCTCTCCCTCATTCATCTCCCCTTGATCACCTCCTCTCACTACCCTCCCGTCACTCCTCTCCCCTCATTCCTCTTTTCTCTCCCCGCTCCCCTAACTCCTCTTCCCTCACGCATCTCTCCTCTCTTTACTTTCCCCTCTCTTCTCTCCCCTCTCTTCTCTTCCCTCATTCCTCTTCCCGCACTTCTTTGCCTTCTCTCCTATACCCGTCTCTCTTTTTCCCTTCTCTTCTCTCCCCTCTCTTCCCTCTCTCCTCTCACCCCTTGCCGCTATACCTTCTCTCCTCTCCCCTCTATTATCTCCACCCTCTTCTCCCCCCTTTTATTCTTTACCCTTTATTCTTTCCCCTTTCTCCTCTCCCGGCACTTCCCTTTACCTCCCCTCTCCTCTCTTCCCTCTTCCCCTCCTCTCCCCTCTCTCTTCTTCCCTCTTCCTCCTCTCCCCTCCTCTCCCCTCTCTCCTCTTCCCTCTTCCCCTCCTCTCATCCCTCCCTCCTCTCTCCTCTTCTCTCTTCCCCTCCTCTCCCCCTTCCCTCTCCCCCTTCCCTCTCCCTCCTCTCATGCCTCCCTCCTCTCATGCCTCCCTCCTCTCATCCCTCCCTCCCTCTCATCCCTCCCTCCTCTCATCCCTCCCTCCTCTCATCCCTCCCTCCTCTCTCCCCTCCCTCCTCTCTCCCCTCCCTCATCTCATTCCTCCCTCTTCTCTCCTCTCCCCGTCCCCCGTCTGCCCGTGCTGCACTGTACGTTGGTGGATGGGTCCTGCTGCGTGCGTTCGTGCGAGCGAGCGACCTTTGCATTGTCGTCGTCGTCGTCTTCGCCGTCGTCCAAAGAGGCGTTGTCCTTTAGTGAAGGGTCTGTACGTGTGTGTTCATGTATGCATGTGTGCGTGTATGTGTATGTTTATGTCTGTATGAATGGTCGTATATATGTGTTGCATTGTTCGTTTTTGTATGTATATATATATATATATATAATATATATAATGTATATATATATATGTATATTTATATATATGTGGAAAAGGTAAGACAATTGAGTGGAAAAGGTGGCAGAGAAACGCAGGTTGGAGTAGGAGCACTATATTACTGACGTTTCGACTATAAGTCAAACTCTGAAGAAGACTTGTAGTCGAATTTTTTTTCCCATTCAATTGTATATATATATATATATATATATATATATATATATATAATATATATATATATATATATAGCGTGCGTGATTCACCCTGGTCCTGGACCACGTGCTGGACTCGTCATCGGCAGCTGTTAATCTCCTGGACGAGAGTTTAGAATTTTTTCATTTCGATCTATGAGTAATGGTTTGGCTATACACACACCAACTACCCATCCCCTTGCTCAAAGGAACAGTAATGGGGGTCGATTTCGGGACCGCGACGCTAACTACTACACCAGCAAGCCATTGTGTGCGTGTGTGTGTACTTTTAGGTACAACCTGATTGTATTTACCTCATCTTACTATACAGGGTAAAGTCAACGATCCCATGGTTCTATATTTGTCCATATCTGTCTTTCTTTGTCTGTCCATCTGCCCGTCTGTCCGTCTGTTGGCGTCACACTCGCAAGCGGGGGGCAACTGCGCCTCGGATTGCCCCTGTCACTTGAATCCGCGACAAAAGGACGCTGCTGGTGATGACGTCATTGGGGCCTCTGCGGGGTCACCCAGGAGTCATGACCTCAATAGGACAGGGCCTGTGTGTGTGTGTGTGTGTGTATGTGATTCACCATAGGCTTTGATCACGTGCTGGACTCGTGATCGACAGCTATTAACCTACCGGATTAGAGCTCGGAGCTCATAGGACCGATCTATGGACAATGCTATGACTACACACACACACACACATACACATACACAGCGATACTGTAATTGTTTCAGCCTTGGACGGGATTCCAACTCTGACCGCTGGAGTAGCGGTTTCGAACGCTACCACTGCGTCGTCGAGCCGTGTGTGTGTGTGTGTGTGTGTGTGTGTGTGTGTGTGTGTAAACCAGCCATCATGGAGATTCGATCCCGGGTCTCCACTATAGGAACCCAATCTGTTACGGTTGATAGCTCAGAGTTCCCTTCAGCAGAAAATGAATTAAATAGGGCGTATTTAGCCAAAATAAAGACGGTGAGGTGTGCCACTGTGATCCTCCTAACCTTCCCTATGTCTTCCAATGTAATAGTGAAGCTTCACGTTTTCTACGAGCGAGTTAAAGAAAACAGGTCGAAGTTGAGAGTGCTGGGGAGTTTCCGCTAGGAGAGGCTGACCTACGGCCGAAGCCGTTGGCGGGAATCGTCGAGATCGAACCCCCAACTTGATAAAATCGTCTGGCGACAGACAAGACTAAGAACACAGGTTTAATCCACAACTGGGATTGAGATTGGAATTCACTTGTATGTAATATATTTTTTTAATCCAAGGACGGGATTAATCAGGTTAAGATAGTTGAAGTACCGGCTCTAATAGAATAGGTTGACGACAACCGTAATTTGGGGGAAAATGAATTTTGTCAATTGCATAAATATATGCATATATATATATATATATATTATATATATATATATATATATATATATATATATATATATATATATATATCGCAGAAAATCACTCAGGAAATAAGACACCATGATCCAAACGCTTTCGTCTATTCAGACATCTTCAGGGAAGATATCTTGATTGACGAAAACGTTTGGATTCTGGTGTCTTATTTCCCGTGTGGTTTTCTGCGAAACCTTACATTCACGCGTTTTAGTGAATTGTGTTGCATCAGTCCATATATATATATATATATATATATAATATATATATATATAATATATATATATATAATATACACACATACACATATTTGCCTGTTAGTTTTACATAACAGTAATATGTACCCTGCGATGGTAATTACAATATCATTTGGAATTATATAAAGTATATTCATAGGAAAAACTATATAGATATCGGTGGTAGTAACGAGTTACTTTGATATAGTTTTGACAAAACCTGAATTGAAGAGCACTGAAAATAACTGTAATTAATAACTTTAATGACGTTATTAATAACAGAGCAACAATAGCAATAATGATAACAGTAAAGAAAATAACAGGAACAGTAATGTTCTACATAACAATAATTCTGACGTAGAACAACAGCTTTAACTACAAGGGAGGTAGCCAAAGTCAAAAGGCATAAATCCACTCCCACCCATTTCATCCCCACCCACTCCACTCCCACTCCATTCCCATTCACCATCCCTCCCTCCCTCCCTCCCTCCCTCTTTTATTGGCTCCTCCTGGATGCCGGGTCATCCCTGCATCTCGCCCATTGCTCTGGGTCAGAAGCAAAGCAGCAAGACACAGCACATCCACAGGAATAACAACAACAATAATAATAATTATAATAATAACTAATAACTCTTAACAAACACACCAATCATTTCGTCTCTTTCAGGAATTCTGAAACGGGAGAGTTCACGAGAGTCCCAGAGGGAGTCGCCGAGATCCATCTTGAAGTACTCCGGAGGAACGTCCTCCGACTCCCGCCGGGCCTCCTACTCCGAGGCCGACCCTCCGAGGGGCATCTTGAAGCCGCCCGAGAGCCCGTCCTTGCCCCCGGTGCGAGGACCCTCCCCCGTGGAGGCACTCCGTGGGGTGCTCAAGAGGGACTCCAGCCTCGAAGACCCGAAGGAGATCAAGTCCATCCTCAAGCCGGAATCGGAGTCGCTGGAACCCGATCATTCGGACTCGTCTTCGGGTAAGTGGAACTTGGCTGTCTTGCGACTGCCTCCATACTCGTGAAATAGCTCACACTTAGGTCTAAGATAAAGGTCTTAAGGTTTTTAAGTGAAATTTATAACGTTAGAGTTAGAGATTTTCACGTTAATAATAACGACAGACGAGAAGTGTTGGCATCAAGCTGTCTGGAGATTGAACGTGGATGTAGGTAGAAAACACTTTCCCCAAACGCGAAGCCAATGAAGTTTTAAGAT
>NC_134785.1:27391038-27428538 GCF_046742065.1 Oratosquilla oratoria
GTACTGAACAACTATTGACTCCACCGAAACTATAGTTTTTCGCCTCGTCGTGAGGCGTCTTCAGGGTGAGGACTGCTTTGTAGGATGCTCTGCTATATTGAAGGTCTTCCAACGAATAATGACCGCTGGTTGGATGGGCTGGCTTATAAGGCTCAGCCTGCCTAGCTCAGACGGAATACTGGCCTCTCATTGGCTGAGAGGTGCAGTATGGGATTTTGTCCGGGAGCCAAGGGAGTGGGATTTTGTCTGGGAGCCAAGGGGGTGGGATTTTGTCCGGAAGCCAAGGGGGTGGGATTTTGACTAGGAGCCAAGAGGGTGGGAGTTTGTCTAGGAGCCAAGAGGGTGGGATTTTGTCTGGGATTCAAGAGGGTGGGATTTTGTCTGGGAGTCAAGAGGGTGGGATTTTGTTTGGGAGCCAAGAGGGTGGGATTTTGTCCGGGAGCCAAGGGGGTGGGATTTTGTCTAGAAGCTCTGGCCTGATTTGCTGCTGCTCTGGTTACTGGTCCTAGGCGCTGATTAACTAGCTGGACATGTTTCATTTATTCGCGGGGCTGCTGCTGTCTAAGGGCTTGTTGTTCCTGGAGGGGGTTATTCTTTACAGGGCGCGCGGAAGGGAGAATAAAATCGGCAGCTTGCTGTATGTTGATGGTAGGGCGCTGGCAAGTAATGGATACTGCTTCTGCAATCTGCAGCTTCCTGAAGGCAGACTCCTTGTGAAGAATTTCCGTTTGGTCTAGCAGCTTCTGTAGAGGAGGCTTCATGTTGTGTGTTTCAGTGAAATGCTGGAAAATTGATCCCTGGTTTCTATGGGATTGTAGGCGACGTCGCAGTGTAGAGGAGGTCCTGCCAATGTATGTGCTGGAGCCGTCGCAGCGGCCCTCCTGACATGAAAATTTTATACAACATTGGTGGTAGCCTCACTCGGGGTCCTGGGCGCCGTGCTATTCCTCATTATCAGGGAACTAATGAGGTTAGGTTTGCAGAATATTCTCAAGTCTATGATGGCATTTCTGTTAGTTGGGGTGACTCCTCTCTTGATGATATTCCTAAGGGCATCACACTCCTCGCGGTACCGATCATGAAAAGAATTATGGTGGTAAACGGTGATTTTCTCCTTGGGAGGGGTGGGCAACTGGGTCGAGTCTGCAAACTGGTCCAGTTTTTTCTGTATGACTTTCTCGATGAGATGGTCTGCATAGCCGTTGTTGGTGAGGAGCTGGCGGATACGGTCGAGTTCTCTGTGGATCTCAGTCCAGCTACTGCAGTGGGTAAGGGCCCTCTTCACGTAGGAAGATATCACGGATATCTTGTATGAAACAGGACATTCTCCCTTGGCATTGAGGCAGCGGCCCACGTTGGTGGCTTTAGTGTAAACCTTAGTCTTGAAGCCCTGTTCTTGTTTAGAGATGTCCACATCTAGGAAGGGGAGGCACCCCTCTACACTGCGTTCACAGGTGAAGGTCAGGCTGGAATTACCTTCAAGTGCAGTAATCATGTGAGGAACCTCTTCGTCGGTAGTAGTGGAGTCAATAGTTGTTCAATAATATTACTATGCAAAAATATATCAGTTGGCATACACTGTGTATATTCTTTTGAGAGTCATGAATGACTACTTCCAGTCCCTCTCAGTTGCTAATAGGAAAGTATTCTCCAGATTAAAGAATACAGTCTTGAAGATTGTTAAAGCAACTAGTGCAGTTGATTTCAACCAGAATTGCCTTAGAGAAAACCTGTGCCCCAGAAATATATATATATATATATATATATATATATATATATATATATATATATATATATATATACATATATATATATATAAAAGGTGTATATATACACACTGTGTTATACACGACAGCATTTTGACACTGATTAATATTGTAAATGAGATTTTCAATTTTTCTCCCTGTAGATGTCATTTCAGGGGGGTGGGGCAAATACAAGCCTTCCATAGTCTTCCATATTTAATTGACGTTTCGACTTCAGGGAGTCATCATCAGAAGAGTATACAAGAATTAAGTCACAGTCTTGCATGCAATTCTGAAAATGACTCCCTGAAGTCGGAATGTCAATTAAATATGAAAGACCATGGAAGGCTTGTATTTGCCCATCCCCCCTGAAATGACATCTACTGTGAGAAAAATTGAAAATCTCAGTAAGAAAATAAATCGGTGTCAAAATGCTGTCGTGTTTAACACTGCGTGTATTAGTGAGAATCTGCGCCCGAAATATATATATATATATATATGTATATATATATATATATATATGTATATATATATATGTATATGTATGTATGTATATATATATGTTTATTATATATGTATTTATTACTTTTTCTCAGACTCTGTTAACCGTTTGTGGTCTTCCTTTCTTGCAGACGATGCTACGCTAACCGGGAACACAGCAACAACGGTCATCGCCGCCTCCGCCTCCTCCACCCACGCCGCGGAAGGAGGAGGTCCTTTGGTCGAGTCCTTGAAGGAGATCGACTCTGTGAAACCCAAGGAGGAGAAGGCCGACGACGACACGCGTAAGGACGACCGCAAGGACGAGGTCGTCCTCAAGAACGAGTCTCACAAGTCTGAGACCAGGAAGGCCGAAACTCGAAAATCCGATTCTCACAAAGCTGAAACCCGAAAATCCGAGTCTCACAAATCCGAAATTAGGAAAGCAGAGTCTCACAAATCTGACGCGCGAAAGTCCGAGTCTCACAAAGCCGAGAGCCGGAAATCCGAGTCTCACAAATCCGAGAACAGGAAATCCGAGAACAGGAAATCCGAGTCTCACAAATCCGAGACCCGAAAGTCCGAGTCTCACAAATCCGAGAACAGGAAAGCAGAGTCTCACAAGTCTGAGACCCGGAAGGGCGACACTCGAAAGTCCGAATCTCACAAGTCCGAGACCCGGAAGTCCGAGACTCACAAGATCGAGTCTCACAAGACGGAGTCTCACAACCTGGCGGAGGCTCTGAAGAAGGTCCAGCCGATCAAGGCCAAGGATGACCTCGCCGAGGCCCTGAGACAGATCGAACCGATCAACCGCAAGGAGGAGGTCGAGGCCAAGATGACCTCGAGTGTCACCGTCTCGAGTACGACCACGACGTCGTCCTCGTCCGAGAGCGACATGAAGGCGGCGAAGAAGGAGGTGGTCATGCGGAGGCGCTCCAGCAACAACCGCCGACACGATGAGAGGTGAGTAGTGGGGGCGGCGCATTCGAGACAAATTTGTTTGTTTTTCGTTTTTGTTTACGAATCGAGGTGATGGTGTGTTGCATTATACTCATTATTTGGTCAAAAGGGAGAGGTAATAGGGATAGAAAAAATTGAAAATAGAACGAAAATAAAATTAAGAACAGCTGTATGTGCGTGTAAGTGCCCTTGTTGATACTGGGTTTGAAAAGTGGTGTCTTCTTCTTTTATATATTTATTTATTTTAAGGCTTGCTTCAGAACTATGACTGTCAACGAACCTCTTTGAGAAGAAACTTTAAATTACTGTCTGTGTTGTGTTAGTGCAGGAGCTTTCTGTGTCACCGGCTAAAAGTAGTAGCGGGAGGCGACAAGTCGTCGATTATCAACTCTCCATGTCGGGTGAAGTTGATAGGGAGGGAGCCTGGGCCCATTCTGGGGACCGAGTATCAGCCCCTCTGAGCTGCGCCTACTTATGGAACATAGGGGGCTGAACGGGTTTTGAAAATAGGCAGCTTTGTTGTCCACTTTCCAGGACCCCAAACGGGCGGCCGTCATTGGGCCTCAGATGCAAGAATGAAATTACTCGACGGCAAGTAGTATATGTATGTGTATACAGTGTGTATATATATATATATATATATATATATATATAGCTAGAAAAGGAGGGCGAGGAGAGGGTAGATAAGATAGATAAAAAAGAACAGGATTGAAGAAGAAAAAAATGGATTTATCGGGAAGTGTCCGACATTGAAAAACTTGAGGGGCAAGTTTCAGAAGCCATTGTATGTTGATCCCTGAGGGGGGAGGGAGGGAGGGGGTGGGTGGGTGTGAGGGTGGGGGTGGAGTGATGGCGTCGTGTCATAGCAAGGGCAAAAGGATTTTGCCGCCAGTTAAGCCGGGATGTGTGAGATATGGGTTTCTGTGTAGGTTGAGGCTCCATTACACAGAATTCTATTTTATTCGAAAGTTTCTGATTTCGGAATGATGTAGTTTCGAATATTGGAAATTTTGAATTTTAGAAATTCACAATTGTGATTCCCCCAGAATAGTATAATAATGATAATATAATGTGTTTGTCACAAACTCCCCCGTATCGGAAGGCTAGGATGGTAATAACGGTAAATAGATTAAATTATAAGTGAAGAAATAAGTAAAAAGTTATATATATATATTCCTTAGTGGGTCGCAGCGAACATTCTATTGATGGAATTATTTACCTAATTATTCGTTTATTCATTCGTTTATTTCGCTGTTCATTTGAATAAAGAGGTAAAGGCGACGTGAACCAGGGATGCTGATGTAAGTGATCGCTACTGAGGGGGGAATAAGGCGTTTATACTCAAGAATCTGCTCTCTCTCTCTCTCTCTGTGTGTGTGTTTGTGTTTGTTTGTTCCAAAAACTCGACCTGTCTCGTCCAGGTGCTCTGCTCATATTAGAGATTACAGAAGAGGAGGCCTACGTCGTAATTGTGCCCTTGTTTTACTTATTGTTGCTATAATTATTATCATTATTATTATTATCGTTATTATTATTTTAATATAATTTTTATTGTTATTATATGTATGACCTGTATTATTAGTTGCTTTTGTAATAATTATTATATTTTATTGTTTATTATTATTATTATTATAGACTGAGTAATAACATTAGTGTGAATATTGTTAGCGTTATTTTTTATTATAGTTTCATTATTATTATTATTATTATTATCATTATTATTATTATTGCTATTATTATAATTATCATCATTATTATTATTAGACGCAGTAATAACGTTGTCATTATTATTATCAGTATCATTATTATATTTTGTTATTACAAAGGCGGAGCATGCCGACAGGAGACCTTTTGGTCCATATCTAGGTCGGATTGGAAAAATCATCATAATGATAAATAAATGAATAAATAAAAACTATAATAATGTAAATAAATAAAATACATAGATAAATGTATAGTTAAATAATAAACAGGTAAATAATAAATTGACATATAACTAATAATAAATGAGAATCAAGCAAATAATAAACAGACATGATAACAAATAGATAATATAAAATAAATTAGTCATTACAGCATCTTAGGTGTTTATCTAAATGATTCTTAAAGCTTTGAACTGAAATACATTGCACTGTCTCTGCAGGAAGTTTATTCCATTCATTAACTACACGGTTGGCGAAGTTGTTTCTTTATTTCATTATGATTATTATTAGACGTAGTGGTAATAACATTAGTATTATTAACATCATCAATGTTGTCCGTATTGATGTTATTGTTAATAACCATGAAACTACTGTCGAAGAGTTGCCTGTTCTGACAATCTCATTTGGCCTCGTCTTCCTTCTCCTCATCCACTTCATCTTTCTTCTCTTCCCTTCTTCACCTCTTCCTTCTTTCCCTCTTCCCTCTCCTCTTCCCTTTCCTCTTCCTTCTCTTCTTTCCTTTCCTCTTCTCCTCCCTCTCTCCTCTTCCTTCTCCTCTTTCTTCTCTTCCTTCTCTTTCCCCTCTTCCCCTTCTTCCCTCTTTTCCTGCTTCACCTTCTCTCTTCCTCTTCCTCCTCTTCATTCTCCTCTTCCTACTCTTCCTCCTCTTCCTCCTGTTCTTCTTCCTCGTATTGGCGCAAAGACCGTGGATGGAGCGAGGTGCCGCGATCACCAAGCCTCCCGTCTCTCCCTTTGTTGTTATGTTGACCCAGTTGGACATTTCTTC
Organism: Oratosquilla oratoria; assembly: GCF_046742065.1. Classification (NCBI taxonomy): domain Eukaryota; kingdom Metazoa; phylum Arthropoda; class Malacostraca; order Stomatopoda; family Squillidae; genus Oratosquilla; species Oratosquilla oratoria. Next base: position 27,396,936 of record NC_134785.1, read on the forward strand.
GTCACAGGTGTCGTATTGTTTGTTGGAGGCCGACCCCCGACCCCCCACATTGTTTGTCGTGGACGGCGATTTCGTCGTGGAGGCGGAGGGGGGGTGGTGGTAGTGGAGGAGGAGGAGGAAGAATATAAGAAGCGAGTGGTATAAAAGGGGAATAGCAAATAAAAGAAAATGAAAACTTCATGAGGAATAATACGTGAAGTAGTGGCTGATTGGAAAGAGCGCGCGCGAGAGAGAGAGAGAAGGGGGGGGTTGCGTGTTGCAGCACTGATATATTATTTATTAGGTTTATGTATCTTTATTTGCTAAATTATTAGTTTATTACTAGAAGTTTTTCAGGTATTGATGAAGTTCCTGTATGCTTATAACGTGAAAGGCTGCTAGAAACACACACACACACACACACACACACACACACACACACTTTCAACGAACGGACGGCTTGACGAACGCTCTGAAGAAAAGTGCAGATTGTGGATACCAACGCAAAGAGAAGTGCCTTTTTGTATTTGCAGGGGGGGGGGAATTGCTCGTGAGGTAGTGGGAAAGTAAGGAAAGAGGAGAGGGGGAGGGATTACTGGGGAAATGGAAGGTAATGAGGAGGTGGAGGAAATGGCCCTGACGGGCCGCCGAAAGGTAGACAAACGACCCCAAGACGAGTTAGATGATGACATGTCTAATAGGAATGTGAAGATTAGAGGTATAGATAGGAGCAATATAGCAGAAAGTGATGAGAATATTTTCAAGGGATTTAAAGAGAGTGGGGGGGACTCAAACCCCCCCCGACTGACAAGACTAGAGATGAAGGTTGATAAGGTGATCGAGGACTTGGAGAGTAGGTTAGGTCATATGAACACCATTTTAAAAAGGGTTGAAAGATTGGAAGAACTGGAAAAGGCGAATAAAAACTTAACTGATGAAATAGAAGAACTAAAAAGACAGTTAAGAGAGGTAAAGGGGGAGAATGAGGAATTGAAGAAGAATAGTAAAGAAAACAGAGAAACAATAGCTAAAGAAAGTAAAAATTGGAAGCAAACCCAAGAAGGAAATAAGATTTCATTCACTGACATAGTCAAACAGCAATTGAAAGAACATACTGAAGACTCAGTTATTAAAGTGATGAGACAAAAGGAGAATATAGTAAGGGATTTAGCAGACAAGAAGAAATGTATAATTATATTAGGAATGGAAGAGAAACACAACACAGATAGAACCACAAGAATCAAAGAGGAAAATGAAAAAGTAAGCCAATTACTAGAATCAGTTCAGGAAGATGAGCCAGGAATTATGAAACAAATCGAAGAGAAATTTAGACTCGGAAAGTATAGCACAGACAAGACCAGACCAATTAAGATTAAATTCAAGTCACAAACAACGGCAGAGAATATCTTATCCAAAACAGGGAAACTAGCAACAAGTGAACAACACAAAAAGATATGGATAAAAAGAGAAATGAATAAAGAGGAAAGAGAGGAAGAAAAGCAGAAAAGACTGGAAGCTAAGACAAAAAACGAGAACAGAACGGAGTCAGAGAAAGAGAGATTCTATTGGAGAGTAGTGAACATGAAACTAAGGAAGTTCGACATACAAAAGAAAAACATAAGGGAAACAGAGAACACAATGGAAGTGGCAGAAAACTAAGAGTGTCTTACACAAATATAGATGGATTAATAACAGGATTGAATGAGCTGAATGATTATTTGAAAGAAAAAGAACCGGACATAATGGGAATTGTAGAAACAAAATTAAAAGGCCCACTACCACCCAACAGTGTAGGACATGATGCATACAATTATTGGATTAGAAACAGAGAGAAAAAGCAAGGGGGTGGAGTTATGTTCCTGACTAAATTAACTAAAATAATGGAACAGCAAAGAGTGGTGATGACTCATGGGGAAATGAGATGATTACTGACCATTCAATGACACAATGGATACAAGAGAACACTAGGTATAGAAATGAAGAAGAACCATCGAGGCTAGACTTAATAATTACATCTGAACCTAGAATAGTGGACAAGATTGAATATAAAACACCAATAGGTAAAAGTGACCACATATTGATTGATTTTGACAAAAATTTACAAAAAAGGAGTGGAAAAGTATGTCCCAAGACAAAAACAAGAAAAAGAATATGTAAAATGCTGGTACAACAAAAGTTGTAGGGAGTTAAAAGACAAAAGAGACAAAGCCTGGACCGGATGGAAAAAAGACAGAAGACCTGAAAAATGGAAAATATATACTGATTATAGAAATGAATATGTACAAAAGTGCAGAGAGGAAAAAAGAAAATATGAAAAAGATGTTATAGAAAAGTGTAAAGATCAACCAAAACTATTCTACAGATTTGTAAACAATAAACTGAAAAACAAACAAGACTTGGAGAAATTAAGACAAGGAGGAGTTGAATACACTGAGGAAATGGAAATGGCAGAAATTATGAACAAACATTTTAAATCAGTGTTTACAAGGGAAAATATACAACCTGAAGAGATTGAGTGGAAGGAAAAAGTCCCCCCTATGGAAGAAATAGAAGTAACGAAGAATGAAATATTGACACACTTGGGTAATTTTGATGTCAGAAAATCGCATGGGCCAGATGAAATAGCAAACTGGATTCTGAAAGAATGTAGGAATGAACTGGCAGACAAAATACATAGCATAATAAGCAGTTCCTTAAAAGAAGGAAAAGTTCCAGAAGATTGGAAAAAAGCAAATATAGTACCTATATATAAAGGAGGAAATAAAGAAGAACCTACCAACTATAGACCAGTCTCTCTAACAAGTACAATAGCAAAAATATGTGAAAGAATTATCAAAAGTAGATGGGTAAAATACTTGGAAAAAAACAACGTACTAAATCCAAGGCAATTTGGATTCAGACAAGGACGATCATGCGTCACCAATTTAATATGTTTCTATTCAAGGCTAATAGATATAATACAAGAAAGAGATGGATGGGCTGATTGTGCATTTCTAGACCTAAAAAAAGCTTTTGACAAAGTACCACATAAGAAGTTGCTTAAGAAATTAGAATATGAAGGAGGAATACAAGGTAAATTGCTAAATTGGATGGAAGACTTTTTGCAAGTGAGTAGTGATAAGAGATCAGCACTCAAAATGGAATGAAGTAATAAGCGGTGTCCCGCAGGGAACAGTTCTGGCCCCAATAATGTTTGCTATATATATTAATGATATGGATGAAGGAATTGAAAGCTATATGAGCTTCTTTGCAGATGATGCAAAATTACTGAAAAGAGTGAAAACTGAAGAAGATTGTGAATCACTACAGAGAGATCTAAATAAAGTACAAGAATGGAGTAGGAAGTGGGAGATGGAGTTCAATACAAAAAAGTGTAGTATAATGGAATTTGGAAAAAGCAAAAACAGAATAACAGGATCATATAATTTGGGAGAAGAAGGAATAAAAAGAGTAGAAAATGAGAGGGACCTGGGAGTCATTGTCACCTGAGAAACATATAAATAAGATTTTTGGAGAAACTTATAATTTAATAAGAACAATCAAAGTTGCATTTACATACCTGGATGAAGAAATGGTGAGGAAAATCCTAATCACCCTGATAAGACCAAGATTGGAATATGCAGCAACGATATGGTCACCAAGTACAAAAAAATGTATAAAAAAACTTGAAAGAATACAAAGAGCAATTACTAAACTGGCACCAACACTCTCAAAACTATCATATGAAGAGAGACTACAAAAACTTAAACTACAGACACTAGAGCAAAGAAGAGAGAGAGGAGATTTGATAGCTATTTACAGAATCATGAAAGGCATAGAAATTACTGATAGAGAGAATCTGATAAAATGGGATGACAGAAATACAAGAGGACACGGAAAGAAAATAAAAAAAGACAACTATAGAAGAGATTTGAAAAAGAACAGCTTTCCTCACAGAGCAATAGACAGTTGGAACAAGTTAGATGAGAAAGTGGTGTGTGCAAAAACAATACATGAATTTAAAAATAGTTTAGATAAAATGAGATATGAAGACGGGACCTCACGAGCATAGCTCCCCTTCCCGTAAAATACAACTAGGTAAATACAACTAGGTAAATACACACACACACACACACACACACACACACAGTCAAACGAACCCGTATAGCCTACTTACACACAGGCAGACAGACAGCGCCGGTCAAATCGTGCGTGACGTCTTTGGTACTGTCAGTCTGCCTGCGTGTGTCTATGTACACGTATGCATACGGGTCCTTTTGACTGTTGTGTGTGTTAGTGTGTGCAGTTTCCCAGTTGTATTTACCTAATTGTATTACACAGGAAAGTAGCAACACTCGTTGGGTCCTGTCTACTACTCGCCAATTTATCATACCTAGCCTCAAGGTCGCGCGTGTGAGTGACAAATGAACCTTAGACTTAAAGCTACAAAATCACAGAGTCGAGACGAGTCTAGAGAGTGCTTTGAGAGTGCACGTTTGAAATCTGCGACCACTTAACGGAAATATTTAATAAACCGGGAGACACTGGATTTTTGCCAATTTCTTGGGGTCAGGGAGACATTCCTGGTTTTAAAAAGGGTGATGAATCGTCTATGCACAACTACAGGCCAGTCACTTTGACGTCGGCTATAGGTAAAATGCTAAAATCAGTTACAGATAATAGAATCAGAGATCACATCGAGTGACATGATTTGATTCGTGACTTACAGCATGGCTTCTCCAAGGGTAAGTCGTGTGTAACTAATCTTCAGTCTTTTGACACTGATGTCTACAAGGCGTTAGATAACAATGATAGTTACGATGTTATTTACCTTGATTTTAGCAAAGCATTCCACAAGGTGCCCCACCAGAGACTAAACAAAGTCAAAGCCCATGGCATAGGAGGAAAAATATTTAAATGGATTAGAGCTTGGATTTGTGACAGGGAATAACAGCTTACCAGTAACGGTTTGAAATACAAATGGGGGAGTATTATTTGTGGAGTTCCCCAGAGCTCGGTTTTGGGTCCCCTATTCTTCAATATGTTTATAAATGACTTGGGCAATGGGTTTATCAGTGATGTTAGCAACTTGCGAACGACACTTAAATGGACGCCAAATTAAGTAAGGAGAAGACGCCGAGATACTGCAGGAAGATGTTAACAAATTCCTCACGTGGTCGATCGAATGGCAAATGGACATCAATGTTTCAAAGTGCAGTGTATTAAACGTAGATTTACACAACCAAGAAAGCAGATATAGCTTAGATAACACCTTTTTAAAGGAAACCGAGTGCGAGAGAGACTTATGAGTGCTAGTGAGTCCTGACCTTAAGTCCAGGAAACGGTGCATTAGTATCAGGAATAGAGCTAACAGAGCATTGTTTCATTGCTAGGAGGGTTACAAATACAAGTGTAGAGGTAGTTATCAAAATTTATCTGGGATTAATAAGACCCATCCTTTACTATGCATTTTCCGTCTTATAGAATGAAAATTAATTTACTAGAATCAGTACAGAGGAGAATGACCATAATAATACAGGGTTAGGCATCTTACTTTATACTCTTTGGAAAAACGCAGTGCAGATTGATCTAACAGGTATTCAAGCGGATCAAGGGTCTTAACAAGGATGATGCAAACAAGGTCATCTTAAGACAACAGGGCAGGAGTCACAGTAATAGATTTAAATAGAACAAATTTAGATTTAAGAAGGAAATGGGCAAGAACTGGTTTACCAATAGTGTTGTTAAGGAATGGAATAGACTTAGTAACCATGTAGTTAGTGAGCACTGAAACTATCGGTTGTTTTAAGAGAAGGTTAGATAACTTTATGGATGGGGATGATAGGTGGTAATGGACATGGAAATACCTAGTGTAGGCCTTATGGTCTCTTGCAGTCTTCTTCATTCTTATGTTCTTTTGTGTGTTTTCGGATAACATATGTTAAGCCAATCGTGGCAAGTTACAGTCCTAAGACTGTAACGGACGGACATAACCGAATTTTTCATATAAATTTTAGGTGGGATTGTGCCCACTCTTCCAGCTGCCATTACCTGTTTGGTAAAATTCGCATTGCGTCAGTCAGAATAAAAATATATTCAGTTGCAGGATTAAACCAGCATACGGCAGTGATTATTTTTTATAAGTCTATTCTGACTGTCGCCAAACAACTTCATTCAGCTGATGATGGACCCAGACATGTGAATGCTGAAGAAAAAAATTATAAGAATGGAACGAAATTGCTAATTTAAAGAAATGACGGACTGGGTGGTCGTGACCCATAATTCCCATTAAAAAAAAAAAAAAAAAAAAAAAAATCGTCTAGCAGTAGCTAAATTAAAGATCGCAATGAACGGAAGCGTTCACCTTTGCCCTACGTACTACGATAGCCAGGACAAGTTAATGGCCGTCCTAAGCGCCAAGTCCTGCCTCATATGAATAAAATCGCCAGGCGGCAGCAGCAAGACTGAAATCCTCCAGTTGTTTGCTGCGAAGTATTGAAAGAAAACCAGTAATTTGCAGTAATTCGGATTACTAAGTAATGTTATTATTAAGAATGCAGTACTTCGGTAGCGTGCTGGTCTCGCATTCGCTAAATTGGAGGTTCGAATCCCGCACTCTTCCGATTCCCAGCAGTGACTGTTACTTGCCCCAACAGTCTTTAAAGCGCATGTACATAGGGCAAAGGTGACTGCTTCGGCCGCAGCCACGCGTCTCCTTGTTTAAGATTCTTACCATTTAAGAGTATAGGGATATCATGAAATAATTATATAGGGACGTAGAGTAGTACAGATTCGATATATTGTCGGTATATTTTGTCAGCATATTGTCATTCAGGTGAAAACATTGTCAGGTGTTAACCAAATGAAATATAGGATAAACATAACAACAGCAACAACATCAACAATAACAACAATTTGTCCATTGTGTTTACCGTGACCGTAGTCATACATGTATTACTATATATATATATTTTTTTTCTCATCAAATTTGGTTGTCTTATGGAAAGTAGTTATTTTGATATTATTATCCATCTTGGTATTTATATTGGTACTATAAGTACTTTTGTATTATTGCGAGCATTATTTTTATTATTGCCTGTTCTGTTTTGTACTTGGGTTGTATCAACATTATTATCATTAGTATTAGTGGTAGTATAGTCTATTTTTTATTTATTTTTTTTTTTTTTTTTTTTTATTTTTTTTTTTTTTTTAATACAGTAGCCATACGGCAACGTCTGTAATATGCTACGGTAGTGGGGCGACAGACAGAGACAAGGGGGGGGATGGCAAGGGTAGCCGGGGGGGGTGGTAGGCGATGTGAGGACCGATAACCTTGTCATGTCGCCCTCAGCAGTGGCGTCAGGTCGCATTCAAGTGTCAAGACGCCGGGGCGGGGGGGGGGGGTGCGGCACGGGGGGGAGAGGGGGGAAGGTAAGGAGGTGAGAAGGAAGGATAGTTCTGAAGTATTTTTTTTTATTCCTTTTTTATATATATATCGTTATCAGTGATGATATTGGTAAAAAGGGTGTTTTGTTAGGTGGGAAAGGAAAATTAAGGTATTTATGGTGATGGGGAAGAGGCAGTGAAGGAGAAAGGGAAGAGAGAGGTGTAAATAGAAAATGATGAGGATGTTACCAATTAAATGTTTTCTAATCACGTGCTCCCAATGTGGCAGCAAGCTTAGTTGAGAAAAGAAAGATAAATTTGTTGAGAAAAATGTTTTGTGTACATGTGTGTGGCATGCAAATGACAATCAACCCGAGTCGTCCATTATATAGATATTTTCTTGCCATTTGGAATGACAACGAAAACCTTAGATAAATAGGAAATAGATAAGATATATATATATTTTTTTTAATTCGGGCTGTATTTATTATTTACTTTCTTTTTTATTATTCATGTTAATATATATATATATATAATATATATATATATATATATTGTATATTAAACCCTACGAAAAAAATTGGAAGTTTGGGCTGTATTTCGTATATGTGTTCATTTATTTATGAAAATTATCCCCAGGGACATAAGATATAGAGTGTAGTGCATTTTTTCTTCTTTTTGCGAAAGATAACACCAACAGTAATACGTAGAATACGTAGAAAGAAGAGAGGTGGAAGGATGAGGACACGTGGAAGAGGAGTAGGGGAGGGAGATTGGGGGACGGGAGGGAAGGATGACGTCCAAGGGCGTGAGATGTGGAAAGAGCACCCTCACCTCCCCCTCCCCCCTCCCCCCTCCTGACGGAGAGCTGTACGCAGGGGGAGGTCTTGTCATGACGCTGTCAAGATAACGGAGACGAGAGGAGATGGTCAGCTACGGGAGTGACCCAAGCCCACCTGCGCGCATTTTCCGTGTGTGTGTGTGTGTGTGTGTGTGTGTGTGTGTGTGTGTGTGTGTGTGTGTGTGTGTGTGTGTGTGTGTGACATGTACGTGTGCGTGAATACACACGCTTGTGTGCATGTTTGTATATTTTTGCTTTTGTGTTTTGTGTGTGTGTGTGTGTGTGTCTGGTGTTCATTAGTTTTGATATATCAGCATAATTATCATTGTTATTGCCGTATTTGTCATGATTGTTATTAATATTATAATTTGAGGGAAGGTAGGTATGTCAGTAGTGACATTTCATTTGTTTAATTATTTATTCTGGGTGGGAATGGCATTTGGAGAGTATGATAGGATCGACAGAACTTAGTGAATTTTGTTTAAAACATGTAGATTTGGGGGAAGTCTGTTAAAAGTTGTCAAAAGTTTTAACAAGTGTGATAAGGCATGTGTAATGGTGGGGAGAAAGAATTACTTCTGGTGGATGTGGAGCTGCATCAGGGGCGTGTGATGTCGCCATAGTTGTTCAACATGTCCGAATGAGGGGGCAAAGGAGGCACACGCAAGCTAGGTGTTGAGTTAAAAGACAATGGAAATGAATAAATTGTTATTTGTGCTTGACACTGCGCTTATGGTAGATTCTGAGAAACTGAAGCAGTTAGTGCCAGAATCTGGTATGGTGTTAGGGAAATTACGAGTGAATTTGGGTAAAATTAAGATGGTGAGGTGTACAGCGAATGGTGTGATGGTGGTAGGTTGAATGCAAATATAAAGGGACTAAAGACTGGGTAGTGGGGAGTAAAGAGCTTTAAGCATCTGGAGTCGCATGTGGCAGTGAATGGAGTAATGTGAATAAGTATCTGGGTGAAGCTAAAAGAGTTATAAATAATAGGTATGTCGGGATGAATACAAAGGAAAGGTTATATGAAGGAGTGATCATCTCCACAATACTGTATGGAGGAGACTTGGAATAAAAATGAGGTGGAACGGAATAAACTATATTTTTATATAGCGTTTGAAAATTGAGATACACATTTCAATAAAAAGAAAATGTGAAATGGGGAGGGAAAGGAGAGAACGAGTGAAGGAAGAAGAATTGGGGGCAAGGTAGACCAGAGAGTGTTTAGGTGGTTTGATTGAGTACATGGGGAGGATGAGTGAGGAAAGACTAGCCAAGAGATATGTGGAAATCAAACGTGGAAGGAGTGAGGTCGAGAGGAAGACCGAGAATGAGATGGATGGACGGGATGTAAGGGCGGGTGTGCTTGGTATGTCTTTTGAGCAGGAGTGGATGGATGAAAATTTTGAACGGATGAAGAATGTAATTGAATAAAAATCATGAACGGATGACGATTGTGAGTGGATGAAGATTGTGGACGGATAAAGATTGTGAACATATAAAGATTGTGAATGGTTGAATATTGTGAATGGATGAAGATTATGATTGAATGAAATTTTTGAATGGATTAAGATTTGAACGGATGAAAATTGTGAACGGATGAACATTGTGAGTAGATGGAGATTATGAACGGATGAAGGGGCGTTCTTTTCATCTGCTTGATAATTGATTGGCTTGATGGGGACCAGGAAGAAGGTGAAGCGATGATGTGCAGCCCAGCATGCTGGCCCTGCTCTGAAGGAACTGTGTCTCGCTGCACTGCTTTTGAACCAAAGTGAAGTGAGGAGAGGTGTGGCTGAATAGGTTTAGTTATTCTTGACTTGGCCACCTCGATATGAGAGGGAAAAGGCCTTCAATACGCGTATGATTGTCCGTGAATCAAATCGCCTGAATTTGTCTGAATTAGATATGTAAAGACGTTAAGGGCAAGGAAGACTCGGCTTAGCTATGGGTCCATGCCTACCTCGGGGTACTGTAGTGTGACCACCTTAGGAAGGTGCTTCCTCCAGCTTCCTGCGGCGTTGACACCATTTCCACCGCGGCTGCCGACAACTTGATTTCGTCGTTGTCACGTCAATTTGCGTCTCCTTCGACTTCTCTCTCAATTCCGTCCCCCCCCCCTCCGCCCCGTCGCAGCGTCCCTTTGTCACGTAAGCCTAATTCTATTCCCCCGCATCGTCGTAACTCCATTTCCTCTTCTGTCGTCTCTGTTCCTCATTTATAATTTATTTTATTTTATGTTCTGTTTTTCTTTTTATTTTAATATTGTTGATATGGTTGGCATTTTTTTTTCCTTTTTCACTTTATCGTTGTTTCTATTGTTGTTACTATTATTATTATTGTTATTATTATTCGTGGACATCACAAGCATCATTTTATTCATATTTGTATGTTTTATTTTGTAGATGTTTAGTTCTATTTACATTATTGGGAGAGACAAAGTCTGAGCGGTGTCTTTTCGTTACTGATACCAGTATTCTTTCTGGTTTCTACATACAATGCAACCTCCCAAGTAACCTTGGGGGAGGGGGGGGTTGCCAGATTTTTACATACATATGTACAAATTTACAGTGGTGCCATGTGATGATCGGTACATGAAAAGGGTACGTTGCTTCGGGTTTGAGCGACGAGTAGCGCGTCAGGGCGTTTCCCCGAAATGCTGGCGAGGCCTTTTGTTCAAGCGTTGGCGGCTTCTCTTGTTCGAACATGTGTTGCCTGGAAGCCTGGTCTTCGGGTCACTAGGAATTGTTTAATGTCCCTAGCTTAAGGGCCCTGTAGAGTTGGCTTGAAGACGTTGGAGTTCTTCTGGATCCATATGCGTGTGTGCGTGCTTGTGCACACTGTACATCAAAGTGGATGGTAATAATTTCTTTTATTTATATTCTTTAATACATATGTGTTGGATAGTGTCTCATCAGTCGACAGGAGACCTCTTGGTCCATGATGAGACTGGAAACATATCTAAAGATATATAAATAAGTAGATAAATTGGAAAAAAATTCAACATATCGCAGTTTATCGTTTAACAACATATTAAAACATGGAATTGTTTACTAAGCGGTTGTTGATTTTTTTATATAAAATTTCGACTTTGATCTCTGAAGCCCTATTCACACTAGCGATTTGAACCGCGCGGAAACTGCAGTGGTACTACATAGTCGAGTTAAATTTGCGCGTTTGTGTGTGAATGACTCCATTGATTTACGTTGTAATTGAACCGCAGCGGTTGAAACCGCTAGTATGAACAGGACCTGATCCTCTTCTGTATATGTTCAAAGGGCAACCCCGAAGTAACTGGGATGTACCGGGAGATGTCCCAACGTTGCTGGGATGTATCGGTTTTGTTTATTTGTTTTATTGTTTTAGCAGGATGAAATTGCCTGATATTCGCCAGAATAAAGTCGTGAAAGTTCCTGTTTCAGGACCTGAGAGGGTGAATCACGTAATTCCAGTCTGTACTGAATAGAATCATGATCTTAGCTTGAATCAAATCTTAGCTTGAATCATGATCTTAGCTTAGAATCAAATCTTAGCTTGAATCATGATCTTAGCTTAGAATCATGATCTTAGCTTAGAATCAAATCTTAGCATGTATACGATGTGTGAATAGCGTCGCATAAGCAACTGGGATGTCACCTGACTCCGGACAAAAAATGAGTCGAGTTAAGCCCTCAAAAGGGTTGATCGATATTATTTTTAACTTTTTAGCTTCATCGTAACCCATTCATCACCACCATCTGAATAAAATCGACTGACGGCTGCCATAATAAAAACGTACAATTGTCGTTGGTCGTTGAAAAGTTATCCCCTGATGACAGGTCGCCTCCCCAGGTTCATTATCACTGCAGAGGATTTTAAGATGAATAAAATTTGTTCCTGGCAACCGAGAGAAAATTAAAATCAAGCTACAAGTACCATCTCCCGATTAAATTGGTCATTGGACAGATGTTCCTATTGCCGCCAGATTTTGGCTAGAATGTGTAAATTACGCCCAATATTGGGACGACTTACGCCAAGAGTGGCGTAATAACGGTGATACCAATAATAATGATAATGGTAATAATAGTATTAATCATAAAAGTAATAGTAGTAATGATAATAACAGTAATGAAAATAATAATAACAGTAAAGAAAATAATAATAATCATAGTAATAATTAATAGTAATGATAAATCTTATTCGTGCAAGAGGTAGGTGAAGATTGTTTTATATCAAGGAGCGTGGGTTACATACACACACACACACACACACACACACACACACACACACACACACACACACACACACACACACACACACACACACACACACACACTCACACTCACACTCACACTCACTCACTCTAGCAGACAACCTCCGCAACAGAACCAACAAAACTTGCCCCCAAACAACCAAGTGATCGCCCTCCCTCCCTCCGAACGCAGAGCATGGGAAGCCATACGTGACCTCACCTCAAACTACTACCCAATAAAGATTCCCATGGAACTTGAAGGAAAAGAGCAAGATGTATATACATGGAAACAAACTACGAAATGAAAGTAATGATAATAGTAATAATGATAATAATAATGATAATGTAGTTGTAATAGTAGTAGTAGTAATAACAAAGTAGTAATCATAATAGTAATAGTGATGATAATGTTAATACACAGAAGAAATATAAAAACTTTGATACCGATGTCATAAACCAATTTCCATCATCAATAAGACCATGCAGAAGGCCAGCAGAAGATATACCAAGAGGCTACAGAAACATATATACTGTATATAATATATGTATATATATATATATATATATATATATATATATATATATATATATATATAGACACACACAAAACCCAAACTAAACAATATAGTCAACATTTGAAAAAAAGAAAGAAATCAAACAGAGACCCGGACATCAAATTAAACTGCTACAACTAAACAAATGAATCACAAAACTTATAAAACAACACCAAGAAAGAAATCTGGGGAAATACTCAAATGTTGGAGGTGGAAAAATAGATAAATGTGAACTTAAAAAGAAAAGAAAAAAAAAACGCCGCCTAACCATGAAGCAGTTGGAGCAGCCCAGAAGGAAGATATCATCACCAAAACAACAATGCAGTATGCACACACCCGTCTCGAGGAGACATTTCAAACCCGCAACTCCATAAAAGAGGAAAATAACTGAAGAGATAGAGAAAATCAAACTAGACACAGATGCCACACCCCATTTCTGCAAGAAAGATGTGGAAGGGGCAATAAAGGAATAGAAAAACTACGCAAAAGACCCAGATATGATCTTGATCATCCATATAAGACACTTGGACCGAGATGCAATAAAAACCTTCACTGATGCCTTGAACCAGTCCTGGTTGTACAACAAAATTCCAACAATCTGGAGAGAAAAAAAAGAGCCCATGTAATACCTATATGAAAACCACTAAGAAACCCAGCATCCTAAAGACCGATCTCATTACTATCTACTACATCCAAGTTAATGGAAGATAAGTAGCAGAAAGAAATATAATTAAGCAACCTACTTCCCGAAATCGACGTGGAATTAAGGAGGACCACTCCAGCCGAGCACACTTCTCACACTCATCATACAAGTGCTGGAGGGATTGAAGAAGAAAGCACCAGAAAGAATGGTCATAGTTGCATTTGAGAAAGTTCCTAGACATTTGTCTGTTTATTTACTTGATTCACATTTATTATTATATGTCTATTATTATTTACTATTTACCTATTTGTTTATTATTTAATTATACATGTGCATTTATTTTGATATATTAAATGTTTTATTTATTTATAATTATTTTTTTCGTATCCGACCTAGTTATGGACCAAAAGGTCTCCTGTCGGCATGCTCCGCCTTTGTAAATCCATTGCCTTTTGTAAACAGATCTGACTGATATCCACAGCAACGACAAGATATAGCTAACAAACTTCTTATCAGGCAGACAGTGCAAAATGGGGCTAAAGGACTATACAGAGGAGTCCCTCAAGGATCAGTAATCTCACCCGTGTTACTCAACCTCTTCACATGTTATCTCCCAACACCAGATCCAAATCATAACACCAAAGAGCTCACATGCGCAGATTACCTGACGATAACCCAGCATAGCAACTACAAAATAATTACAAAGAACATCCAAATCTAGTTAGGCAAACTAGGTCAGTGGCTTAGAAATAATAGAATGGAAGGATCCACTAAGAAAATCATCCGTAACACTACTCGCTCCAAACAACTATGAACCAAAGAAACGTTTAAATGCAAAACTGAATGGCCAAACCTTTCCTTTGGACAGAATTTAATCAATTCTGGGGCTCGAATGACCTTCAGCCCAAACATCAAAGATGTGACAGTGAAAATCAACAATAAAACAAACTCATTAAAACCACTCGTAACCACGAGCTTTGAACAGCAGAAGGAAACTAATCGCAGTCTACAAACTTTCCTTGGGCACTACGACTACGTTCCCAAAGCATGGTTCCCAACAATTAGGAAAACAAAGATACCTTGCAAACTATACGAAATGATGAAACTAATTACAGGGTAAACTAAAATCAGTTAATAACATATCTGCACACAGACACCAAAATCCTCCAGTTAGAACACCTGAAAATTATATGTAAACAGTTTTATACAAGAATCCTCCCTCTCATTTCATCACATAAGCAACCAACTGAACGCAAACACACACACTCATGCACTACCAGTATACTTCTCAAATACCTTCATCAACCATCTGCACCGTACAACACACTCACACTAAAATGTTCACAACATCAACACCCCAAGACCGACTATCAAATACTTTCCTCCTTCAAATGCCTTCATGTGTTAGCCCCAGAAAAAATTATATTCATAGAGAAGCAAGAGTGGCACTTTCACGAGTGCGTTCCAGCACTTAGGCAGGTTTTCTCAACCTTTATCTCGTTACGCACTCCGAGAGTCCCCAGACCATCAACCCGTACCTCCATTAACCTGACACAGAATATAGAATGGTAATATAAGAAGACTAATTATATAGTGGCATGGTAATATAAGAAGACTAATTATATAGTGGCACCGCAATGGGTATCAGTTGGTTCAAAATGTAATGACTTTATTCATCATTTAATCATTAGCATAAAAATTAATGCAGTGATACTACATATGCAGTAGTGAAACTAGTTACTTTCGCTTGGCATCTAAGTGCCCCCGGTAAACCGTCCCGGGAACCCCAGGCTGAGAACACCTTATTACCAACACAGAAACAAACTCCCCCATTTGCAACCATCACACAGAAGACTCTGAACATCTCATCTTATGATGTCCCACTTTAGCCAACCCGGACAACAACGCAATGTGTCTCCCTTGAGTGACCCCTAAGCCCATTCGGTGCCTGTTGCCGGTTACCTGGGGACCGTGGGTATCTAGCAAGGGGGTGTGTTTACGAAATAGGCGCTTCACTCCTTCCACATCAAGTGGTACCGTTGTTCCTGTTCCGGCTGTTGACAGATAGTTTCACTCTCAATTCCGTGCCACCCTTCCGGTACTTAAGAAACATCGTATGATTTGTTTTTCATCTATCGACAAAAAAAAAAGGATAAAAGAAGACTAATGAATAAATAAAATAAGATACACGTAGACCACTGCACCTGAAAAAAACGATATTTGTACCAGTATATATCATGTTTCGTCAAAAAAGATAAATGAATATATAAATTAATAGATGAATAGAATCACCTCTTGGCTCGGAAAGCCACATCTACAGGTGTTGAGGCTGTGACGTCATCACACCTGTGGAGGAACCGCACAGGTGCACAGGTCGTGCACGGACACACACGCACGCACGCAAACAGGGAAAAACAACATATAGTGAGTTATGGTTTGAATTAAAAAGAGGGGAAAAATATGTATGATGGGGTTGAATTAATCCCTTATTTTAACTGGGTAAATAGATCCTTGCCCAGAGGATTTTTTTTCCGCCGCTGATAAACTCTTCGCATTGTCATAGTACCTCACTCGTTAAAGGCATCAAACCAATTAAAATTGGTGATTATTCTTGATTGTCTATATATATGTATTTTATCAATATTTTGTTTTATCTATGATTATATTTCAATTATTTCTTGATCTACTTTGTTGTTTTTTCTTATTTGCTACATTATTTAATACATTTGTTTTCTTGTTTATATAAATATAATACTACCTGAAGTGAATCGCTAGTAACAGCGTATGTTATACAAGTAAACCCGGGTTCAGTTCACGGGTCGACTGCCGGAAATTACTAATGCCTCGTATCTTATCCACAAGCTTTCTCGCGGCTGAATGAAATCACGTGGCTTTGGAAAGAAAGAGTCAACCCCTTCATCTCCGTAGCTCTGTATTAATTGACGTTTGACTGCCGTCAAATGATTTAATTCAAACGAGATGTTAAACCACACCGAACGGGACGATGTTAACTATTCTTGCTGTGTCACTTCAGTTAGTTATTATTGTGCCGCCAGTTGATTTTATTACCCTTCGTGGCAGTCCCTCATCCAGGGAACATCCTCTGGACGCGAGAGTGTGACTGAGAGCCAGAGGGTACTAAGTGACAGGTTCCATAAAGGCGATGATAGTATACTGAGAGACTGGAATGTCAGCCTTGTTGACATTGACATCCCATAAGGGTGGAAGTGGTATGCTCTGCCTCTGGAATATCGACCTTGATGACTTTGGGTCTTTAAAGGTTAGACACACCTGTGTTTCTAGGAATTTGTAGATGCGCTGGATACCTGTGTGTGTGTGTGTGTGTGTGTGTGTGTGTGTGTGTGTGTGTGTTTGTGCACGTGTTCATGTTTGTGTTGTTTTCCTTTAAACGCTATATCAACCAAGACACCAACGAGAATGCCATGGGTACGGCTGTGTGTGTGTGTGTGTGTTTGTGTGTGTGTGTGTGTGTGTGTGTGTGTGTGTCACCATGCAAATGTTTGATGAACTTAAGAGCTCCCGGTCCCTCCTAATCTTCAGCATTCCTTAAGGCATGTCTGTACCGTCTGTCCAGCTTGGGGGAGTGGCAACCCAATTCTCGTGTGTATATTGATATGTTCATGTAACTGATTTCATTATTAAAGTGTTGTATATCCATTTGATTATTTTCCGGAAAAAAAATGTCAAGAGAAGGCAAACTGGCCAATGTGGAAAGCTATTGCGAATATGAGTTATAGATTTTTTTTTCATTTGTTATTTATTAATTAATTAATTTATATATTTCATATGATTGTTCAGTAATGCAAAAATCTTTGAGCCAAAAAATAAATTGATGAATATAGAAATATCTATACAAATAGTTCCTTGTACTGAAAATTATAGATAGCCAAGACTCTCTCTCTCTCTCTCTTTCTCTCTCTCTCTCTCTCTCTCTCTCTCTCTCTCTCTCTCTCTCTCTCTCTCTCTCTCTTTCTCTCTTCCGATAAAGAATCCCATTAATCTGCCGTGATCTCCCTAATCTGTGATCTTTCTCGCCTCTTTAATTCGCGAACTCAAACCGCCAAATAATCTCGCCTCATATTTTATGACTTTATTATCTTCCGGCTTTGCTGCTCTCGCTTAAGTGTTTATTACACGCACGCTGATGTCTGCTTGCACGCACACACACACACACACACACACACACACACACACACACACACACACACACACACATACACGGCGCGGTGGTAGAGTTCTCGGCTGCCACTACGGCGGTCCAGGTTCGAATCCCGCCCAGGGCTGAAATAATCTCAGTATCGCTGCGCTGCGAGTCGTTACTCCAACCCTCGTGGGCGGGGAGTTGGGTGTGTGTACGTGTAAGGTCACACAGCATTACCCACAGATCTGTCATATACAAGTTCTGAGCTCTCTTCTGGGAGGGAAATAACTTTCGATCACGAGTCCACTACGGGATCCAAGACAATGGGGAATCAGAGAGAGAGAGAGGCGACTCACGAGGCCCTCGCATGTTGTTGAGATCCCCTTTTGAGTAACACACACAGTGTCAAGGCAGTCGCATAAGTAGTCAGCACCGGGAGCGTGACAGTGTTGACAGCCGCCAGTTGTCAGCAGTGCACTTTTGACCTCCCCCAAAAACAGCGGTTCAATAGGCGCTGTCGGTGAAGTAGTACCTAACCCCGTCGCGGAGTCGAGCGTGGAAGTGAGAGAGAGGCTCGTATGCTGACTTCGTATCCCACGGCCCAAGTCTTCTGTTCCCAGTCTGTGTTGAAGGAACCACTCTCCCTGGTCCACCACTAGAGTACGGCCTTGAGTTGAGTCCTACTTGGGGGGAGGTCGACCTCAACCGGGGGTCTCCTACGAGTAGATGCCGTAGCTAGGCGAACCCTCTCGTTCCGCTAACCAAGTTTTTTCAAGAGCGCAAGGATAGAGGCGGATGTCAACGCTGGGCTTAGGATGTCTTCAGGGTATCAGTAACAGACCTCGAGTCTGCGTGTATCACTGGAGGACCAGATTACGTAATCAAGGCGTGTTCCGAGGATCCCTAGAGGGGAGATGGCTTTACCTTCGACTGCTTGGAGCAGGGGTGGGCAGCCTTTTTGAGCGTTGGTGCCAAAATCAGCCAAATCTTTGATGCATAAATTTTTCTCTCGTGCCAACGTTGTGAAATTACAGGTCTTCATACAAGTGTGGGCATCCCTCTCTCCCTTCACTTCCAAGGAGGTCCCCAATCCGCCGCCCAGCGCAGCATGCGGCGACCCATCCTCGTACAAAAGAAGTTGAAGATTTATTAATCATTTTTCAATGTGAGCTCTGGGTTCCGCGTGCCGGAAGAAGTCGTTAGTGTGCCCAACATTGGCACGCGTGCCAAGGGTTGCCCACCCCGGGCTTAGAGGACATCTGGCCTCTGTGACCCCTCCGCCAGTGGATGGAGGATATGACATGGAACTCTGGTAAATAGTCAAACCGTTAGTAACTGACATGGGGATGAATCGATCAAGTTTGAGCCTCGTTCTTTCTAGAACGAGTCCCGCAACCTCAGGGTAACCGGCCACAGCCGCCTGCTTGGTCTCTAGGTCACTCAAAGAAAAAAACTTTTGGGTAGGCATTATGAGGAACGCGTCGAATTGTGAAGATAGAAGTGGGACCTTGGAACCTCCCCCCCCCAAAAAAAAAAAAAAAAAAAAACGATGTGAGTGATGCGATGATAATACATACATATACCAAGGATTTTTCCCCCTTACAAGGGAGGTAGCCAAAAAGGGAAAGGCATAAAAACACTCCCACCCATTTCATCCCTACATACACTCCACACCCCTCACACCCTCCCTCTCATCTGAGCACCTCCTGGATGACGGGTCATCCCTGCACCCTGCCCACCGCCCTGGGTCAGAAGCAGTGTCGCAAGACAAAAATTTTCTCACACATACTACCCCACCCCCCACCCCCCTGCCCATTCCTCCTCATGCAATCACAACATCATCCATATACAACCATTCTCCACTCACCTCTGTCTTCCGTTCTCTCCCTTCCTTCCTCAACAGACATTCCCCTCTTCCCCAAAGCCCCCTTCACCCCATCCATCCACCTCATCCTAGGACGTCCCCTCATGTTCACTCCCTCCACATCTGCCTTCCATACCTCTTTTACTAGTCTTTCTTCACTCATTCTTTCCATGTGTCCAAACCATCCTAATATTCTTTCATCAACCCTATCTCCCAGCTCCTTTTTCACCCCTGTTCTCCTCCTCACCTCCTCATTTCTCACTCTATCCAGCCTAGTAACCCCCACCATACTTCTCAGACACCTCATCTCAAACACATTCAAACTCCTTCTCTCTTCTTCTCTTATGTTCCACGTTTCTGCCCCATACAGTGCTGTTGGCACTAGATTATGTAAAAACAAAAAACTTCGTTAGATATTTGTTTCTCAGTTGTTTAATTTCGTAATTATGTACTTTTTATATACTTGTTTGTATATATATTTATCTGTACGTTTTTCTATCAACTTGTTTTATTGTATTTATTAATTGCTGTAAATTATTTATTCATCTTTTATTCTTGTTTTTAAGAGCAGGATATAAAAATGAGAGTAATAGATCTATGTTTCGTCGGCCTGTTGGGTCAGATGATTGATACGAGTGTAATGTGTGTGTGTGTGTGTGTGCAAGTGTGTGTATGTGTGCATGTGTGCGTGTGTGTGCGCGCGCGCGTGTGTGCGTGCCACTGTATAAGCTACACTCCAGCATATTACCACTCGTCACGACACTGTGAGTCATCGCTCGTTAACAAGCTGTTAGTGTGTGTATATGTGTGTTTGTGTGTGTGTGTGTGTGGTGAACATGAAAGGAGACTTGAAGAATAAGTGTAGTTATGAAATGATTTGAATAAAATGAAGTTGAGTTTTCAGCCCTTGAGGTATGCTTTAGTCAGAATGAATTTTATTAAGTGCGCCACCAAGTTGTGGATGAGTTCCCCCCCCTCCGTCAAATAAAATCGCCTGACGGCAATAAGAAAAATATTAATTTCGTTTTTAGCAGTATGCACCTATGGACGTTTCCCCCTTTGTAAAGGGCTGGCCGAATCAAGGCATGCCCCAACTCTCCACGAAAAAATAGTCACGAAAAAGGGATCTCCAGTCTTTAAAAACATGCGTTTGGGACTTGGTGGCGGCTTTCTTATCCCCCTTCACAAAATCGAGAGAAAAAAAAGGTGGAGTCCTAAGAGTGGTAAAAGAGTAATTGGAGAAAGACGGTAGAAATTGACTCGGCATTTCTCCGTAGATGGACAGATGTGTCTGTCTCAAAAAATAAATAAATAGATAAATAAAAATAAATAAATAAATAAATAAATAAAAAATAAATAGATAAAAAGATATAAAATAGGGGTACAACTGAAAATTCTCGTAATCATCGAGTGCATGTAACAAGAGTTAGTAACCTTGTTCGGGGTAAGTAGCAGTCATTATCATCATCATTATCATCATCTGTTGGGAACATACGCCGGGGGGCAGCTCGCTTCACTCACACATCATTGCCAGCCCCTGTGGTTCCTTCGAGCAAGCTTCCATGCAGCCACCCTTCCCTCGTTGGAATATTGGTCAGCATAACGCAGGCATGAGTTCTGTGGGTGTGCCCTTCGTCTCCTCCACCATCGAGGATTGTCTCTTGTGAAGACAATCTTGTGACTTGGATCAGCATCAAAGAAACGTGTCACATAACCAGAGTAGATGTCCGCGAATTATGCTGATAACAGGCTTATATTGAGTCTCACGGAACAGCCTCTGGTCTGATACGTCGTCATTCCAACGATACCATCATGATTACCCGAAGGCAGTTGGTAACAAAGATCTCGAGACATTTCTTCAAGTCGGCATTCAGTGTCCCATGTTTCACAGCTTTATAGCAAGACAAGAGGTAGAAGCGACTTGAAGATTCGGATCTTAGTCTTCCTTCATGACTATCGACAATGCCATATACTCTGTTTGAACGAGTCCATAACACCATAGGTTACCACTCGTTCGAAAGGCTGACATGACCCACCATTGTTATGCACTACACTACCAAGGTATGTGTAGCCTTCGAAGACCTCAATGTGCACGCCATATGCATGAGCAGACTGAACTCTGACATCCAGTAGACCTTAACTTGATTCAGGTGACCTGGAGTCCAAGCGGTCTCACCTCTCTGTACAGTGACTCGAGGACTACAGCCAGGACCTCCGATGACTCTGCAAGATGTACACCGTCATCGGCAAAGACAAAGTCAGCGACCTTAACGTTGCCAGTTGATGGTCCGCAATGGTATTGATGGACATTTATGTCCAACATTTCTATGCAAGTATTGAAAAGTATTGGGCCGAGAACACCCTCTTCCCTCACTCCTGAATTACAGGAAGAAAAAAAAAAACGGACACGCCTTCTCTACACTTTACAGTACTCTCTTCCCCTGAGTTTAAGCCTGATAGCCAGGTATAAAGGCGATAATCTTCGCTGGAATCCCCCTAATCCATAGAGGATTCCATAGCACCCCGTTATGCTATGAGTCCATCGTCTTCATGAGATCAGCATAGGCTGCAAGAAATCCCTGTGGAAACTCACGTCGGCGCTTAACAAGAACACGAAGCTGTTGACTTACCTGGCGAACCCAGACTGCTCATGCCTGTGAATCTTTAGCAAATGTGAACGAACCCGTGCCAGCAACAGATGGGCAGTGAGCCTTGGAGCATTACAATACTATGATAATTGTCATAGTCTTGCCGGCCTCCTTTCCCATTGTAGGTAGGAATGACCAGGCCCTTTCTTCAGTCTGAGGGAATGGTACCGGACTGCCAAATAGAAAACGACGCTACACGTAATCAGCGGGACCATGGCCTCACCTCTAGCTTTCAGAAACTCCGGGTTGACGTTGCAGATGCCGGGCACATTTCCACCCTTCGACTTACAGCCTGTTTGACCTCTGTTAGAGAGGCGGAGATTCGTGTCTTGGTGGGTCGGTAACCGCCACCCGAACACAATCACTCTCCGCTGAAAGGGTCATGCATATGGAGCTGCTCAGAGCACTCAGTAAAGGAACTACATCCCTTCTCGCTTTACACTATTTGTCCATCGGTTTTCCTGATTGTACTCCACAGAGGATTTGGATCGGAGTTTCTTCAGGGTAAGCAAGCCAGCCTGAGGTCATTTGCATTAAAATGGCCCATGACATCCTCAGCCCAGACGTACCTCTCCTTATCCGTCCTCGCGAGAGCTCTAGTCTTCCGTTTATGAGTCCTGTATTGGTCCAGTGTGGCAAAAGAACTCACCTTTGTACTCTCCAGTGTCTCTCGTTACGCCACACCACTCCTCGACGTTGGACCTTCCAATGCAGTGAAAGGGTTTACAATGTACAGAAGCAAAGAACAGGAACTACTGTCTCGGGTTTCACAGAGTTCGTTGTTTTCTTTTGTGTGTCAGTACTGCCGAAGTCGTGGGATCATTTTTCCCTGTTCCTCCTACTCTTATTCCTCCTCTTCGTTATCTTCCTCTTCCCCTTCTTCCTCCTCTTTCTCCTCTTTATCATCTTCCTCCTCCTCCTCCTCCTCCTCCTTTTCCTTCTCTTCCTCCACCTTCCTTTCCTCTTCCTCTTCACTTTCATTTCCTTTTGAACTCACTTGGTCATCAGTTCGTTAGACCTCATCGATGACCACCATTCATCACAAGAACATCAACTACTTCTCCTTTCGTAAAGGTTATTTATTAATTAAAATAACAAAAAAGCCATAATGTTTTGAAAAACGCCAGGGGTTCTCTCTCTCTCTCTCTCTCTCTCTCTCTCTCTCTCTCTCTCTCTCTCTCTCTCTCTCTCTCTCTCTCTCTCTCTCTCTCTCTGTGTGTGTGTGTGTGTGTGTAGTAGTAGTAGTAGTAGTAGTAGTAGTACTACGACCTTTAAATATTTATCCCCTAATGACCCTCTGTAGTAGGTAGCCCAATTATTTCATACACACACATAGACACGCACACACATACTTATATGTATGTATGTGTGTGTGTGTGTCTATACTTAAAAACAAGTCATTTGGGGAAAAGAAAAGGTGTTTCTATCCGTTATTTTGTTCATTTCCATGTATCTCCCTTCCTCCTCTAAATAAATTCTCCTGGCGGCGGCATCCAGAACAAATGTTTGTTTCAGAGCAGTGGGTGTGTTCAGAAAAGGACTCTTCTTATACGCTCTATTGTTTTCGGTGGTACTTCGTAGACGAAGATGGCGACCTTATCCTTCATCAGAGTATAAGGAAACTTGCTCAAAGAGGGGATTTAGGTGCAGAAGCATCTGCACACACACTTGGCCACAACAACTGACATCCGATGGCAAAGGATGTCCAAGACAATCGGAGGTTGTGTGTAACTGCAGTGCCATGACAGAACTACGTCAGTGGCTGGAGCCTGCCTACGCGTAGTACGCCACGGGCCTGGGGAGGCATAGTTATACAAGCGGCCTCAATTCGCCTGGTTACAATGGTAAAGGGCTTACAGAAAGATTTAGTGGTTAGGTATTGGCCTTTCCACTCAACAGAGATACCGACATTTTGTCCATGACTGCTTATTAGCGATGGGCAGAAGGTCACCGCATTTTTCATAGCTAGCCATACTGTGTGGTTGTAATAGATTACAATGAGGTTATAGTACCTGATCAAGCTTACAGGAGACGTTTGGTTCATTATGAGGTCGGATGCAAAAAAAAATTATGATAATCATAGCAGGAAAATAACAATAATAACTATAATAATAGTAACAATAATAATAACAATAAAGCTGTAAAACGCCCAAACATACAAATAAAACGAGGCATAAATGAAAATTAAGCTGTTGACAGATATCACAGTATATTCTTTACGTGTTTATCCAACTGAATCTTAAAACTAAGAACTGCTTGGCTCCCGCTCTCTTGCTTGCAGAACTTGGGGGGATGAGGAATGCGGGGCTGCCTGTCCCCAGTGTGGGTGGAAGGTTGAAAGCTTATCTGTGCATGTGTGTGTTCTTCTTCTTCATGTTCTTGTTCTCGGGTGTGGAGGGAGTGGAGTGGCCTGTTGGTGCACAGTGTGTGTGTGTGTTCGTGTTCTTGTTCTTCTTTTGGGTGTGTAGGCGGGTTATCTTGTTGGTGCACACTGTGTATGTGGGTTGTTCTTGGGTGTGTAGATGTCTTTCCTCTTGGTGCAATGTTTGTGTGTGTATATCTGTTCTTATTTTTTTTTGGGGTATGTACGTGGTTTGTCCTGTTGGTGCAGTGTGTGTGTGATTCACCATGGTCTTGGATCACGTGTTGGACTCGTGATCGACAGCTATTTCCCTCCTGAAAGAGAGCTCAGAGTTCATATATGACCGATGTATGGGTAATGCAGTGACCTTACACGCGCACACACACCCAACTCCCCGCCCACGAGAGTTGGAGTAACAACTCGCAGCGATACTGAAATTATTTCAGCCCTGGGCGGCATTCGAACCCAGACCGCCTTAGTGGCAGCCGAGAACTTTACCAACCGTGTGTGTGTATGTGTGTGCGCAAAAGACCGCTATCTGAAAGAGGGATCCTGAAGCCAGACACGACGAAGGGTTCTCGACATTCTGTAAGGGCAGACTTATCAGATCTCTTGCAGAATATTGATGTCAGTCTTGAAGGACAAAGTTGAAGCCTCGGTCTGTCTGTGACCTTAGGACAGTAACACTTGGAGCCTTTGTTAGTTATTCATTTATCCTTTTATTTATTTATATATTATGTATTCATTATTATTACTATTATTATTATTATTATTATTATTATTATTAATAGTATATTTCCATAGTCTCTAGATTTAACGTTTGGTGTTTGGTGCCATGGACTGATTAATTCTCTCTTGGCTAAAGACAACGAATTTATTCAGATATCCCCATTCTTTCCCCGTAGTTACACTATTGTCGATAACAAAGGCTTACCACGATCAAGTAACCTTTTCTTTACCTAGAGACCGCCCCGGAAGTGAACAAGACCCGCGTGGGAAAAAAAAAGAAAAAAAAAGGAGAGAGCAAGAAGAAATCACCACACGGTGCTCAGCGCTTCCTGGTGTAAGCTCTCCGCAACAGCTTTACTTGTTGATTGCGGCAGAGTTTGATAGAAGGCCACGTAATGAGGGAGAGCTCATTAATGCGGCCTTGGCACTCTCTGTTGGCACTCTACTGTATGGTTTCCAGTCTTTTGGAATTATCCTCAATGAAGGTCTTCTTTGTTCTCTTTACAAAACGATCGTTGTGTTCGTCTCTCTCTTTCTCTCTGTGTCTCTCTCAATCTGTGTGTGTGTGTGTTCGTTCGGGTTGTGTTTCATTCCCCCTTTTCCCTTTCTCTCCCCATGATGTGAATTGTACAACGAACACCTGTGAACTATTTAGTCTCGAATTACAAAATCACATATATGACGAATGTAGGGCACCATGACGGAAGTTCAGAGTGTGTGTGTGTGTCTGTGTGTGTGTGTGTGTGCGTGTGTGTGTGTGTGTGTGCGTGCGTGCGTGTGTGTGTGCGTGTGTGTGTGTGTGTGTGTGTGTGTGTGTGTGTGTGTGTGTGTGTGTGTGTAATTTTTTAACTCGCATAACTCCTGAGCGTTCGCCAAAATTGCACTAATAAAACTTTTCTCGCCATCCGAACGGTGTGATTGATGAAGTGGTCTAGGAACGCTGTCCTTCGACATTTGTTGCGTCTTTTGGTATATAGAGTATTGATTACAGCTTTCTTTAGTTGACCGTTAAATAAACGAAACATTGATGATAATGATGGCGATAATATAGTAGTAATAGTAATAATGATAATTATAATAATAGGGATTATAATTATAATGATAATAACAATAATAATAATAATAATAGTAGTAATAGTGATAATGATAATAACGATAATATTGATAGATAATGATAATAATAATAGTAATAATTAATAATAATAATAATAATAAAACATACATACCAAAGGCACTTTCACCTATGTTAGGAGAATGGGGTATTACTATAATGATATAATAATAGTAATAATCGTAATCGCAATAACAGTAATATGATCGTGGTGTCATAATATTGGGTTGATAGTAATAATATTTTCTGTTGTAATTTCAATGAAGGTAATTGTAAAATTGATACAAACTATGGTATAATTTGAGTAATAGATTGAGAATCGTACTACTATGAAATATTTGTGATAATAATAATGATATAATGGTAAAACTGATTTAATGAAGAAGAAATAATTAACAATAATATTTATATGAAAAGTGAATTATTTTTGTAGTAGTAGTTATGATATCTGTGAATTTCGTTTCGGGGATTTAAGCACTACCAGTGGATTCATTTGGCGCCAACCAGCATAAAATCTATAATAACAAACCCACCGTCCCGGTTGACAAAGTAATTAATATAGTCATTCTACCTTGCAAGGTGGAGCCGATGATGATTCAAATTCGTTGCACCTTGTTGCACCTTGTTGCGCCTTGTGGCAGAAGGCAGACCCTGCAACTGCGAGAGATCAACTGATAGAGCCTGCAACCGTTGCATCTTGACGTCTCGCTTGCAAAGGAGCGACCGTTACTCGCCGCTCGCGTTCAAAATGTCAAATTTTCAAATTTCATATTTACCCTCAACGGTTGTGCGGTGATGGACGGGAGCCTGATCTTACGGTAGTTCTTTTTCTTTCGTCATTTCTCTTCCGTCTCTCGTCCTCTCTCTTTTTCTCTTTCTCTGTCTGTCTCTGTCTCATTCTCTCCCTCTATGTACTGTATAGTATATAGCCATTTTTTTCTCCCTCTCCCTCGTTCCCCTTTCTCTCTCTCTCTCTCTCTCTCTCTCTCTCTTTCTCCCTATGTCGTCTCTGTCCCTTTCTCCTTCTCTCCCTGTCTCTATCTTTATGTCTATCTCTTTCTCCCCCTCCCTTTTTTCCCTCTATTTCTGTCGTCTCTATCGCATTCTCTCTCTCTCTCCCTCTCTACTCTTTCTTTCTCACTCTCTCCTCTCTCTCTCTCTCTCTCTCTCTGTCTGTCTGTCTGTCTCCCTCTCTCCTCTCTCGCTTTCGCTCTCGTTCTCTACCCTTTCTCTCTCCTTTCTCTTCTCTCGCTCTCTCTCTATCTCTCTTTCAATCTCTCGGTCTGTCTCTTTCTCTCCCTCTCTGTCGTCTCTATCGCATTCTCTCTCTCTCTCTCTCTCTCTCTCTCTCTGTCTGTCTCCCTCTCTCCTCTCTCGCTTTCGCTCTCGTTCTCTACCCTTTCTCTCTCCTTTCTCTTCTCTCGCTCTCTCTCTATCTCTCTTTCAATCTCTCGGTCTGTCTCTTTCTCTCCCTCTCTGTCGTCTCTGTCTCATTCTCTCCCTATATCTATATGTCTATCTTTCTCTTTCATCTCATTCTTTCCCTTTCACTATCTATCCATCTATCTATCGTCCTCCCTCTTTCCCCTATCTCCCTCTCATTCCCCCATCCTACTCTCTCCCTCTCTCTCCCCTCCCACTCTCTCTCACTCACTCCTTTTCTCTCTCCCTTTCCTCTTCTCGTCACGAATGGAAGAAAAGTTCCAGGTTACATTCGATCGACTAAAAGGAAGGCAGACCTGTGCTTACTCTTGGGCCATTGGAAACAGGCGACCAGTAACCTCTTTGTTCAGAATGGTCCCATGACTTAATAAGGACTTCTAAAGACACAAAGGACACTAAAGTCCCTTGGACAAAATGAACAAATAGTGCTTGAAGTTTAGTCGAATAACGTATGGAATTAGTTTAAAAAATGTATATATATATATGTATATATATATATATATATATATATATATATATATATATAATATATATATATATATATATATATATATATATATATATATATATATATATATATATATATATATTATGTATGTATGTGCACTTCGAGTGATTTTCTGTGCCAAAATATATATATTATAATGATATGGAAATTGTATGAATTATAATGGTAACAAAATTTTATTAATATGAAAATAATTTTTATTAATGTTATCGTTATTATATGTAATATGGATATTGTCGTCATCATCATCTTAATTATTACCATCCTTATCATCACTTAAAAGCCAAATTTTGTAAAGCGAAACGTATTTAAGAAATTTATTTTTAGAATTTTAATTTTCTCTTTCCAGGTAAGTTGAGGGACTCGGGCTGGAAATGACACGTGGAGGACCAGGAGGTGAGTGTTGCTCTCTCTTTCTCTAATTCTCTATCTCTCTCTATCTATCTATCTCCCTCTCTCTCACTATCTCTCTCTCTCTCCTCTCTCACTATCTCTCTCCTCTCTCTCTCTCTCTCTCTCTCTCTCTCTCCCTCTCCCTTTCTGTGCCTCTCTCTCTCCTCTCTGTGCCTCTCTCTCTCCTCTCTCCCTCCCTTCTCTCTCCTCTCTACCTTCCTCTTTATCTCCCCTTTCCTCCCCGTCTCTCTCTCATTCTCTTTCTCTACTCATTCATCCTGTATCCTCTCTCCCTTCCTCTTTATCCCCCCTCTCTCTCTCTCTCTATCTTTCTCTCTCTCTCTCTCTCTCTCTCTCTCTCTCTCTCTCTCTCTCTCTCTCTCTCTCTCTCTCTTTCTTTCTTTCTCTCTCTCTCTCGTCGGCGTTCATTAGGAGTCCCACATTGAAAGATGCGCATTGATAACGAATCGGATGGCGGCGTCATGTGGGAAGCTGCTCCTCCGACCAGCCGCCCCTGAGAATCTTCACACCAACAAATTTTAAAGATATTCTTTATTTACTTAGTTATTTTTCCTCGCAATTCCTTATGTATTTATTGACCTATGTATACACTTTATTTCCTGATTTTTGTGTATTTGAGCTTCGCTTTGTATATGTTTTGTGAAAAGACGCGACAACTGTACTAAAGATTTTTGGACTTGGAAAAGGCATATGAGAGAGTAGAGGAAGGGAGTATGAGAAAGCTAAGAGCCTATAGCAAGGAAAAGAAACTTCGAAGTAGTGAGGAATTTCTATGTTGATTGCGAAGCTTTTGTGAGATTTGTCAATAAGGAATGGAGGATTTATCTGTATACCAAAGGTTTCTCCACCTTATAAGGGAGGTAGCCTACCATGGCATTCACTTGCTCCGATGCACCCCACTCCCGTGCGTCACCAATTTGTTCCCCATTTTTTGTTGGCTCCTCTTGGATGAAGGATCATCTCTCTCTTCCGGGGTCAGAAGCAATGCAGCTCAAGGTGAAAGTTGGGTTAGTGCAGGGGTGTGCAATGTCGCCATGGTTGTCTAACTTGCGTGATCTAAGAGGTAAACGGATGGGTGAGTTGGTGGGTAAGGCTGGAGGAAAATAGGAAGAGTGGATGCCAAGGATCCTATTATATGTGCATGACATTGTTCTTCCCTCAAAGACAATATATATACATACATATATATATATATATATATATATATATATATATATATATATATATATATATATATATGATTTTTTTTATATGGAATCTGAAAGTCCAACGTTTGAGTAAGGTTACAGTGGAAGCCAAGAGTTGACATACACTTGTATAATGAGATAATGGACCAGGTAGGTCACAGGAGAGATCTAGGTACTGATTCACCAGTGGGAGACTTCAGGTCGAGACAGGTCATAGAGTGATGGAGGGAGTGGGAGGCGCCCCAAGACAAGTAAGGAGGTAAAAAAATAAATAAATAAAGCGGTGAAAGGAGTACCTGTTGTGTCTGGGAGTGAAATCTGAGTGAATTTTGCATCTGAGTAAGGTCCCTTTGGAGACAGCAGAAGAGGCGAGTTGAACACGTAAGGTACCCCCCGCCTCCCTTTTTCCAATTGTCGATCACCAGCGGTTCTGTCCTTGGTAACACTGTCGCGGCCAAGAGATGGAGTGAACGCTGAAACTATCGGTTGTTTTAAGAAAAGGTTAGACAACTTTTTGGATGGAGATGACAGGTGGTCATGGGCATGGAACTGCCTAGTGTAGGCCTTATGGTCTCTTGCAGTCTCCTTCATTCTTAGGGTAGAAGCCCAAAATTGATCAGAAACCCTTTTTTGAATTAAGAGTAGTCTTCAGTTGTCAAAGAATAATGTGTAACTCTGGTCCGTGTAGGTGCCATGAAGGTCCTTAAAGGTCAGCACCCCTCACTGGGAGTGGGACGAAGAGTGGGGAGGAGGAGGAGGAAGAACAGGAAGGAAAAGGATAGGGGGAGGAAGAGAAGAGTGGGGAGGAGGAGTAGGAACAGGAAGGGAAAGGGTAGGAGGAGGAAGGGCAGAAGAGAGAGAAGGAAGAAGAGGAGGGGGAGAGCAGAAGGAAGAAAAAGAGGAAGAGAGAAGAAGAAAAAGAGTGAAGGAGAAGGGGCAAGGAGAGGAAGAAAAGGAAAAGAAAAAAAGGAGGTGGAGATGGACGAAAAGGAGGAAGAGGAGGAGGAAGAAAAAGGAGGAAGACGAACAGGAGAAAAAAAAGAAGAGGAGAGAAAAAATTGGGGAAGGTGAACTAAAAGAGGATGGGGAGAAGTGGTAAAGAGAGGAAGAAGGGGAAAAAGAAAAGGGAGAGGAGGAGGAAAAAACTGGGAAGGAGAAGAAAAAGGGTTAAGGGAAGGAGAAGAAGAAGAAGAAGAAGAAAAGGAGAGGAGGAGGGGAAGAAGACGAAGAAGACGAACTGGGGAAAGAGAAGACGAAGGATTAAGGGAGGAAGAAGAAGAAAGGAGGAAGAAGAGGAGGCGGTAAGGAAAAAACTGGGGAAGAAGAAGACAAAAGGTTAAGGGAGGAGGAAGAAGAAGAAGAAAGAGGAGGAGGGGAGAAGGAGGAGGAGGAGGAGTAAGGGGGGTGGGGGTCCTCCTCGCCGTGTTTCCCATCAACGTTGGGAAGTGTTGGTGACGTCACTGGCGTCTTTTGGGGCCCAAGATGGAGTCTTGGAGGAGATGCCATTCACTCTTCATTATGCCATTTTATTCATTATTTGTCTCAAATGAGACCTGTGACCA
>NC_134785.1:27436038-27446038 GCF_046742065.1 Oratosquilla oratoria
TCCTCCTCCTCTTCCCTCTCCTCCTTCTCCTCCTCCTCCTCTTTCCCCCTTCTACTCATCCCCTTCCTTCTCTTTCCCTCTTTCTCCTTTTCCTCCTCCTTTTTCTCCTCCTCCAACTCCTCTTCCTTCTCCTCCTCCTCCTCCTCCTCTTCTTCTTCCCCTTTGCCGCCTCAGTCCACCGCCCTCCCTCCTGTTACAAGGCGGTTTTATTTGGCTATTTGGGGAACGAGAGGGGGTGGGGGTGGGAGAGGGGGAGGGGGAGAGGTTCCAGCGTTCTCCTCCTCCTCCTCCTCCGCCTCCGTCTGTTTCTCCTCGTTCTTCGTCCTCGTGTCCTGTTTCGCTTTTTCTCCTTCATCTTCTTCTCCCTCTCTTTCTCACCTTCTGCTTCTTCTTGCATGGCTTTGGCTCCAAGTTATCCACAGGGAGAGAAGAGCTGGTGAACTTCAGGCATTAACAACAACTCTCCTCTTCCTCCTCCTCCTCCTCCTCCTCCTCCTCCTCTTCCTTCTCATTCTCTCCCTTCTTCTCTTCCTCTTCCCTCTTCTCGGTTGTCCTCCATTTGCCTTCTCCCTCTCCTCTTTCTCATCATCTTCTCCTCTTCCTCTTCGTTCTCTTCCTCTTTCTCTCTCTTCACCCTTTGCCCTTACTTACCCACCTCTCTTCCTCCATCCTCTTCCCGTCCTTTTCCCCTCTTCCTCCTCCTCCTCCCACACTTATTTTCCTCCTCTTCCTCTTTGTACGGCTTTCCCTTCCCCTCCTCCTTCTCCTCCTCCTTCTCCTCCTCCTTCTCCTCCTCCTCTTTCTCTTTCTACCCTTTTTCCTCTTGTTGCTCTGGCTCCCCCTCCATTAACTCACCGTCTTCTTCTTCCTCCTCCTCCTCCACCTCCTCTTATTCCTCATCCTTTTCCCCGTCGTCCTCTTCCTTTCCTCATCCCTTTCGCCCCCTTAGTTGTCCATCTTCTTCCTCTTCTTCTTCTCCTTATTCTCTTTCTTCTTCTTCTTCTCCTTCTTCTTCTTCTTCTTCTCTTTCTTCTTCTTCTCTTCTTCCTCCTCCCTCTCCTCCTCCTCCTCTTCTTCCTCTTCCTCCCCCTCCTTCTGCTCCTCCTCTTCTCATCCCTCTTGCTCCCTCTCTTCCTGTCTCTCTCCCTCTCTCTCTCTCTCTCTCCCTGGCGGGCCTGGCCGATCCATACCCGTTTCCTACTTTATCTGAGAAACCGATTTTTCTCTTTGATCTTTATTCTCCTCCTCCCCCCTCTTCCTCCTCCTCCTCCTCATACTCCTCCTCCTCCTCCTCCTACTCCTCCTCCTCCTCCTCCTCCATTTTGCCGTTCCCTTTCCTCTCTTCCTCCTACTCTAGTTTCTTAACACCTCCTGCTCCTCCTCCTCCTCCTCGCCCTCTGTCTTCTCTTTCTCCCTTTCGCTTAGTTTTTGGCTTAACCCCCCCCCGCCATAGCCCTCCTCCTCCTCCTCCTCTCTCCTCCTCCTCCTCCTCCTCTCTCCTCCTCCTCTTCGTCCACCTTCCTTTTCTCTTTTTTCCATTCGTTTCCTTTCTCCCACTTCTCCACCACCTCCCCTTCCTCATTCTCCTCCTCCTCCTGCTTTCCCTCACCTTTCCTCTCTCCCTTCACCCTCCTCCTCCATACCCTCCTTCTTGCCCTACTCCTTGTTACCCTCCTCTTCCTCCTCCTCCCTCTCCTCCTCCTCATCCTTATCCTCCTCCTCACCCTCCTCTTTACCCTTCTCATCTCCTTCTTCATCCACCCTCCCAGACACCTTCTTCCTCCTCCTTCTCCTCCCCCTCCTCGTCCTCTGCCCAAACCATCTTTTTTACGTCTCTTCCTCCTCCTCCTCTTCCTCACCCTCCTCTCTTCCTTCTCACCCACCCTCCTACTCATTTTCTTCCTCTTCCTCCTCCTCCTCCTCCCAAACATTTTTATTTTCATCTCGTCTCCTTTCATTCTTTTCCCTCCTCCTCTCTCTTCTCCCTTCTCTCCTTTTTCTTCCTCCGCTTCTTCTCCCTCTTCTCCTCTCCCTCTTCTCCCTCCTCTCCCTCTTCTTCCTCCTCCTCTCTCTCCCCTTCTCCCTCCATCTCTCCCTCCCCTTCTCCCTCTTCCTCTCCATCTTCTCCCTCCTCCTCCCCCTCACCTTCTCCCTCTTTCCCCCTCCTCTTTTCACTCCTCTCTCTACTTTTCTCCCTCCTCCTCTCCCTCTTCTACCTCGTCTTCTCCCTCCTCCATTCCCTCTTCTCGCTCCTCCTCTCCCACTTCTCCCTCCTCGTCTCCCTCTTCTTCCTCCTCCGTATCCTTTTCTCCTTCCTCCTTACCTTCTTCTCCCCCCTCTCCCTCTTCACCATTATCCTCGCCCTCTTCTCCCTCCACCTTTCAATCTTCTCCCTCTTCCATAAAATCTTCTATCTCTTCTTCTCCCTCCTCCATATCCTTTTCTCCCTCCTTTCCCTCCTCCTCTTCCTCGTCTTCTCCCTCCTCCTCTCCCTCTTCTCCCTCCGCCTCCTCATCCTCCTTTTTTCCTTCCTTATCTCCCTCCTTTTCTCCCTCCTCCTCTCCCTCTTCTCACTCCTTTCTTCCCTCCTCCTCTCCCTCTTGTCCCTTTCCTCCTCTCCCACTTCTCCCTCTTCTCCCTCCTCCCCTCCCACTTCTTCCTCCTCCTCCTCTTCTTCCTCTTCCTGTCTCTATTTTGGCCTCGTTATGTCTCATCATCGACGTTTCCTCGCCCCGTCAGCGGAAAGCGCCCCAACACTTCGGCGTCAGCTCTGTCAGACGACTGGCGACTGACACTCTCTCTCTCTCTCTCTCTCTCTCTCTCTCTCTCTCTCTCTCTCTCTCTCTCTCTCTCTCTCTCTCTCTCTCTCTCTCTCTCTCTCTCTCTCTCTCTCTCTCTCTCTCTCTCTCTCCTCTCTCTCTCTCTCTCTCTCTCTCTCTCTCTCTCTCTCTCTCCCTCCCACTCTATCTTACTTGGTCTGCTTCGAGAATGTTCTCGTGACAGGTGCATGTATGGTTTCATAAATTGGTGTTGTGTGTTGTCATTAGGATTATTTTCTATTTATTTTTTGTATGAATTTAATAATTCAATATGTTATTTATCCATTTATTAATAGCACCGGTAGACTCAAGAAGACCGACTAAATATTTTTTTTTTGGCTAACGCTAAATTTATTGATTTATTCATTTAAGTACTTATTTATTTATTTATTCATTTATTTGTGTGTCATTGTGACAAATGGAAATAAGCTCCACCGCAAGGACTCGAACCTTTGCCTTAGCTTTCATAATAAGCAGTCGCCAAGGCAAAGTTTCGAGTCCTTGCGGTGGAACTTATTTCCATTTATTTATTTATATTACCCCCGGGAAAGGAGTCTACGAGAAAGAAGGACATAAGTACGTTATGGGGGTGGGGGCACTGCCTCTGACACAGTGCCACTGTTTGTCGGGTGCCAGGTTGCTCGTTCTGTGTCACATGGAACTTGGTACCCTCCTTGTGTCACCCATAGTTTCCGATGGAGCGCACGCGCGCACACACACACACACACACACACACACACACACACACACACACACACACACACAGCAGTGGTTAGAGATCCCGGCTGCTACTACGGCGGTCCGGGTTCGTATCCCGTCCAGGGCTGAAATAATTTCAGTATTGCTGCAGCGCTGCGAGTTGTTACTCCAAATCTCGTGGGTGGGGAGCTGGGTGTGTGCGTGTAAGGTCACAGCATTACCCATAGAATGGTCATATATGAGCTCTGAGCTGTCTTCCGGGAGGGAAATAACTATCGATCACGAGTCCAACACGTGATCCAAGATCATGGTGAATCACATGCACGCGCACATTCTTTACTGTATTGGGCTTCTCCTCCTCCACATCCTCTTCCACCTCTTCCACCTCCTCTACCTCCTCTTCCACCTCCTTGTTCTCCTCTCATGCTGCTCTTCCTCTCCTCCTTCTCCCCCTCCTCTTGTTCCACCTCCTCCATCTCCACATTTTCTTCTCCTCCTCCTCCTCTTTTCCTCCTCCTCCTCCTCCTCTTTTCTTCCCGCTCTTTTCCTCCTCCTCCTCCTCCTCCTCCTCCTGCTCCTCTTCTCCTCCCCCTCGTTGTCTTCCTCTTCATTGACGTCCCCTCCGGTCATCTTTCCTTGTTGGCTTTCTCTCTTCGTCTCCCGCCTGTCCACACCTGCTCCTCCCTTTCTCTCTCTCTCTCTCTCTCTCTTTTTTTTTTTTTTTTTTTTTTACAATCCATTCCGCCGTGTTCACTCATCCCCCTTCTCTTCTCTTCTCTTCTCTTCTCTTTATCCCTCTTCCGTTCTGACGCATTTTTTCTTTATCCTCTCGTATTTCATATATATATATATATATATATATATATATATATATATATATATATGTATGTATATATAATATATATATATATATATATATATATATGTATGTATGTATAACATGGTTACGTACATATACACACATGTACAAGTTGTTAAGCAATTTTTTAACAAAACAATTACCTAGTTTGCCCTTTGACGAACTAAAGTTCATACTATTGTTGTTATTATTGTTGTTGTTATTATTATTGTTGTTATTATTGTTGTAGTTGTTATTAAACACGTTTATGGCTGGATTCAGTAACATTTGTGTTCAACAATGAATATCACGTAATGGATTTGTTTTACATCGTAGTACTTAGGGTCAAGGTTACTGAATTGAACTCCCTGACGTCGGGCATAAAGTATATCAAGGGCGCCATGAATGGATTGAATAACGAAAATTGAATTGAAAGGAAGAGAAGAGGAGGGTGAGAGGGAGAGGTGGATGGAGGTAGAGGGTGGGAGGAGGAGGTGGATGGACAAGAATAGAAGAGAAGGCCGAGTAAACGTGAGAAAGGAGGAGGAGGAAGAAGAAGAAGAAGAAGAAGAAGAAGAAGAAGAAGAAGAAGAAGAAGAAGAGGAGGAGGAGAAATGGAGTTAAGTGAAAAGTGAGAGGGAGAGGAAACAGGAATAGAAAGAACGGAGGAGGAGGAAGGAGGAAACGAAGAGGAGGAGGAGAAGGAGGAAACGAAAGAGGGGAGGAAGCAGAACGGATAATAACGAAAGTCGGAACGAAAAGGGAGATAGAAAGAGACGAGGATAAAGGTGGGAATAAGAAGGACGGAAGGAAGGGAGGAAGAAGAAAGGAAGAAAGAAGAGGAGAGATGAAAGAGAACGAAAGGGGGGAAGAGAGGCATAGACCGAATGAAAGAGGTGGAAAGGAAAAAGAGAAGAAAGGAGAAAGAGCAATAACGGATAGGCCCGAGGAGGAGGGAGGGGGGGTTCTGCCCCTCCTCCTCCTCCTCCTCCTCCTCCTCCTCCTCCTCCTCCTCCTCCTCCTTCTCCTTCTCCTCTTCCTCCTCCCCCTTCTCACACTTCCACCCACTCCCTCCAATACGGACCCTCTCTCCCTCTGTCTGTCTGTCTGACTGTTTCTCTTTTTTTTATATCTCTTCCCCCTTCCATGCACCTCGTTTTCTCTTTAATTTTCTTTGTCGTCTTCCTCCTCTTCCTCTCACTGTCTAATGTTCTGTAGCTGTCTCTTTGTCTCTATTTATATCTCTCCTACCACCTCTCCCTTTCTCTCTCTCTCTCTCTCTCTCTCTCTCTCTCTCTCTATATATATATATATATATATATATATATATATATATATATATCTGACTATGTCTTTTCCTCCCATTGTTTAATTATCTCTCTGTCTTTGTCCCTGTCTCTCTCGGTCTCCCTCTTTCTGTTTATCTGTCTTTATATCTCCCTTCCTCGTCTTCTTCTTCTCGTCCTTTCACCGTCCATCTCACCCGAAAGGAAACGAAGAAGAGCGGAAGAGAAAAAATGACGGAGACGAAAGGGATAAAATGAAGATATGAGCCAAGATAGGGTGAGAGAGAGAAAGAGGGAGAGAGAGAGAGAGAGAGAGAGAGAGAGAGAGAGAGATTTGAACAAAGACGAATAAATTGAGTGAGTAGAGGGGAAGAATACACGCACACACACACGCACACACACACACACACACACACACACACACACACACACACACACACACACACACACACACACACACACAGCATTATAGGTAAATCGTGCCATATGTGACCCTGGGTTCTCATTCGGGAGGGCAATAGCTCTCGATCACGAGTCCAAAACGTGATCCAAGACCGTGTTGAATTACACACGCACGCACACATACACACGGATTGCTCGTGTAGTGGATAGCGTCGAGGGCTCCTAAAGGTGTTGACCTGAGATCGGTTCCCCACTCAGGGATGGAAAACTTCTTTACTGTTATTTTTCCTTGGAGCGAGTGGTTTTTGTGATTCACCATGGTCTTGGATCACGTGTTGAACTCGTGATCGACAGATTTTAACCTCCCGTATGAGAGCTCAGAGCTCGTATAACCGATCTATGGGAAATACTGTGACCTTACACGCACACACACACACCCAACTCCCCGCCCACGAGAGTTGGAGTAACAACTCTCAGCGCAGCGATACTGAAATTATTTTAGCCCCGGGCGGGATTCGAAGCCGGACTGCTGTAGTGGCAGGCGAGAATTCTAACCACTGCTGTGTGTGTGTGTGTGTGTGTGTGTGTGTGTGTGTGTGTGTGTGTGTGTGTGTGTGTGTGTGTGTGTGTGTGTGTGTGTGTGTGTGTGTTTAATCACTGCATTACCAATAGATCTATCTTCGTAAGAGATGTGAGTTCTCATTTGTCAAATACAAATGAAATCCTCGGGGTGGGGTGGGGGATTCACCCGTGAAGAGGTGCATACACATGCCAGGGGATTTTTCCCCCCTATAAGGGAGGTAGCCGAAGTCAAAAGGCATAAATTCACCCCCTCCCATTTCATCCCCACACACTCCACTCCCATTCACCCCTCCCTTTGCCCAGGGTCAAAAGCAATGCAGGAAGACACAGCACAAAAAATGGAAGCAAAATTGAAGGAGAACGTGGGGGGGAGGAAGAGGAGGACCCTGAGGATTCGGCTTTCAAACATAAGGAACACATGAGCATTTTATGAGGGACTGAGAGGATCTTGTCATGAAACTATTCCACATACTGGAGTGGAGGGGAGTGGAGGACCTTATGTGGAGTGAATGGAGGTGGTGGGAGAAGTAGTACATGCAATGATGTTTAGTTCCTTTGCATTTACGCGCGCACACAGACACACATGCACACACGAACGCACACAAACTCACATACACACAAACACACACAAGCACACACACACGAGCACACACACACGAACACACACACACGAACACACACACACACACACGCACACACACACATAAACATGCATGTACACATGTAGATATGCGTGCCGAGATCAGTGTGTGCATTTACCTAATTTACCTAATTGTAATGTACCGGATAGAGCTACACTCCTGGGGACCTGTGGCTTGCAGCTTCTCCTCAGGCTGTGTCGTCTTTTCATCTATTCAGGGATTTGTTGCATGTATAAAGAAAACTGTGTGTGTGTGTGTGTGTGTGTGTGTGCTCGCATGTGTATGTGTGTGTGTGTGTATGTGTGCATGCGTATTTATGATTAATCACTGATCACGTGTAGGACTCGTGATCCGCAGCTATTAGCCTCCCGGATGAGAGTTTGCAGTTCATACATGGCCCGATCTATGGGTAATACTGTGACCACACACACACACACACACACACACACACACACACACACACACACACACACACACACACACACACACACACACACACACACACACACACACACACACACACACACACACACACACACACACACACACACACACACACACACACAAAAAAAAAAAAAAAAAACTTGCCCACCAGGATTGGAGTGCCGGATCGGAGTGCAGCGATGATGAAATTTTTTCAGCACTGGACGAGGCTCGAACCCGGATCTCTGTTTATTTAATTATTTATTTATTTATTTTTCAGCCCTGGTCGAGGCTCTAACTCGGATCGCTAGATTAGCTGTAGCGCGCGGTACCACTACACTATCGAGCTGTGTGTGTATGTGTGTGTTGTACTCGTACTCGGTACAGAGTACTCGCTTTGCACTGACACCGATATACTCTCCGGCCAGTGTCCCTGACCATTAGACTCTGTTATGTAGCTTATCTTTCATCGTTCTCTGTTGTCGCCAGACGATTTTATACACACGAAACCCGGGTATGCGATCTGGTGCCTCTGGTCTGTCCAAGGCACTTTTGTTGCTGAATGAAAGCGCCTGGGTCTTCTGCAGTATATAAGGTTTGCAATTGCAATTGGAAATATTAAATGGAAAACGATGGACGAAATTAGCAAGGCTTCGTGTGGTTCATATTAAAGCTGTGTGCGTGCGATTCGCCATGGTCTTGGATCACGTGTTGCACTCGTGATCGACAGCTATTTCCCTCCCGGAAGAGAGCTCAGAGCTCATATGTGACCGATCTATGGGTAATGGTGTGACCTCACACGCGCACACACACGCCCAACTCCACGCCCACGAGAGTTGGAGTAACAACTCGCAGAGCAGCGATACTGAAATTATTTCAGCCCTGGGCGGGATTTGAACCCGGATGTGTGTGTGTGTGTGTGTGTGTGTGTGTGTGTGTGTGTGTGTGTGTGTGTGTGTGTGTGTGTGTGTCCGTGTCCACTTGTAGTTGTATCGTGCCTGTTCTTTTATAAAGAAGTAGATAAATCAATAGATAAGTTGTTTGACAAAGGAGAACAGTTTCCCACTAATTGGGGAGTAACCTAAGACGAGAGTATAGAGGACAAATGTAGTTTTTAATCACTGTGAAGTCTCACGTGTAAACAATCTCTCTCTCTCTCTCTCTCTCTCTCTCTCTCTCTCTCTCTCTCTCTCTCTCTTCCGTGTGATAAAATTTTAATCAACTGTGGGGGAGTAACTGCACTACTGTGAAGGAATTGTAGAAAATATAGAAAATGAAGAGGGAGGGGGGAGGCAGTGACATTGGTAAAGTGTTCTGGTGTGTTTGTACAGCGATCATGTGTGTGTGTGTTTGTGTGTTTGTGTGTGTGTGAATGTATATACTTGTATATTTATGTGTGTGTGTATTTATGCGCGTGTTTATATATATATATATATATATACGTATATGTGTGTGTGTGTGTGTGTGTGTATGTATGTACATGCGTGTATATGTGCATGTGTATATATATGTGTGTGTATCTGTGTGTGTGTGTCAAATTGTCCGGAAATAGATTCAATTTGGAAGTAGGTAGAAACAACTTTGCCAACCGTGTAGTTAATGAATGGAATAAACTTCCTGCACAAGTAGTGCAATGCAGTTCAGTTCGAAGCTTTAAGAATAATTTAGATAAACACCTAAGCAAGATGCTGTAACGATTATAATTTATTTTATATTATTTGTTTTGTTTTGTTATCATTTGTCTGTGATTTTCATTTGTTATTAGTTATATGTCAATTTATTATTATTTGCTATTTACCTGTTTGTTTATTATTTAACTATATCTATGCATTTATTTATGTATTTTATTTGTTATTATAGTTTTATTTATTATTTTATTATTATAAAAAAAAATTCGCATCCGACCTAGATATGAAACAAAAGGTCTCCTGTCGGCATGCTCCGCCTTTGTAATCCTTCATGTGTGTGTGTGTGTGTGTGTTTCCCACTCGTATATATACTGTACAGTATATGTGTGTGTGCGAGTGTGTATACGTCCGCGATCGTTTGCCCGATTGGCGTTGTCAGTGACAATTCCCTCCTCTTGTTTTCTTGTTTTCTCTCTGCTTCTCCCTGTTCTTCATTTATAATCTATTTTGGTTAGTCATTTACTTATTTTACACTTGTCTCTGTGGTCTTGCATTTCCTTTTCTGTCTTTATTTTCTCTTCCTCTTCTTTCTTTTTTTCTCCAGTCACCTTTTTGTCTTCATCTTTTATTTCTTCTCGATTCCTTCTCTCCCATCTTCATAATCTCTCCTCTCCTCCCATCT
>NC_134785.1:27451038-27456038 GCF_046742065.1 Oratosquilla oratoria
AGAGGAGGAGCAGTAGAGGGCAGGAGGAGGGGAATAGGAGGAGGAGGAGAGGGAGGGAGGGAGGGAGGGGTAAGGGCTTGTCTCGGTCAAGTGCTTGGTCGTGGTTGACCTCTCACAATCTCGCTTGCTTGCTTGCTTGCCTGCCTGCTTGCCCGCCTGCTTGCCCTGCACTAGCGAGTGACACAACTGCCTCCGCACTGCTGGGCCACGCCCCCAGGTCATATCTTCGGCGCCATCGTCAGTATCTCCTCCTC
Organism: Oratosquilla oratoria; assembly: GCF_046742065.1. Lineage (NCBI taxonomy): Eukaryota > Metazoa > Arthropoda > Malacostraca > Stomatopoda > Squillidae > Oratosquilla > Oratosquilla oratoria. The sequence goes on from NC_134785.1 coordinate 27,451,293, forward strand.
CTCCTCCTCCTCCTCGTGCACCTCAGTTTCTTCCTCCATCACCACCACCTCCCCCATCTCATTCTCTCTCCTTCCTTCTTCTTCTTCTCCTCCTATTTCTCCTCCATCTCCTCTTCCCCTTCCATCTCCTCTTCCTTCTCCTCCTGCTCCTCTTTTTCCCTCTTCTCGTACACCTCCTGCTACTTCTACTTCTTTTTCTTCTCTTCCTCATACTTATCCTCCTCTTATCGTTTTCCTCCTCCTCCTCCTCCTCCTCCTCCTCCGTCATTGTTCTTGACATTTCCTTGGTTCGATCCTCACTCGTGGACGCCCACTCTTTCCTCGAATCTTAAAACGCCCCGGGGGCTGGGGAGGGGGGGAGAAGAGAAGAGGAAGATGACCCTCTTCTCAGCTAAATAAAATCGACTGGCACCAGCAAGGAAAGAATGTGTGAATGTTACCATCATGTCCGGGTTAATCATAGACCTATGACGACCTTCCTAGTTGAATAAAATCGCCTGTCGGCACCCAGAATAGGGTATCCTAAACTTGGATCCATCTAGGGCTGGCTGACGTCATCTTATCCTCAGCAGCCCGGGGTTCCGCGTTCTCAACCCAATAAAATCGCTTGGCGCCAGCAAATATGTGAATATCACCCGACCGGCGCCAGTCGGATCAAGCGTCTTGCGACGCATCCAAAGGGCGGAGTTCGATGACGCCTCAGTTCGCCTCAGTTCGATTTTTGCTCTCGTACTCGACGTTCTTCCCCTCCTCCCGTAGTCTTTGATATTCTTCTTGGGTACGTGGTCCTTGACGTGGTCATCCTCGACCTAGTCCTCCAGTAGGTCCTCCTCAACCTACACTAGTTCGACCAAATTCATCTTGACGAAGTCCCCATAGACTTGGTCCCTCTTGAGGTAGTTCTCCTCGAATTGGAGTCCTCCACCAAGGTCTCAATTTCTGTCTCATCTTCTTGGCCCTCAGCCTTTTCCTTCTCCTCCTCCTCCTCCTCTTCCTCCTCCTCTTGGACTTCGTCCTCAACTTAAAAACATGGACCTCGAGACTAGTCCTCTGAACCTGGTCCTCAGGCTTTCCCCTCCAAATCTCGAATTGGTGCTCGATCTGGTCCTCTACCTGATCCGAATCTCCATCCTTCACATCTAAACCTGGTCCTCGACATCTCGTCCTCGAGACCTCATTTTAGACCTGGTCCTCGAAATATTGTCCTCAACCTGATCTTTGAGACTTCGTCGTCAACCCGGTCCTCGAGGTCGTGTCTTCAACCCCATCTTCGAGATGTCGTCCTAGACCCATTTCCTCTAGACCTCATTCTCGATTTTGTCCTCGACCTTCTCCTTGATACCTCGTCCTCAGCCTAGCCCCAAGAACTCGTACTTGACCTGGCCTTTGAGACCTCGTATACAGCCTGATCCTCAAGATTTTGCATGGGACTTGGTCCTCGAGACCTTGTCCTCGACCTTGCCCTCAAACCTCGTCCTCCACCCTCGAGATCTCGTCCTCGACCTGGCCGTCAAGCCTCATCCTCGACACATTGTCCTCGATATGGCCCTCAAACCTCGTCATCAATCCTCGAGACCTTATCCTCGACCTGGCCCTCAGACCTCGTACTCGACCCTCGAGACCTCGTCCTTGATAAATAATCCTCGACCTAGCCCTCAAACCTCGTCCTCGACTCTCGAGGCCTCGTTCTCTAGATCTCGTTTTTCGACCTGGCCCTAAGTGGGACCCTGGCGGCACCGTCAGTGCCCGTCTGAGAGGCACTCCGAGTCATGTGACCGAATATGGACTGCTGCTGGTTCCAAGAGACCAAGACAGAGGTGGCTTGTATATGTGTGTGTATACGTGTGTGTATATATATATGTGTGTGTGTGTGTGTGTGCATTTGTGTGTGTGTCTTTGTGCGTTTGTATTGTGTGTGTGTGTGTGTGTGCATTTGTGTGCGTGTCCTTGTGCGCTTGTATGGGTGTGTGTGCGTTTACGTGTGTGTGTGTGTGTGTGTGTGTGTGTGTGTATACACACTACACTTGTCATTACCCCCTTCATTACCAGGTTAAACTTTTACCATTATCAGAATCCCGTTAGACAATTTTATCAGGTGACGTGTAATCTGTTAACTCAGGAAAAGAAGTTAAACTAAAAAGTTAAACCAATTCTAAATTAAATAAGTTAATTTAACTTCTTTATAGGAAAGGAAGTTTCACTTTAACCATTTCATAGGGAAGGAAGTTCAACTTAAACCATATCAGAGGGAAATAACTTGAAGTTATCCTTTTCCTAAGTAAAAAAGATTAATTTAGACCCCGTCTAGGGAAAATAAATTTAACTTAAACCACTTCTTAGGAAATTAAGTTTTACTTGAAGTACCTCTAAGGAAAAGAAGTTTAACTTTAACCACATCATAAGAAGTTTAATTTAAACCACTTTGTCGCTGGGCTCAATCCTTGACTGGCTTAAGCTTAAAAAAAAAAAAAAAAAAAAAAATGTTTATGAAGAAAATCTTGATGTCCTTGGGCAAGAGCCTACACCTGAATAAAATCGTCTAGCGACAAGCATAATAAAGATTATAAGTTGCGTCACCCTTTATAAGAGGTTGATGATTCCTTATCATAAATATAATCTTCATGATTTAAGATATATGTACTTGTGTGTGTGTGTGTTTGTGTTTTATATATTACTAAATCCGTGACTGTCAGAACAAATGTATTAATTGCAAATAAATAAATAAATTAATGAATGAGTAGATAGTGAAATTTGGGATTTTCCTGGGCTGAATGAAATTGTTTGACAAACGCTAGCATAAAATATATAAACTCGGCAATAACAAGGACTAAGCTCAGTTGTATTACATCCAGAAAGATTTATCTGAACCCTGTGATTTAGTGCTTGTGCTTATAACACACGTGCACAAACATTGATGTACACAGTTTTTATGTGTACAGATATATGCGTGCGCACACACACTCAGACATGCGCACGCGTACATACACACACACACACACATACATACATACATACATACATACATACGTAGATACATATATAATTCATACATACACAAACACACACACACACATAAACGTACACGCACCCATTATGAGAGCTGCCTCGTATAGTTGTGTGTGTGTGTGAGAGAGAGAGAAATGTCAACTACATACATACATACATACATACATACATACATATACCAAGGGCTTTTTTCCCCTTTCCAGGGAGGTAGCCAAAATCAAAAGACATAATTCCACTCCCATCCATTATTTACCCCCCACCCACTCCACTCCCATTCACCACTCCCTCCCTCTCATCTTGGCTCCTGGATGACGGATCATCCCTGCATCTCGCCCAAAGCCCTGGGTCAAAAGCAATGCAGCAAGACACAGCACAGCAGAGAATGTCAACTATTGAATATAACCATCACATACAGTCAGGTTAGAATGTACCCACTACCGCCTCTGTGAAACGGAGCTGAATCCAAACATGTAAGTCAATTTACACAAATAATTCAGAGACCGTTTTACTAAACCGGTTCTTATCTATTCTCTTTCAAGGAATGTATGTAGTTCATTTTTCGTTTATTTTCATTTATTTGTATTTTTATTTTTATCTATATTTTTATTTATTTTTATTAACTATTTTTATAATTTATTTTTTATTTACTTATTTATTTTCTAAAGGTTCTTCATTGGACCGATGGTTTATACCAGAACACATATTAAATACAGTATTTAAAGTATTTAAAAAATGTAGGAAAAATAACAATGGCCATGGATTGCTGAAAGGATATTGAGGAAGTTCCTTCGGCTCAATAAAATCGTCAGGCTTCTAGAATAGGTACTTAGACTGTGAAAATGAATCTTTTATTAGAGCTGATGATCCTCGTGTTGACAGAAGAGAAGGCTTTGCGGGTTGACCACGCACAGGCGTATTGCAAGCGAGATGTTGCAGCTGCATGGACGGTACAGCTGTCGAGAAGAGAAGGAGAGAGATCCCCCGCCGCTTCGGCCATGGGAACCAGCTGCTTAGCAGCCCTTTTTATGACCCACTTCTCGGTATCGTAGCCGCTGTCTCCTCCTCTTCCTCTTTTTTCCTTATATTATTTTTATTACACTCCGCTATTTTCATCATCATGCTAGCCCACCGCGGTACCGATTACAGCAATGAGCGTACAAAAGAACCAGAACCTGATATTAACCGATACTCAGGAATGAAGGTGACTCCCAGCTGGCGCCAAATGTCCTCCTGTTCACTTGGCTCCCGACGCCACTAGTGAATTATAGTAACATGTGCCAGAGGGGGGGTCGCCGATTTAATGAAGCGGCCTTGCTGTGGATGTGCTGTGTCTTGAATCACTGTTTCAGACCCAGGGCAGTGGACAAGATGCAGGGATGACCTGTCATCCAGGAGGTGCCAAGATAAGAGGGAAGGTAGAGGGGAATGGAGTGTATTAGGGAGGGAATGGGTGGGAATGGTTTTTATGTCTTTGTTTTTTTTTGGCTACCTCCCTTGTAAGGGGGAAAAAACCTTTGGTATATTTATGTATGTCTTTGTACATCATGGAACAAAGGATTCGTAATGATGAAGTCTTTCAAGTAATCAACCTGGCCATCGCGAGACTCGATTCAGGGACCATCTCAAGATAATCAAATGGAAAGTATATCCTGCACAGGAACGAATGTAACGATGATATTGCAATAGTGGAGCTATGTATATTGATGTATGTATTTGATTTGATTTTTCCTATATATTATT
>NC_134785.1:27461038-27468538 GCF_046742065.1 Oratosquilla oratoria
CCCTCCTGTTTCTCCTCCTCCCCCTCCTGTTTCTCCTCATCCTCCTGTTTCTCCTCCTCCTCCTCCTCCTCCGCCTCTTCCTCCCTCTGCCTCTTCTCCTTATTCATCGTCGTAAAGGCTCGTAATGGGATGCGTGTATCGAAGGCCTGCAATTCATTACTTTGTTCTTATTACATTTCCCGAAATACTACAGTTCAGTACGTTGTATTCTGTTACCATCTAACATATAAAGAAAAGGGACACTCACGGCAGGAGACACATAGCTGCGCCCACATCCTTTAGCTTTGCCTATTTATGTATGTGTGTATGTATGGTTATATATGTGTATGTGTATATGAATTTATATGTATGTACGTACTATCCCATTTGTGTACATACTACCAATTGCGCTATCTAGGCGGGGGTGGGTTGAGTATAGAATTCGTGTGTAACTCGAGCATATATATATATATATATATATATATATATATATATACATATACATATATGTACACATATATACACACACACACACACACACATATATATATATATATATATATATATATATATATATATACATATATAAGAAATTGCGCTCAACTTATATCCCTCTTGATAGCGCAATTGGTTAAGTCACTGTACATTTGTTACGTATCGGCTTGGTTCGAGTCCTAGCCCGACAGCGCATCAGTTTCCAATTATGCTTCCATCGAGCTCCCTGTGAGTCTCGATCGTGTTTGCGAGGAATCAAAGTGGAAAAAGTTAATGTGGTTGATAAGGTGTTTGTACGTACGTATGTATGTATGTGTATGTTTGTATATATGTATCATCAATTGGTACTTGGTATCAAAGACGCCTCTTCAAATCATCACTCAGTCTTCATGTTTCACAACCGGACAGCAATACAAGGACCACAAGCGACATAAAGATTCGGGTTTTAGTCCTGCATGAATACTGACACTGCAATATACTCTGGTTGAGCGAGTACTTAACATCATGGGCAATGACAATCCTTTGAAGGACTTCCTGACATGATCCATCACTGTGATATATTACGCTAACAAGGTATGTGAAGCTTTCCAAGGTCTCAATGTCCTCGCCAGATTCATGGACAGACTGAACTGTGTCATCCAGTAAGCATGCAAACGTCTTGTTCCGGGAGACTCGGAGACCAAACGGTCTCGCCTCACTGTACAGTGACATAAAGACTGTAATCAGGACCTCCAGCAACTCGGCAAGAAGTACAGCGTCCTCAACAAAGACAACGTCATTGACCTAATGGATGTTCCACAATGACATTGATCGACAACTGTACAACATACCCAGTCCATGCAGGTGTTGGAAAGTGTTTTGGGCGAAGACGCAGCCTTGCCTCACTCTTTAATCAACAGTAAAGAAGCCGGAAATGACTCCTTCACGCATTACAGCACTCTCTGTCCCATGATATAACCCAGACATCAAGTCAATAATCTTGACAGGAATCGCATGGATCCAAAGAAGATCCCAGAGCAGCCCGTGATGCACCGAGTCAAATGCTTTGCTGCTAGGATCAGGGTGTACATAACTCAGAGGATCAAGTTCTCAGAACCAGGTCACCCGTCCTCGACTGATTTTTGGACCAAAGAGGCGTGTTGCTCACCCCATGGGAGGAACCTCAGGGGAACTGCAGCACTGGAACATCGCTCCAGTCTCCAGGACTCCCGTCTCCTGGCCCTGCAGGGATGCCACGTACGGTAAACAGATGAGTTAGTGACCTATAACGGGGTTGGATGACCATGGATTCATGAAGCGTTCGAGTGTTCTTTTGATAGTTATCCGTTTTTTCCATCTAGATGTACAACACCTTCAAATATTGTTATTAATACCATTATCAATCATCTATTGGTTTATACACAACTGTTTCGATAGTAGCATCTCCACCGTTCTTGTGAAAGGTAACCCTCGCCCTTGGGTTATTACATGTGGAGCTGATAGAACGAATCGAAGAGACGAAAAGATTTGGAAGAAAAAAATTCAAAACCCTCATCAATTCGGAACCGTACCTGCGGCCGGTGCCAAGGCAGTTACCGGCGCTCTTCTTTCTCTTCTTGCTTATGTCCCTTCTCCTCTTTGTCTCCGTCTTCTCCTCTTCCTTCTGTTCTTGTCTTCGTCTTCTGCTTCGATTCGTCCTCATCTTTGTCTTTCTTATAATTCTTCGTTTTTTGTTTGTTTGTTTTTCCATTGAAACCCGTGTGTTAATTTTAGATATTTGATATTATGTATGTACTCATTTACGTATTTATATATCTTTATGACAGCGAATTAACTTGATTACGTTTCGGTCTTATCTTAGGCTTCCTCCATTCCTTCCTGACATCTATTTGTATGATTTCTCCTGTGGTGCTTCGTTTTCAAGATTCGTTTGACGACCGCCATAACGAAAGCTCCAAATTGCCTCTGAGGGGGGAAAGGGACAATCAAGATACAGCTCCGTGGCGTGCTTGAAAGAATTTTTTCTAGTTAGCGACAGAAGAATGAATTAGTTGGAGCCTCCATTTCGGTGGAGAAGAAGAATAGTAACGGAAGGTACCATCTTAAAAAAAAAAAAAAAAAAAAAAAAAAAAAATCTATCTATTTACCAAGTGCTTCCTCTACCTTACAAGGGAGGTAGCCAGTCAAGGCCCGTACACACTCCTACCCATGTCACTCCCACTCATGCCACTCCCACCCATTCCACTCCCACTCATTCCACTCCCACTCATACCACTCCCACTCATACCACTCCCACTCATACCACTCCCACCCTTTCCACACCCATCCACCATCTTGTTTCCTTCTCATTTTAGCTCCTCGTGGATGAAGGGTCATCCCTGTCTCCTGCCCAATGCCTGGGTCAGAAGCAGTGCAGTAAGACATTGCACATCCACAGCAAGGCCGCTTGACTTACACGATGACTTACACCATAAATAAAATAATAAAAATTAATTAAATTAATAAATAGATAAGAATATTAAATATAAAGATAAATAAAAATAGGATAGATCACAAATAGGGACAATTTCTAGTAGATTGGTTACGAAAATAGCTGAGGCTTGCTCCCATTTCCCATAAGAAAAATAAACGAATAAAAATAGAAAATAAAATTAAAACAAATTTACACAACTTTTCTTCCCTCCTCGCCCTTCAGGCATATCCAGCTTCTCTTCTGCCTTTAGTGTCAGCATAGGTGTTTTGTCTCTTTGTACCTACAGTCAACACCAATCGACCCTGACGAGTCGGAAACATACGCACTGCTTACGTATGACTCCTGACTAGCAGAACTCGTTGTTGTTCTCACATATTGGCTTTGGACTCGGGTCACCGGCTCGTGAGGCGAGAGGGACAGACGGATTATATTCACATAAGTGGAGGTTGGGAAGGTGGGAGCGTCGTATCTTACGTTAAAATAAATATTGAAAAATAAATATATACACAGATTGAAAGGCTCAAAGTATCCTAACTCCATGAACCACACTTAACTAATATATATATATATATATATATATATATATATATATATATATATATATATATATATATATATATATATATAATATATATATATATATATATATAATATATATCGATTTATAACGTCGTGGAATGTTGATAAACGGTTGAATAGACAAATAGAAGAATAAACAGATAACGGGATTACGTAATTGCAAATAAATAAGGATGTAAAATAAAATTGAAATGAAATTAGAAAAAATATGCGAAAATATGATTAGAAAGAAAATGAAACAGAACAAATATATATATATATATATATATATATATATATATATATATATATATATATATATATATATAAGTGGTTTGCCTGATTTTGTACATGTCAAGAAGGCATTTGACTGTGCATTTAACGGCAGTTTTAGGAGTGGTTACTTATTTGTGCGACAGAGTGCGCTGGAGAGGCCAAACGGGGCCACACCGCTTTTGCTTGTTTCCACTTGGCCAAGGAGGACGTGTGGCCTGGAAGGCCGCACTTAAACAGGTGATGCTTTTGTTTCTGTGTCGCCGTCAGCTGATTTCATTTGGTTATTCTGTATCCCCGCCCAAGGGGGATAATGAAATAGATATTAAGTAGATAAGTTGAATTATTGTTCTTATAATGTTGTGTAATATAACAGGTCAGCTTGTTTGTGGCATTTTTAATTCTTGATTTTTTTTTTTTTTTTTTTTTTTTGCTGCCGATAGGTGATTATATTCAAGTGCGAAAAATCGAATATGAATGGGTTAGTGTTTTAGTAGAGATAATTAGTTCATGTATATGTGTATATATGTGTAGATGTATATGCATATTGATATGTACAAAGATATAGCGATAACCAAACAGTATTATTCAGTTGAAGTTCTCTTCTTCCCCTTTCCCCTCCCCCTTTCCCCCTTCACTCCCCTTTCCCCTCGCCCTTTCCCCCTTCACTCCCCTTTCCCACCCGTTCCCCTCCCCTTCCCCATTCCCCCTTCCCCCTCCCCCCTCCCCCCTCCCCCTCACCTTTCCCCCACTGTAGAGGGAAAGTACTCAAGGTTGTATGATCTGACGTGTGATTGGTCATTTAGGAGTAGTTAACGAATGGACTCCCAAGGGGGGGGGGAAGGCGGGGACGCGGGCGGGGGGGGGTACTCGTCGTCAGATTGTTGTTGATCAACTTTGGCCTCGGTTGCAGGAGTTGCAAGGATTGATTCACGGAGGCAAAGTGGTCTAACTCGTGGGGTGGACAAAGTGGGCCATCGCTTTGTGGCTTCTAGTTAGTTTGTAATCTCGTTAGATGAGTGGTTTAAACTAGTTGTTCAACTCTTACTAGTTAGCTCTTGTCCACACGCCCCCTACTTGAGAATTTAATAATGATAAATATGTAGTTAAATGATTAATAATTTGTAGGAATTGATGTATCGATGGTAAAGTTTGCCCGGTATAATGAAATGGTTGAAAACGTGTTTGTATGCATGTGTGTGTGTGTGTGTGTGCGTGTGTGTGTGTGTGCATGCGTGTATGTGTGTGTGCGTGTATGTGTGTGTGTGTGTGTGTGTGTGTGTGTGTGTGTGTGTATGTGCATGCGTGTGTGTGCGTGCGTGCATGTGTGTGTATGTGCGTGCGTGCATGTGTGTGTGTGTGCGCGTGCGTGTGTGTGTGTGTGTGTGTGTGTGTATGTATGTATGTATGTGTACACGCCGGTGTGTGTATTTGAATGGGTATAATATTTCAGATGTGTGTGTATTTGTAGGTATATTTATACATATTATATATGTGTATGTACGCCTGTACATATATATATATATATATATATATTTTGCAGTATTTCACAAAAGACACGTGAATATGATTTACAGAAAAAACCACTGGTAAATAAGAAACGTAGTCCGAACGTTTTCGTCTATTTAAGACATCATCAAGGGAATACAGAAAATGAGTGTGTGTGAGTGTGTGTGTGTGTGTGTGTGTGTGTGTGTGTACATATGGGTATGTACCACGTAGACCAGATACAATAGCTAGGCGGCATCCAGGACAAAAGAAAAAGGACTGCGTGGTAAGTAAGTGTGGGTCCTTTTGGAGAGACTGTGCGTACAGTCCACCTCTCACATAGGCCATATTGGGCATTGGAGGCCAAGACTGGCGTGCGAGCCAATGTAAACACTTTGACCCCATCGAGGGGCTGAAAGAGAGCAGCCAGGTTGCCAGATATTGAAGAGGCGTTTAAGACTAAAAGTGGAGTTGGGCGGAATAAGTGGCCTACTGACTGGACTCCCGAGAAAGAGTACGCGTGTCTTGGCCGGGAAGGTGTACGGACGGGTCCGAGAAGTTTGTACGAGTCGCAAGGCAAAAGTTTATAAATGTATATACATATATATATATATATATATATATATATATATATATATATATATATATATATATATGTTTGTATGTGTGTGTGTGAATGTAGTTCGGTCTGATATCATGGTACAGATTATCTATGGAATCGTTCTGAGACCTTATTTCTCACGAGTCGAGATCGAAGTCGATGGTGCCTCATAAGGCACATTTGGAATATGTGTATATATATATATATATATATATATAATATATATATATATATATATATAATTTCTAATACTTTAGATATTTGTACTAATGGGAAGCTTAAGCCGGGAGGCACTTAGATGTACCTGTTCTTCCTCCTCCTTCTCCTCCTCCTCCTCCTCCTCCTCCTCCTCCTCCTACACCTTTTTCTCGTCCAGTCTTAGTTCCCACTGACCTGAAGTTCTTGCCTCAATGTACGCGGTTAGGGTCGAGGGCACCTCCGCTATTTTTGTCCCAATTTTTCCTGCAGATGTGTATGCATATGTACAGTATATATATATATATATATATATATATATATATATATATATATATATATATTTATATATATATATATATATATATGTATGTGTATGTGTTGTGACAGTGTTTATCTGATTGTGTTTAATTGTAGTATGCAGGAAAGGAGCAACGCTCGTGTGTGTGTAATATAACTAATCTTAGTCACCTTTCCCCCCTTTATTTCTTTCTTCTCTTTTCTTTCTTTGCCTCCCCCTGTTTCCTTTATTATCATCTCCTCTCCATCTATCCCTTCCTCCTCCCTCTCCTCTCCTCTTCTCTCCTCTCCACGTACCCCCTCCTCCTCTTCCTCTCCTCTCCACCTGCCCCCTTCTCCCTCTCCTCCTCCCTCTCCTCTCCACCTACCTCCTCTTCCTCCCTCTTCTCCTCCGTCACCTCTCCACCTACCCCTCCTCCTCTTACTCCCTCTCTTCCTCCTCCTCTCTTCACCTACCTCCTCCCTCTCCTCTCCACCTACCTCCTCATCATACTCCCTCTTCTCCTACCTCTCCTCTCCACCTGCCTACTCCTCCTCTTCCTCCCTCTCTTCCTCCTCCTCTCTTCTCCACCTACCTCCTCTTCCTCCCTTTCCTCTCCTCTTCCTCCCTCTTCTCCTCCTCCTCCTCTCTTCTCCACCTACCCTTTCTCCTCTTCCTCCCCCTTCTCCTCCCTTTCCTCTCCTCTCCTCTCCTCTCCATTTACCCCCTCATCCACTTTTTCCCTCTCCTCCTCTTTTCCATTCTACCTTCCCCTTCCTCCTCTTCTTCACTCTCCTCCTGCTCCTCTTCTCCTCACCTCTTCGCCCCCCCCTCCCTCCCCCTCCCTCCCTCTCGAGCTCAAGGAAGCCTCTTAACCTGATTTCCTCTCACGCCGTAACGCCGCCCCCCCCCACACCCCGCCCCGCCCCGCCCTCCACTCTCCTCCTCCTCTTCCTCCTCCTCCTAATAATAATAATAATAATCCTCATAATCCTTTTCTACTCATCGTCATCCTACTTTTCCTTGCTCCTTCTCCTCTTCCTTCTCTTCTTCCTTCTCCTGATCTTCCTCCTCCTCCTCCCCCTCCTCTTTTTCCTCCTCGTCGTGTTCTCTCTCGTTCCCATACTCGCCCTTCTTCCTCCCCACCTCCTCTTCCATATTTTTCTTCCACTCCTCTTC
>NC_134785.1:27471038-27476038 GCF_046742065.1 Oratosquilla oratoria
TATTCTCTTTTTGTTACCTTTTGCTCTCTTTTCCCTTCTTTTTACTCTTTTTCTTTCCTTTTCCCTTCATCTTCTCCCCTCTTCACTCCTTTATCTTTTTCCTCTTCTTTATTCTCTCCTTTAGAGGCATTTTCGTTTTCTTTGTTACCCAGTGTCCGTAACCCCCCCCCCCCCGTCCTCATAATCCTTTTTAATTTCTCCTCTTTTCTCTCTTCGTTCCTCTCATTATTTTCTCTCTTTTTTGCGCTCGTGTACTCTCTTTTCTTTCTCTTTCTCTCTCTCTCTCTCTCTCTCTCTCTCTCTCTCTCTCTCTCTCTCTCTCTCTCTCCTGTCCACAGTTTCATCCTTTTCTCTCGTTCATCTCTCTTTTTCATTTCTCTTTCCCCCGTGTTTTTTTACTCTTTATTGTCTTTTATTTCCATTTCCTCTATTTACTCATTTTTCCCGTTGACTTCCTCCCCCCCCGTCTCTCTCTCTCTCTCTCTCTCTCTCTCTCTCTCTCTCTCTCTCTCTCTCTCTCTCTCTCTCTCTCTCTCTCTCTCTCTCTCTCTCTCTCCCCCTATATTTCCCTCTCATCTTTCTCCCTCCTCTCTCCTCTTCTAGGAGTTTTATGTTCTCTTTTCTTTTCTCGCTGTCACTCCTCTTTACTCTTTTCCTCTCTTTTCCGGCCCCTCTCCCCTCCTTTCGCACTCCTTTATCCTCTCTCCTCTTCCTACCTCTTTATCCTCTTCTGTTTTCGTAATGAATTATCCTCATCTCTTATCCACTCTTGCTTATCTTTTCTCTTTTCGCACCTCTTTTACTTTCTCTCTTTTTGTACCACTTTATCTTCTCTCTTTTGGCTTCTCGTTATCTGCTCTCTTTTTCCCAACGCCTCTTTATCATGTCTCTCTTCTTTCTTACTCTCTCATTCCACAAGATTTTTCACGGGAACAGAAACGTCAGTTCGAATCCCGACACCCGCTTGCCAGACGGGGAGGCGAACCAACGTCGCCCTAAAATAAACAAATAAATGAATAAATAATACTTGAAATATTTTCACCTCTTTTACTTTCTCTCTTTTTGTACCACTTTATCTTCTCTCTTTTGGCTTCTCGTTATGTGCTCTCTTTTTCCCAACGCCTCTTTATCATGTCTCTCTTCTTTCTTACTCTTTCATTCCACCAGATTTTTCACGGGAACAGAAACGTCAGTTCGAATCCCGACACCCGCTTGCCAGACGGGGAGGCGAACCAACGTCGCCCTAAAATAAACAAATAAATGAATAAATGATACTTGAAATATTTTCACAACATGAATCTTTTAGAATATAGCAGTAGCTTGTCAAAGGTCGTTGTGAAGTTGTGTAAACAAAACAAAGGACAATCAGGAAGCGCATGTAACAATGACTTGATGGTTAAAGAGATTCCTGTGTTACACAATTACCAAAGTAATTCTTGGTATTAGAGTCGATGAGTATTTGGGGTATTCCTCCTCCTTCTCCTCCCCTTTTCTCTTAAACTCCCTCCTTTATCGTCTACTTCTTATCCTCGTTTCTCCCCTTTCCTCCTGTTCTTCCTTTCCTCCTCCTCTTCCTTTCCCCTCTATTTTCGTTTCCTCGTCCATCCATTTTCTCTAACTTATTACCTTCTCCTCCTCCTCCTCTTCCTCCTTTTCCTTCTCTTCTTCCCCTTCCTCTTCTTCCTGTTCCTCCTCTTGTTCCTCCCCTTCCTCTTCCTCCTCCTCCTCCTCCTCCTCCTCCCCTTCTCTCCTTCCTACTCCTCCTCCCCTTCTCTCCTTCCTACTCCTCCTTTTCCCCTTCTCTCCTTCCTCCACACTCTACCCCTCCTCTCCCTCCTCTTAACTCTCCCCTCCTCATTTCCACTCCCCTGTTTCCTCACCTTACCCCCTCCTCTTCCTCCTCCTCCTCCTCCTCAGTATCATGATGATTGTCGTCATTTTCGTCTTCCTCCTGCTCCCCTTCCTCTTCTTCGTTTCCTCTTCTTTCGTTTCCTCTTTCTAACCCCGTGAACCTCTTCCCCTTCCTCCTCCTCGCCTCCTCCCTTTTCCTCAGTTCTTCCCTCTTTTCATCTTTATTTCTTCTTTCTCCCTCTTCCATTTTTTTTCTCTGACCCCCCCCTTCTCCCCCCCCCAAGATCCGCCCCAGTGATTTTTCTGATCGTCTTTTGTTTCCTTGTTGCATGTAAGACTTGGGCTTGTTACCGCAGCTGAGGAGGCAAGACGCTAACCCTCACTCACGGGGTGAGTCAGACATGAACATCATCTGGGGGGGGGGGACCGTCTGAGCGAGGGAGATAAAGGGGGAGTTCTCAGATTATTTCATTATCTTGGCTCAAAAAAGGAGGGAGGGAAGGGTGGTGAGTGGGAGTGGAGTGGGTGGGGATGAAATCGGTGGGAGTGGATCTATGCCTTTTGGCTTTGGCTACCCCCCTTGTAAGGGGGAAAAAACCTTTGGTAATATATATATATATATATATATATATATATATATATATATATATATATAGATGCATATATTAATATTGTTATTATCATTGTTGTTGTTTGTTGTTGTTGCTATTAGTATTACTGATATTAGTCTTGTATTGTCACAATAGTTTATTATTTTTTATTATCTACTATTATTGAATGATATGCGAGTTACATGCTTTGTTTTAGTTATATTATTCTCTATATCTATTTTATCCTACTTGTTTGTTCCATTTATTGAATCATCTCTACCTTATCTTTATTTATCATTTATTTGTTTATCTCTATTGATTCATTTGTGTGTGTGTGTGTATGTGTGTGTGTGTGTGTGTGTGTGTGTGTGTGTGTGTGTGTAATTTATTGGTGCTGTCTGCCCACAACCATTTGTCTATTGAAATGTGTTGATTTGATTCTGGTTAACGCCAAACAAGTTAATCTTCTCACGACTAAACCCCTTTGATGCCTTGTCTTTTAACCTGGATGTTACGAGAAGATAATGACGAACATTATTTTCATATTTTACTCCATGAGACTATGAGAGCGGAAGACTGGGGAAGACCGTTGTCTAGCAGTGGATTCCGGTCCCATATGAGGGTATAGATTACATAAGCTTTTTCGTAGTCAATATTTTAGGGTCTTAAGTCACATCCCATATGGACCAGAGTCACGCAGTATTATTGTACTCCCCTATTCTCGTACCTTCAATTCTTTCTAAATATCTCATCCAATTCTTCGGCGCGGATAGAAGCGCTAGTTATCACCGAAGGAATGGTTGACGGCATGACTTTTGTGGTGAGGGATGGGGCGCTGGTGCCGGGAGAGGTGTGTGGGGGGGGGGGAGTTGGTGTCACTTGTGATCGAATCAGCGGGAGGAGCGGCGGCTTCCGATTTTTGGCGCCCGAAAGCGGACTGACGACACGTCGACTTCGGGAGTTCCTTTGGCGCCGCTCGCTTTGTCTTCATTTATTTCTCCTTCAACACCTCCCCCCACTCCCACCCCACACTCCCCCCTCCTTCATCTTCCTCCGTTTCTTTGACCTCCTTCTCACTTCCGCCTTTTATTTCTCTCTTCTTCCATATTTCATTTTTTTTCATCTCGTGGTGTCTTCCAGGATTTTCTCCTCCTCCTCCTCCTCCTCCTCCTCCTCCTCCTCTACCCTCTCTTCTTCTTCTTCCCATTCCTCATTCATATCCTCCCTCTCATCCCCATCCTCCTCCTACCCATCTTCCTCCTCACCTTCCACCTTTATATTCTTCGCTCTCCTTGTTGTCCTATTCCCTCCATCTCTTCATCCCCATCCTCCTCTTTCTCCTTTTCCACGTCCTCCAGTTCCTCCTCTTTCACGTCTTCCTCCTCCCTCTCTCCTCCTCTTCCTTCTCCCCTCCTCTCCCTGTCCTCTCCTCCCCCTCTCCCCTCCTCTCCTCCCTCCTCCTCCTCTTCATATCGTTCTTCCCCTCCTCTTCCTCCTCCCTATACGCTTGCATGGGGATTATATTTCCACGGAAGTTACACATCATTACATTTGCATTTGATTCCCTCACTCCCGCCATGGCCCATAAGTTCATGGTACCCCCCCCCCCGACCCCCATCCTCACCTCTCTTCTCCCTCCTCCTTTTCCTCCTCTTCGTCCTCCTCCTCCTCCTCCTCCTCCTCCTCTGACCCCCATGGATGTCTTTACACGTCAGAGAGGAAGGATTGAGAACTGGGACGTAGTAGTAGTAGTAGTAGTAGTAGTAGTAGTAGTAGAGGGGAGAGATCGTTAGCAGTTAGGGAGAAGGAAGAGTAAAGGAGGGGAAGAATAATAAAAGCGAAAAAATATAAAAGAAGAATGAAAAAAAAAGAAGAATAAAAATGGAATGATGTGGGGGAGGAAGAGGAGAAGGAAGAGATGGAGGAGGTTTGGATAGGAGGGAAGGGACGGAATGGGGGAGAAAAATGGGGGCGATAAAATGGGAGATTGTTTGGGGAGGAAGTGGTGGAGGAAGAGGAGGCCCTGATGAGGGAGAGAAACGTCAGTGATGGAAATATATTAAATAGAAAATAACGAAATTAGGGAGAATTGGTGGAGGAAGGAGGTGGAGGGGGTGGGGTGGAGGGGAGTTGTTGTTAGCTGAATAAAATCGCTTGCCGACAAACAAAACAATATTTCTGTCATAGGATAAATATTGATCAGCTAAGGGACTCTCTGGGGGGTGGTGGAGGGGGCCTCTCCAGTGTGGAAGGGGGTCCCCGCTCCCCTCCACCCCCTCCACATTGGGGTCCCTCGTACCCTTTCGTGCCTAAAAGAGATGTGGAGGATATTTTTGGCTCCACCTGTCATGGCGTGCCGTTCCTCTCCTTCTCCTCCATCTCCTCTTTTAGCTCCTCCTCCTCTCTACTTCTTTCAGCTCCTTCTCCTCTCTACCTCTTTCAGCTCCTCTTCTCCTTACCACCTCCTCCTCGTCCACCTACTCCTGTTTCAGCTCCTCCTCCTCCTCCTCTTCCATCTCGTCCTCATTTTTTCCTTCCCGTCCCCCTCTTTCCCCCTCT
>NC_134785.1:27488538-27508538 GCF_046742065.1 Oratosquilla oratoria
TGTTTGTGTTTGTGTGTGTATATATATTTATATATTTTTTCCTCTTCTTCATCATCATCTTCCTCTTCTTTCTCTTCTTCCTCTTCCTCTTCTTCTTTTTACATCTTCCTGTTCATCATCATCTTCCTCTTCTTTCTCTTCTTCATCTTCCTCCTCTTCTTCTACATCTTCCACTTCTTCTTCTTCTTCCTCTTCTTTTTGAGGGGGAGGTGCAAAGCGTAGATGAAGGCGGGGCAAAAAGGGAGGAAGAGGGGAGAAAAGGGGAGGGAGAGGGAGGAGGAGGAGGAGGAGGAGGGGAGAAATGGGAGGGAGAGGGACGACTAAGTGGTGCAGGAAGAGAGCGATACGGATATTGCTTGCCTGTCTGACATGATCTGTTTGTTTTGTTGCAGACCTCACCTCCCTACCCCTCTCTCTTTTTATCCTCTCTTTCCCTCTCTCTTCTCTGTCTCTCTGTGTATCTCCCTCTCTCTCTCTCTCTCTCTCTCTCTCTCTCTCTCTCTCTCTCTCTCTCTCTCTCTCTCTCTCTCTCTCTCTCTCTCTCTCTCTCTCTCTCTCTGTGTGTGTGTGTGTGTGTGTGTGTGCATTTTATCTCATGCATTGTATGTGTATATGTACATATGTATGCAATTATGTGAGTATATATAGTGAATTACACACAAAAACATATTCACAAACACTTTAGTCAAATTGTACACACATTATATGTGCATGGTTTTGCGGGTTTGTGTGTGTGTGTGTTTGTGTCACGTACAAGTACACACGTACATGTACACAAGGCCCTTGTCCATGAACGCTGGTTACAAAGTGCGATTGTTTGTGTGCTAGGTCAAGGGGATCACGGTTGTTGACAGTGCCAGATGCATTGTTCCTCTTGCGTCATGCAGTGCCATGCAGTGCCCGACCAGAACGAAGTGTCGATTTAGGGGAAAGAAAGAAAAAAAAAAGACTAAAATCAACGGGATGGAAAACAACATCGTTTTGGCACCAAACCCCCTCTCCCCCTCCCCCTGCACACGAATGCCAACAAAGGTGTCCCAACCAACAAATCCAACACTGACAACTTGTCAGTCTTTGACAACACAAAACCTCGCAGCTAAAAGTGCCAGCAGAGGTGCTCCAGCCATTAATGCTAACCCTGACAACATCTCGACCTTTGACAACATCGAGGTTGTGAACAGAGTCGTTGATTCCAGTCAACTGTATCATCCTGACAACATTAATGTCAAAGGTTACCTCCCCAGGTGACTAAAATTGCCAGGTGGAACCTAGAATAATAAATTTCAAGTAGCCAGAATAAAAGTTTTAAAGTGTGCCAACATGGCGAAGTACTCTTAATGTCGTTCAAGAAGGTTCCTCCTAGATTGAATAAATTCACTTGGCGACGGCCAGAATAAAGATCTTGGAGTTAAATTGGTCGCTGCGAATGGCGGTGGGGGGGATCCCTTGGATGAATGAAATCACCTGGCGGCAGGCAGATTACAGTTGGGGTCATTGCAGACTTCTGTCTGATGAATAAAATGACCTGGTACTATTATTATTACTATATATATATATATATATATATATATATATATATATATATATATATATATATTTTGTTTTTACAAGTTTCGGGTCACATATTCAGTGAATTATTATATATATATAACATGCACATGTTATTATATATACATATATATATATATATATATATATATATAATATATATATATGTATATATATATATATATATATAAAACGTATATATAAAATTTTAAGAGAACCTGGCACCTCAGTGACACTGAAGAACTGGTTTTAGAGATACGAAAGACTGTACTTCTCACCCAAGCCACTAAACTTGTCTCTGGCAGTACGTTTAGCCTCTGCGATCACCAGTTGGATGTGGAATGCTTTTACTCCTGAATCCACTCCCCCCCCTCCTCCTCCCACCCCCGATGTCGTGAAGGTTAATGGAGTGAGTGAGCCATTTTGTATTTGTGTGTCTGCTCCTTGTGAGTTCACGTCTTCTTGGGTTTAGTCTCTGTGGCAGGGCGACATAAGGTTGAGAATTCGTTGAACAGTGAAAGCCTTTTCTCCCGCAAGCTAAGTCCAGAAACCTCTTGCGCTAACGTCCACTCAGGTTGGATTCGACGCGTGGCAGGTAGTGAGAAGGTCGAGAATTCCCTCATCACTCCTTGTGTGTGGGATGAAGTTGCATTATTTTGAGTGTTCCATTCCGATACTTTTATTTTCCTATTTTAAGGATATTAAATGGAGGAACTGATTTCTTCATTGTTTATCTCACTATGCTGATCTTGTAACATACTACATAATTTGTTAGAGAAGGTGTAAAGCTCGGAGAATTCATTAGGAACAAGGATCTGTGGGTTTGAGGTGCCCCAGCCTCAACGCAGACCCTAGTTACAACTCCGATAGTTTTCTCCCCCAGGTTCTTCTCTAATTGCGTTTTAGCGTGTGGTGGTGCTTCTTGTGTTTGGTTAGTGATGTACGCGGACACAGCACAGACTAGTCCCACTACCAGCACTACAATATCACCATCAACCAATCACTATCACCACATTTGTCGGTAACATCACTACTACCAACACTACCACTGCCAACACTACCAACTGGAGATCTATTACACCAACACTGCCACTACACCATCACTACTATTACTATCACCACCAATACTATCACCATCACCTGTACTGTTACCACCAGCTTTACAACACCGGTTTCACCAACGTCACTATCACCACTGCGGGATCAATTTCATTATCAGCATCACCACTACCTTCTAAACTATTACCATCCCAATACCATTACCCCTGCCACTCTTGTTACCACCACCACCACCTACCGTCACCAACAGCAGAACTGTGAAAGCATTGATAAGGCGAGCAGCGGTGATGACGTCACAACAAACGAGAGCCAAGCGAAGCCAGACGAAGCCAAGCCAAGCCAGGTCGCCGAGACAGGAGGGCCTCAGTCCGCGCGAGGCGAAGACAGAGACCAGAGACCACGGGGGAACAGCCCCGGGGGGCCTCTGGGCAGGCAAGCAGCGGCCACTCCACTGCCTGCCCGTGAACAGACGTTCCTCAAGAGTCCCAGTGGTTTTCAAACTGTGGGTCGCGACCCAAAGTTGGGTCGTGAGATCGATTTTGATGGGTCGCAGGGACACGACAGGAAAAATCTCACGCTTTCAGTGCATTTCAGTTAATTAATTGAATTCTTCTTTTAACCAAAAATTATTTCTGTGCCATGAATCCTGTTAGTTTAGTTTTGTGAAAGAAAAGCAGTGTCATGGATCCCAATAGTTTAGTTTTGTGAATGAAAAGTTGTACACATTATTTTATTTATTTTTCCCCAAAATAAAGTGTGTCTATATCATATATACCACTGTACATTATCTGTCTCTTTATTCTACTCTTGGTCGCGAAGGATTGCAATGTTCCAAATAGGGTCGCTCACGAAAAAGTTTGGGAACCACCAATCTAGATTTTTTTTTCTTTTCTTTTTTATTGCATAGTTTAATAAAGAATAGATGATCGACTCGTTTAAGGCCTGATGGGTTATTCTAAGATGGATAAAAATCACCTGGCGAGTGACCAAAATTATGAACATGGCCACGGGATAGGGGTCAAGTTGCGCGCGCACACACACACACACACACACACACACACACACACACACACACACACACACACACACACACACACACACACACAATTGAAGGCCTTTGGAGGGCATGGTATTATTCTTAAAGATAGAAGCGCTGGAGTCTATAGGTTACGGAATGTCTTCCCCCTCAGCGGAATAAAATCGCCCGACGGCATACAAGTCATGAGAGGATTTACCTGTTTGCGTGTGACATCGTCTATATACTTTATTATGGCTGCCGTTAACCTATTTCATTTAGTTAACCTCCTTTCCAACCACGGGTATGCCCGTCACGGTTAACTTGATGTGTATTCAGCTAAGGTTAACCTCGTTACTGTCCAGGGGGTTTAACGTCTATGAACTGGATTATTTTTTTTTTTTTTTTTTTTTTTTTTTTTTTTTTTTTTTGCATCAGGCATAGTTGAATTATGATCAAAATCGCTTTGCGGTTCTATCTATATATCGCTTCGGTGCCTTCTTTAAGTACCAAACGATTTCATTCAATGTAGGGGCTGTGGTTCCGTACTGGATTTTTTCCGCCTTTTTTTTCCACTATTACATGTCTTCTGCTCAGCGCCATTTCCACCACCACCACCACTCATGGAGACAACGTTCTAATTCATGGAGAGAGTCAAGCCGAGGAGAGGACGGGAAGAAGGGAGAGAGGACGGGAGGGAAAGAAAGAGAGAGAGGTGGAGGGAGGAAGAGAGAGGGAGTGGAGGAGAGATAGAGGAATTAAGAGGGGAGGAGAGCAAGATGAAGGGAGATGAGAGTGAAGCCGAGGAGAGGACGGGAGGGAAAGAAAGAGAGAGAGAGAGGTGGAGGGAGGAAGAGAGAGTGAGGGAGTGGAGGAGAGACAGATAAATTAAGAGGGGAGGGGAGCAAGAGGAAGGGAAAGTGGGAGAGGAAATGGGTGAAAGAGTAGGATGGAGAGGGAGGGAGAGTGCAGTTGCCAAATGTCGCAATATGGACAGCCATGTTTAGTCTTGCCCCATTTCCGTTCTCTTGTTTTCCTTTGCCCCCCCCCTCCACCCTCTCTCTCTTCCCCATGTTTGGTTTGTTCTCTCCCCCTTCACTCTTCCCCACTTTCCCCTCGTGCACCCCTGTCCTCCCCTCCGTGTGTCGTGTCTTTACCCCCTTTTTGTACCCCCTGTCCTATCCTCCCCCCCAAAAAAAAAAATCATGTTTGCTTCAAGGCACCATGATGAATGTCATTCTTGGAGGTCAAAAAATAAAGAAAACATAAGAATTTTTTTCTTCTTTTCCTAACATATGAGTGTGTTACTTGGGCTAGGTGACGTAGGGAGATAGTGATGCGCAGTTTGGTTTGTATACTTTATTCTAGTGAAGGTACGCGTGTCAGACGTGGAGTGGTGGTTCCCGAAGTCGGGGGCCGACCGCGAAGGCCTAGCGACGCGCTACAAGTACAGAGGACGGACTAACTGACTGACTGGCCTGCCCGCTCGGGGCTGGGCAGTATATATACGCGGGACTGACCCGACGCCATGACTTGACTTGACCTAACGTGGTGACCATTTCTGACCTGTCAATACCAGCGTCAGGTCCTGTACACTCCAACTTCAGATGCATACAATTTGCACCGATGCTAGAATGCTTGTGGGGTACATGTACACCACATATATATTCCTCTCCCCCTCTCCCTCTCTTCTCTCAACGTTCTTCATCCAGAGATCGATGTATATATATATGTATATCATTAGATACACTTCTGACAACTTAGAATAAACAGACTGTATACTTGTAAGCCTATGAAACTCAGACTTAAGTTACATGGTAGAAACCAGAATAAAGCGAAGGGTGCTTGGTGGTGGTAATCTTGTTCCCCACAAACGGGTGCCAGATAGCTAAATAAAATGTGGCGTCATGTTGTAAGTCTCAATTTAAGGAAATCTCGCCTGTGAGTGGATCACGTGCTGGGTTTGTGACCAACATTTACCCTCATGAATGAGAGCTTAAAACACATATATGACCCCATCTATGGGTAATGCTGATATTTGATATATATACACGAAGCACCCATACCCTTGCTCAAAGGGACAGTAACGGCTAGCAGAGCTGTGAAGTTTTCAGGCGTGGGAGCGGGCCGCGAACTTGGATCCGCGCCTTGGGAAGCCTCCGACGCTAACCAGTGTGGGTCTGTTCTGTGTTTCGTCTCTTCTTTGTCGTTGTTCTCTGTGACCAAGAACTACATTGTCTAGCGTGGCCTTATGTGTTTGCAGTGTTAGAATATGATATATGATGAAAAATGAATTTGATCAAGTATGATATGATAAAGACAGAAATACAAAGAGGGACAATGTTTGGAGTCATTTGGATGCTGATTGTCTGAAGCGGACTTTGGTTTGGTTAGGTTAGGTAAGGTTCGTTTGGTTGACACATGCACGCGCGCGCACACACACACAAAGACGAATATATATATATATATATATATATATATATATATATATATATATATATATACATACATACACACACACACACGAAGCATCTTAAAATTATTTTTGTATTTATAATTTTATCTTTATATATATATATATATATATATATATATATATATATGTGTGTGTGTGTACTTATATATACCTATATTTATTTGTTTATTTAATTCGTTTTGTGTTTCTTTATTTTAAACAAAATCAGCTAATGCAGTAGACAACGAGAAATGACCCATTTTTCGTTGTCTACTGCATTCGATGATTTTGTTTAAAATAAAGAAATAAACACAAAACGAATTAAATAAGCAAATAGATATACATGTATGTATGTATATTTATTTATTTAATTCGTTTTGTGTTTATTTCTTTATTTTAAACAAAATCATCTAATGCAGTAGACAACGAGAAATGGGTCTGTTTTAGTTCTGATATGGTTTCATGGGTCATGTATTTGTATCCACATTAATGCCTTATGCAATATGTTTTATTCTTTATATCGCGTGGACACACATATTGGATAGCATTCATACACAGTTTACATTTACAGGGATTTCTCTATATTGGGAATTTCTATATTTATGAAATATCCAATAGTCGGAAAATTTCCCAAATATAAGGTATATATATATGTATATATATATATATATATATATATATATATATATATATATATATATATATATATATATATATATATATATACCTACATACATACATATGGTCTTGTTTATCTTGTAAAAGCGTCTTCGTTTCGAATATTGAAGATATTTCTGAATATTGGAGAGTTGCGTATATCGGATAAAATTTCGAATTTTGGATAACCCAAAAGTAATTCCGTTGTTTGCAATTTCGGTGTGGCGAGGAGATTGGGCCCTTTCTTCCCTCATCCTTGACAAGTACCTCACACTTGGGTGATAAAAAAATGTCTCGTCCTTCAGTAAGGGTGAAGTCAATAGGCGAGGGGGAATATATGATAATGCTGTTCATGTACAGTAATACGCAAAATATAGATTAAATTATAAATTATAATTACATTTCTAAAGACAAGGTTGTTATGATTGACTCATCACGATTGTAAGATTTTTTTTTTTTTTTTGTGGCATTTTCTCTTTTATGGTGTTTCTAATTTATATTTTTTATTATTATATCTCTTCCTACACCTCACTGTCCTCTTTCTTTCTTCCTCTTACCCCCTTCTCTCTCTC
Source organism: Oratosquilla oratoria (assembly GCF_046742065.1). Lineage (NCBI taxonomy): Eukaryota > Metazoa > Arthropoda > Malacostraca > Stomatopoda > Squillidae > Oratosquilla > Oratosquilla oratoria. Next base: position 27,495,845 of record NC_134785.1, read on the forward strand.
TCTCTCTCTCTCTCTCTCTCTCTCTCTCTCTCTCTCTCTCTCTCTCTCTCCCTCACTCTCTCTTTCTCTTTCTCTCTCTATCTCACTTCCTCACTCTCTTTCTCTCTTTCTCATAGAAGTACTTTATATTAATGTCTTCCTTTCTCTTTTCAGGTAAGTTGTGGCCTTAAAGCTGGCAGGACTCGCAGTTCAAGTGGTAACTCTCTCTCGCGCGCTCTTTTTTTAAATTTATTACTCTCTTTCTTTCTCATTCTCACCGCCTTATCACACCTCCCTGCTTATCTTTTAAACTCGCATTTATTTTTAACAAATTTTTCCCTCTCTCTCTCTCTCTCTCTCTCTCTCTCTCTCTCTCTCTCTCTCTCTCTCCATTTATTATTTCAAACTCTCTCCTTCGTCTGACTCCCTCTGTACCACTCCTTCCACTCCCTTGTCCTACTCCCCATCCCCCCTCTTCCGCTCCCTCCATCCCTTCCCCACTCCTCCACCCCTTAATCTCCCCCCCCCCCGTCACCCACCTTCTCCTTCGCTTCCTCTCTTTCTCCCCTCGCCGGTCGCTCTAATACACCCATTTCCCCTCTGCTGCCCTTCCTGCCCTTAAACCCGCATCATTCCTCTCTCTCTCTCTCTCTCTCCCTCTCGCTCTCGCTCTCTATCACTCTTTCTCTCTGTATGTCTGTCTATCTATCTGTCTATCTCTCTCTCCCTCTTTCTTTCTCTCTCCTCTAGCTCTCTTTCTCTCTCTATCTCCATCTCGCTCTTTTCTCGCTCTCTGTCTCTATCTATCTCTCGTTCCCTTCTTTCTCTGTCTCTCTCTTCTCGCTCTCCCTATTTTCTCTCTCTCTCTATCTCTATCTCGCTCTCTCGCATATTAAGTATACAGTATGTCGTATGATTAAGGAATAGATTAAACTACAGACTAACGAAATCACATGGAACAGTGTTAAGTACGAAATTGATTGGCGGCAAATATTATTTCATCGTCATCATCATCATTATCATTATCATCATCATTGTTAATGTTATCATTATCATTGTTTTATTCCCTCTTCTTCTCGTCGCTGTTATTGTGTATTTGTGTGCAGTTTTATTTTCTCTCCCTCTTCCATTCCCTTCTCTTCTTCCTACTCCTCCATCTCCCTCCTTCCTCCACCTGCTATATCCTCCTTCCTCCTCCTATATCACCCTCCTCCTCCTCCTCCTTCCTCCTCCTCCCTCCTCCTCCTCCCTCCTCCTCCTTCCTCCTCCTCCTCCCTCCTCCCCTTCCTCGTCCTCTCTTCTCTCCCATCACCTGAGGTCCCCGCCATCAATCTCTATTTCTAATCCCCCCTTTACTCCTCATCCCCCCTTTCAGAAGTTTCCTATCGTCCCCTCTTTTTCCCCCTCTCTCTTCTTTCCTCTTCTTCACCTCTCTTCCCCCTTCTACCCCCACCTCCCACTTCCCCCTCCTTCCTCCTGTCACTCCCCAATCCCCACCCCGTCCCTCCTTCCCAGTAATTCACGAATCTCTCTCTCTCTCTCTCTCTCTCTCTCTCTCTCTCTCTCTCTCTCTCTCTCTCTCTCACTTCATTCATTCCTTTCCCCCTCTATCTCTCTCTTTCTCTCTCTCTCTCATACCGTATCGGGTAGGTTTTATCCAGTCGGTATGTTGGGAAACTAGCGTTACCCCAACGGACCAGAGTCGAGCATTATTATTTTTATGTAGTACACATCTCTTCCCTATTTTTACCTCCGTCCTGGTTCTGGTGTCTCGCTTAAATCTTTCGATGCATTATGAAATTCACCTCTTTGGATCGGATCCATTTTGTTCCCAAGGATAGAAGCGCTGGATATTGAGGATGAAATACACGTCTCTCTCTCTCTCTCTCTCTCTCTCTCTCTCTCTCTCCTCCCAATTCTCCCCTCTCACTCTCCCGTCTCCCCTGTCCCTATCCCTTTCCTCTACCTCTTTCCTCTCCTCACTCCTTCCATCTTCCCATCTTCTCTTCTCTCTTTCTCTCTCCTCGACTCTTACCCTCCCCCCACTCCCCCTTCCTCTCCCTCCTCTCCCCTTTCCCCCGTCCCTCCCTCGCCTCTCTCCCCTGTTCCTCCCTCTCCCCTCCCCCTACCTACCTCCCCCACCAATCACCCTCTCCCCTCTCCCTTCTTTTTTGTGCGTGTCGTAGTATATTGCCATAACTTTACTAAGTGGTAGGGGGGACGGGGGAGCTAACGCCGGGAGGCGCTTTGCTGCGGCCGAAGCCGTCACCCATTGCCCAGTGTGCCCAGGAAGCCAGGGCAAGTGGCCATCATCAGTAGCCCGGGCTTCATTTCATTTATTTGTTTTATTTATTAATTAATTCATTCATTCATTTATTTATTTATTTTGTTTTGTTTGTGTTTAAATTTGTTCATATGTTTTCCAGTTGATAATTGTATTTGATTATATTTAATTAATAGATATATAATTTTATGATACGTTGAAGGATTTGTTTCTCCAACTGTACATAGCTTTAATATATAATTTTATTTTATGTCAATTGTAGATCTTTTAGGGGCATTTCTGTATTCTCTCTCTCTCTCTCTCTCTCTCTCTCTCTCTCTCTCTCTCTATCTCTTTTGGGGGGGAGGTGGGTGTGTTTGTAAGGCCCTGTGATATTTCATGACAAAAATACGAAGCAAAATGAAATGTTGCAGATGACATAATGAATATGTTAATTCTTAATGACTTATTCTTCTTCTTCGTCATTCTTTTTATTGTTTTTTCTTCTTCAGCTGATTAGAATAGTCGTAAGTGAACCAAAATAAAATCTATAAAGACTGTGCGAGGTAGAGTCCCGAGACAGTGGCATTTATCGGGGGTGGGTTGCCAAGGGATAGTTTCAAGTGCCACTTGACATAATTCATCGACTTCGTCCTCGAGTCGTCGCCATCCGTCTCCAGGTCTTCAAGTCAGCCGCTTTTTTTTTTTTTTTTTTTTTTGTGTGTGTGTGTGTGTGTGTGTGTGTGTGTGTGTGTGTGTGCACGCGTGTGTGCGATTCTCAGGACTCGTACCAGTTTACACAGGTCGTTCTTGTTCTTGTCCATAATGGGGAAAGAACTTTCCTTTATAATGGTTGCCGCCAGGTGATTTATTCAGGTGTATGGAATGTCCTCAATAGCGAATAGTTCTGTCTTACACTTCTCCTTTCTTTACCTTTTATTTTATTTATTTTTTATTATTTATTAATTTACTTATTTTGTACAAATTCTTTTTATTTGGTTATTTTGTACAAATTATTTTCATTTTTTTTTTTTTAAAGATATTTAGTATCTTGCCCTTTTTTTAAGAACATAAGAATGAAGAAGACTTCAAGAGACCTACACTAGGCAGTTCCATGTCCATTACAATATTTCATCCCCACCCATAAAACAACAGTTTCAGGCTCACTACATGGTTACTAAGTCTATTCCATTCATTGACCACTCTACTGTATTGGTAAACCAGTTCTGGCCTATTTCCTTCTTAAATCTAAATTTGTCCAATTTAAATCCATTACTGCGAGTACTGCCCAGTTGTCTTAATATGATGACCTTGTCCGCATCACCCTTGTGAAAACCCTTGACTTATTTTAACAAGGGTGATGCAGGTCAGGTAAAAAAAAAAACCTGTTTAGAATTTTGTAGTTTACATTGATTTATTTCTTTAGATTTTTTCCCAAAAATCTGTTAATTCCCCCCTTTTTCAAAGCGCTCTTCATCCTTCTGCAGCCAGAACACACATATATATACAATGGTACAGAGGTATGTATGTACTAAAGGCCTTTTCCCTCTTACAAGGGGGTAGCCTCCTAGTCAAAACATCCAACCACGTTAGCAACGTGCTCACTTTTCACCTCCCCCTAGCCCCCACCCCTCCTCCAGCCACATTACTTGGGCCAAACGCAGTGCAGCGAGGCACAGTATGAATATATAGCTTTCGTAAAAAAAGAGAGAGGGGGGGAGATAACTCGCTAGTAGGTGCCTTATTTCGACCGAGATCGTCACCTTTGCCCTAAATACTAGGATTTTCAGTACGTGTTAGGTTAATATTGAGAGCGACACACTTGGGACAAAAATTCAGGTGGAAGTGTGTGTGTGTGTGTGTGTGTGTGTGTGTGTGTGTGTGTGTGTGTGTGTGTGAAGGGGGGAGTGGTTGTACCCTGGGCGGTTTGGCCCGGTAGGTAGTTAGAAGAGGAAACTTTGGAGCGACTGTACGTCCGGCTGCTTGTCCTGATGTGTCGCTGCACTTTGGGGGAATTGAGCTGGAGGGTGTGTGTGTATGTATGTATGTATGTTTGTGTGTGTGTGTGAGAGAGAGAGAGAGAGAGAGAGAGACACCATGTACGTGAGAAAGAAAACAATTATCAAAGAGGCCCATAACAATGAAAACCACCTTTGCCCTATGTGTTTTATATATATATATATATATATATATATATATATATATATATGTGTGTGTGTGTGTGTGTGTGTTTGTGTGTGTAATTACAATTGTAGCATGGTAACAATGAAAACGAAAAATTAAAGAAAAAATAATAAAAAGAAAGGAAAAAAGTGTGAAGATAAAGTAAAAGGGAAGAGGAACCAGGATGCTCGGAGTGGCGGTCCATCTCGCCCATAGGATGTGGCCGGGACCCGACACAGGACCCTGTGGGACTCCGCTACCGAGGTTGATGAAGGTATGCAGGAGTGCTTGGTGGGAAGGCGGATGCCGGTTGTTAACCCGGTCACTGCTAATTACTGTCGCCCCCCTCCCCCCACTGCCGCCAGGCGATTTTATTCTGAAGAGGGAAACCCCAGCGGAAGGGTTGAACATGGATAGAATGTCTCCTTTTTTTTACTCGTGTAATGTCTGGGTATGTGCACACATGTGAAATGCCTATGTAGGGATGTGTATGCATGTGTATCGTGTGTGTGTGTGTGTGTGTGCGTGCGTGTGTGTGTATGTAGAGTATGTGTTTATATGTATTAATTGTGTTCATTGTGTGGGTATGTGTGTGCTTAATGTTTTCATGTGTGTACATGCATTTGCGTTTGAAATGTTTATCTGTTCCAGTATCCTTATGTGCTTAAATAATTAATATTATTTAATGGTTTTGTGTGACTTAAAGTTCAGTTTATTCTCATAATTTTGATATCTCAAAAAATGAAGGGTCCTCTAAAACTTTCTCTCTCTTCTCACTCTCTCTTTCTGTGTGTGTGTCACTATCACTTTGTGTATATGTATATGAAGCCAGCACTGAATAAGAAGCGTAGAATAATGTCCCTCGTCTCTCTCTCTATCTGTATATATACAGTATATATATATAGATCTTAGACATGCGCGCACACACACACACACACACACACACACACACACACACACACACACACACACACACACACAGATATAGATATACGCAAGCGAACACGCATACACCCTCGCACGTTCACACACACACACATACATACATACATACATACAAAAATACATGTATACATGTATACATACATTCATCCATACATACATATATACACACGGCCATTCTTGCACACACTGGCTCTTTCGTGGTGTCCTTCCCTCCCTTGTACTTAGACCGCTAATCCCCTCGGCCTGGGGATTCGATTGGAGGAGAGGAGGGGAGGGGGAGGAAGTCCAAAGAGCTTTGGGGGAAATGTCTTCTGTTTTATTTATCTATTTATTTTTATTTATTTTTTTTTTTTTTTGTGAATATGTACACACATGTGCACTGCGTGTGTGGGTATGTGCACATGTCGGGGGAGAACGGGGAGGGTAGTGGAGGGGTAGGAGTTGGGGAGAGTCTGGGGGGGATAAAGAAGGGGGCGATCTTGGAAAGGGGAGATAGCAGTGGAGTGAAAGGTGGACTTGTTCTGGGCCATGACCAGCGCTTCTTTCCTCCTGGGGGAGGGTGGGGGGGGGGCAGTGTCGTACCGAAGAGAGATGGAGCCAGAGATGAGGCGTCAAACGAGAGACGGAGAGCAACGGACCGGAAGGAAAGACGAAGTTAAAAAAAAATATTAATTTTCTTTATTTCTGTTGATTAGTTTCCAATCATAAAAGAGGGTGGGAGTGGTTGGGTGGGGGGAAGGAGCGGAGAGGGAAGGGGGGAAGGAGTTATAGGGTGGGGGGAAACTGGGGGAAATTGAGAGAGCGATGGGGGAGGTGGGAGAAGAGGATGGGAATGGTTGGGGGAAAGGGAGGAAATTGGGGGAGAGAAGAGAGAGAGAGTAGTTACAGGGGTGGGAGGAGAAGGAACGAGGAAGTTTGATGATGATGGGGGGTAGAAGAAGGAGGTGATCACCATTTTGATACGTTTCGTAATTTTACTATCCCTTCCTCCCTCCCTTTCCCCCTCCTTCCCCCAACTTTTCCACAGACTGGGGAGGTGGGGAGGGGAGGGAGAGTGATACATGGATGAATAAAATCGCTTGACGACAGCAGGAATAAAGGATAAAGTGCCACTCCTCCTCCTCTTCATTGCTCTCCGGTTAGATTTTCACCTTGTCCTCCACCTCGTCGTCCTCGTCATCCACCTCGTCACCCTCCTCGTCCTCTTCCTCTTCCTCGTTCTCCACTTAGAACTCCACTTCACTCTCCTCTTCCTCCTTGTTCTCCACTTGGTCCTCCACCTCGTCCTTCAATTCGTCACCCTCCTCGTCCTCCTCCTCGTTCTCCACTTAGTCCCCCACCTCGTCCTCCATCTCGTCACTTTCCTCTTCCTCCTCTTCCTCCTCCTCGTCATCCACCTCGTCCTCCATCTCGTTACCCTCCTCCTCCTTCTCCTCCTCCTATTCCTTCTCGCCTTCCACTTAGTCCTCCACCCTTCCTCCACATCGTCATCCTTATCATCCACATCTTCCTTATCCTCGTCCTCTTCCTCGCCCTCCACATCCTCTCCTTCACCTCGTCCTCCACTTGGTCCTCCTCACCTTCCATATACCCTCCACCTCCTCCTCGTCCTCGCCTTCCTTCTCGTCCTCCAGTATGTCCCCACCCCTCGTCCTCCTCCACCTCGCCCTCCACCTCCTCCTCCTCCTCGTCCTTCCTGCTTAGTCGAGGGCGTCCCGCGTTAGCTCCCGCTCCAGATGATTCCTACTTCCTCTTTGCCTTCCTGCCTCCTACTCATCCTGATCCTCGTGCTTCTCTCTCTCTCTCTCTCTCTCTCTCTCTCTCTCTCTCTCTCTCTCTCTCTCTCTCTCTTCCTCTCGTTCTCTCTCTTTCTCCTTCCTCTCTTCCTTCTCCTACTCAATCCCATACTTGTGCTTCTCCATACTTCTCCTCCTTCTTCTCCTCCTATCTTCCTGCTCCTCCTCTTCTTTCTCCTCCTCCTATCTTCCTCTTCCTCCTCTTTCTTCTCCTATCTTCCTTCTCCCTCACTTCCCTCACCTCCTCCTCCTTCTCCTCCTCCTCCTCCTCCTATCTTCCTCCTCCTCCTCTTCCTTCTCCTCCTCCTATCTTCCTTCTCCTTCCCTTCCTTCTCCCCATATCTTCCTGTTCTTCCTTTTCCTTCTCCTCCTCCTTCTCCTATTCCTATCTTCCTGCTCCTTCTCTTCCTTCTCCTCCTCCTCCACCTATCTTCCTGCTCCTCCTCATCCTTCTTTCTCATCCTCTTCTCTTTTTTCTCTTTACCCACCTCCCCTTCTCCCTCCTCTCCGTTCACTTGCTCTTCCTTCTTCCTCCGCCTCTTCCTCCTCTTTATCCTCATCCACCTCCCCTCTCTTCCACCTCCCCTCTCTTCCACCTCCCCTTCCTCTTACTCTTCTTTCTCATCCTCTTCTCTTTTTTCTCCTAGTCCTCCTCCCCTTCCTCCTCCTCTCCGTCCACCTGCTCTCCCTTCTTCCTCCTCCTCTTCTTCCTTCTCTTCTTCTTCCTCTTTCTCCTCATCCACCTCCCCTCTCTTCCACCTCCTCTTCCTCATACTCTTCTTTCTCATCCTCTTCTCTTTTTTCTCCTTGTCCTCCTCCCCTTCCTCTTCCTCTCCGTCCACCTGCTCTCCCTTCTTCCTCCTCATCTTCTTCCTTCTCTTCTTCCTCCTCTTTCTCCTCATCCACCTCCCCTCTCTTCCACCTCCTCTTCCTCTTGCTCTTCTTTCTCATCCTCTTCTCTTTTTTCTCCTTATCCACTACCACTTCCCCCTCCTCTCCGTTCACCTCCTCTTCCTTCTTCCTTCTCCACCTCTTCCTTCTCTTCTTCCTCCTCTTTATCCTCATCCACCACCCCTCTCTTCCACCTCCTCTCTTCCTCTTCCTCCTCGTCCTCTTTCTCCCGTGTACCTTGGCAGCCTCGTCTGTGCGTGTGTGTGTGCGCGTGCGTGTATGTGTGTGTGCGTGTGTGTGTGTGTGTGTGTGTGTGTATGTATGTATGTATGTACACGGTCAAGTGCCGCATCTAGCTGTCAGTTTCGTACGTTTAGCTAAACTCTTCTTCCTCTTCTTCTTCTTCTTCTTCGTCTTCTTTTCTTATTTAGAGCTCAACTTTTAGTGCCGCCCGGAGTTGATAGACATGGAGGAAGTTGCACGGGCGCTGACGCCCCTTTCCTCGGGCCAGGCATTTGTAAGTCTTGGGCGAGCTTCCAGGCAGACACCCGATCAGTTTGTGTTTTATCTGTCGACGCCGCCGTCATGGCCACTGTCATCACCTTCGTCGTTATCGTCATCATTATCATCGTCATCATCACCATCATTGTCATCATCATCATTATTATTACTCTGTTATTTATTTGTATTTATTTATAATATTTATTTATTTATTTATCTTTTATTTTATCGCGTCCAACCTAGTTATGGACCAAATGGTCTCCTGTCGGCATACTCTTCTTTTGTAATCCTTTCTAATTATCATCATCATCCTCTCAACCACCACTGGCTCCCAGTGACTGCCACTGGCCCGGGCCGTCCTGACATATTCGGGTACACTCCCGGAACTTTGGAAAACTCTTCTTGATGATTCATCATTGGAAGACCCCGAACAGTCTCCTCCCCTCCCACTCCCCCTCCCCCTTCTCCTCCTCCTCCCTCTTCCCATTCCCCTCACTCCCTCTCATTACTCCTTCCCCTCCACCTCACCTTCCTCCTCTTCCATTCGCCTTCCCTCCCCTTTCCTCACCTTCCCTCTTTTCATCCTCCCTTTTCCCTCCCTCTCTCTCTCTCTCTCTCTCTCTCTCTCTCTCTCTCTCTCTCTCTCTCTCTCTCTCTCTCTCTCTTACCCTCCCTTTCCACCTCTATCTTCCTTCCCTCTTCCTTGCCTTCATTCATTTACACACTCACTCCCCCCCCTCTCTCTCTCTCTCTCTCTCTCTCTCTCTCTCTCTCTCTCTCTCTCTCTCTCTTCCTCTCACCTTCCGTCTCTATCTCCATCCATCCATGCACACATCTATTTTCTCATCCATCTCAACCCCCCCCCCATATTCTCCTCCTCTTCTTTCTCCATTCCTCTTCCTCTTCGTTGCATATGAGAGCTGATGGCAGGATTGATTGTTTGATGATGGGTTGGATGCTGCTTCTACTGTATCCATTTCCTTTTCCCTCCTCTTCTTCTTTTTCCTCTTCCTCCTCCTCTCTCTCCAACTCTCTCTCCCACCACTTCGTCCTGCTCCTTCTTTTCCTCCTCCTCTTCCTCCCCTTCTTCCTCCTTCTCCCCTTTTCCCTCCTCTCCCTCTTCCTCCACCTCTCATCCTCCTCCCCCTCCACCTCTTCCTCTTCCCTTCTCCTCTTCCTCCTCCACCTCGATCCTCCCCCATCTCTTCCTTCTCCTCCTCTGCCTCTTCCTTCTCCTCCTCCTCCTCCTCTTCCTCTTCCTTCTTGGTTTCTTCGTTTCCTCTTACTCTTCCTCGTTCTCTTTGTCCTCCATGTTTTTCGTTTCTTGTTTGCTTCTGTTGTCTTTTATTTTCCTTCGTGTGTCAGAGACTAATGGCTGTCCAGTGCTATCTTGTACGCAGAGCCTCCTCCTCTTCCTCCTTCTCCTCCTCCTCCTCCTCCTCCTCTTCCTCCTCCTCCTCCTCAATCCCCTCTCCTCCTCAACCTCCTTCTCCTCCTTCTTAATCTCTTCCTCTACCTCCACCTCCTCCTTGTCCTTCTCAACCTCCTCCTGAGATTCTCCTCAACTTCCTCCTTCTTCTTCTTTTCCTCCTCCTCTTCCTCCTCCTCCTCCTCCTCCACTTCCTATTCATTTCATCCTTATGTTATTAATTGCCCTCCTCTTATTCTCTTTCTTCTTACTCGCCTTACTCTCCTCCTCCTCTTCCTTCTCTCCTCATTTTTTCTCTTCCTCCTCTTTCTCTTCTTCCTTCTCCTTCTCTCTCCTCCTCCTCCTCCCCCTCTTCCTTTCCCCCTCCTCTTTCTTTTCTTCCTCCCCTTCTTTTCCTCGTCCTCCTCCTATTTTCATCTCTTCCAATTTCATCTATTCCTCCTTCTCTTCTCCTCCTCCTCCACTTCTTTTTTCTCCTTTTCCTCCTCCTTCTCCTCCGCTTCTTCTTCTTCTTCCTCCCCGTTCTCTTCCTCGTCGGGCTCTTATTTTTCTCGCCTCCACTTTCTTTATCCCTCCTTCTCCTCCTCCTCTTCCTCCTCCTCTTCCTACCCCCTTCTCTTCCTCGTCCTCCTCTTATTTTTCTCTCCTTCTTCTCTTCCTCTTCCTCCTCATCCTCTTCCTCTTCCTCTTCCTCCTCTCTTCCTCGTCTTCTTGCTGGCCGAGCTCCCCGGTTAGGAAGGCGGGGATGGGGTCCCGCTCTGGGGAATCCGCAGAATTGATGGATTGATAGAAGGATGACACCTGGGGACACGCCAAGATGGAAGCCAAGCCGGGGGCGGGGGGGGGAGACCGGAACATGGAGACTGAATGGCTCGGGAGAGAGAGAGAGAGAGAGAGAGAGAGAGAGAGAGAGAGAGAGAGAGAGAGGAAGGGGTGATACAGGTGAAGAGAGGAAAAGATAACCTTTTGTATTTCGACGGGGCGGTCATGTGGGAGTGAATGAAATCGCCTGGCGGCTGCCAGAATAAAGATGTATAAGTACTTCTTAGGTGATAAGGAGGACGTAAGGGTTGAGGAGAGATTTGCTGAGGAAGAAGGAAATTGTGGAGGAGGTAGAGGCAAGAATGTTGAGGAGGAGGAGGAGGGGATCTTATTCAAGTGAATAGTGAGTTCGAGGGCAAGCAAAGTCATTTTCTTCTTCTTCCTCTTCTTCTTCTTCTTCCTCTCCCACCTTCTTCCTTCTCTTCTTGTTCTTGTTCTTCTTCTTCTTCCACCTTCTTCCTCTTCTTGTTCTTGTTCTTTTTCTTCTTCCACTTTTCTCTTCCTCCTCTTCTTTTCCTTTTTTTCACGTTCTTCTTCCCACTCCTGTTGTTGTTGTTGTTGTTGTTGTTTTTCGTCTTTTTTCATCTTCCACCTTCTTCCTCCTCCTATTGTTGTTGTTCTTCTTTTTCTTCTTCTTCCACCTTCTTCTACCTCCTCCTCTTATTGTTGTTGTTCTTCATCATCTTGTTCCACCACCTTCTTCCTCTTCTTCTTCTTCTTCTTCTTCTTCTTCTTCTTCTTGTACAATACCTTCTTCCTATTACACTTCCTTCTCATCTTCAAAACTTGTTCTCGTAAAATTACTTGTATTAGTTCAAGGCGAGAATAGATAGACATTTTTGGGACATCAGAAAATGAACAATATAGATATAATTAAATAAAAATAATGGCGTAAACGTTTCTTAAGTAAACGTTTTGAACGTAAATCCCCTGTGCATACACGCACACACACACACACACACACACACACACACACACACACACACTGGCGCAGTGATTAGAGTTCCTGGCTGCCACTACGGCGGTCCGGGTTCGAATCCCGCCCAGGGCGTGTAAGGTCACAGCATTACCCATAGATCGGTCATATATGAGCTCTGAGTTCTCCTCCGGGAAGGAAATAGCTGTCGATTACGAGCCCAACACGTGATCCAAGACCGTGCTGAATCACACACACAGACAATTTTAACTGGACATTCGGACTGAACAGTCTGCCTGAACAACGAACCTTCGTCCTTCAGTTAAATCGCTTAGGCCCAGTTTGTCACTTGGTTGTACTGACACGTTTTACATAGTTTTCTCTGTTCAAAAGGTCACGGTCGAATAAGATGTCTTTCAGAACGGGGTCCCCGAAGCTGCTATTAAAAATAGTCTGTCCTTAGACATTCATGTGGCTGAGGGGGTAACAATTATGTCATCGTGTTCCCCTGTAGAAAAAAAAAAAGTAACATGGGACTGAGGATCTCCTTTTTTGTATTCCTCTCTTGCGAAGACACGAAGTAGTCCTTGTTTCGGCTAACCCTCTTATTAGGGGGAAAATTTGCGTGTGTATGAATAAATATATATATATGCGTGTGTGTATGTGTATATACATATATGTTTATATATATTTGTTCTGTATATATATATATATATATATATATATATATATATATATATGTATATATATATATATATATATATATATATATATATATATATATATATATATATATATAACTTGTACTAAAAAAAAGAATCTGTTGTCGAAATGGTCGGAACGGCGGTTCCGCCGAAAAGAGGACATCACCGGGTATAGTTGGCCCAGTAACATGGTAACGTCTTCTAAGGATAAACGCTGGCCCCTGATTGGCTAAGAGAGTGGTGACATCACGGAAACGGAGATGACTGATTGGCCAAGAGTGGTGA
>NC_134785.1:27513538-27518538 GCF_046742065.1 Oratosquilla oratoria
GTGTGTGTGTGTGCGCGCGTGTGTATATATATATATATATATATATATATATATATATATATATATATATATATTTGTTGATTAGGTGTCTTGTGATTGGTCAGTACGTGATTTGTGACTTAACGAATTAGGACAATAGAATGGTCATTTCCTTTTGTCAGTCCTTATCCCCCATAGAGAGCAAACTCCGTTCCTCCCCTCCCCATTCATCTAAATAGAATCGCCTGGCGGCAGCTTGGGTGAAGTTTGAAAAGAGGGAGACACAAAAATGAGTGGATAGAAGAGATGGAACAGCCTGAATGGGCAGGCCGGTAATCGTGCAGTGGACGCTAAAGGCACATGAAGGAAGCCACAGGACTGTTATTCAGTACATGGCACCTCTGTCATCGATGCCCAGTTACACAAAATACTCCCCGAAAACGAATCAAATCACCCGTAAGCATTCTTAAACGTATCAATTGGCCTTCCTATATGGAAGTAACTTTTTTAATAGGTCTATTTCATTTTATTGTCGGCTGGTGATTCAATTCACTTATGGGGATTAGAAAATGGAGCTGGCCTCGAGCTAATTCTTGAAATGGCATCTGAACTATGCTAGATGATTTTATTCAGTTATAGAAGCTATCTCTCATCTAAATAAAGTCATGAGGAGATTGGGATAACAAGATGATATAGAGGAAATTGCCCTGCTGGGAGGGATAATAATTGTGTAAGCGTGCCACAGCCCCGGACGGGGGTGGGGGGAGGGGGGTGTCAAGCAGTGGCATTAGTGCCAGTGGGGGGGTGTTGGGGGGATGGGGGAGGTTATGGCGGACATATCCATCAGTACCAGAGAGTGCCATGCACGGAAAAGACCGATCATACGTAATAACAGCGCCGGGCGTGAAGAGAGCCTGATAGTCAGGCGGGCGGTCGGGCGGGCAGACCCGTCGCCCGGACTGGCTGGCTGGCTTACTAACGCCAGACCAGTGGCCGGGGACGGGCGGCCGGTGGGTGTTTGACTTTGGTATCGGAATGGATGGAGGGAAGGGGAGTCGGGGTGTTGGATGCCCGCTAGCGGATCGGGCTCGGCCCTCAGGAAGCCGGGCACGGATCGAGGAAAGGCCGGGGCCTTTCGAATCGCCAGCCTAAGCTTCATTACCAACTTCCTTATTGGGCTCTTCCGCCCTCCGGCGTCAGCGCGGTGTCAGCTCCCCCGGGTGTGTTGTTTGGCGTCAGTGAGAACGCTGACAGGGGGCTGGCGTCGGGGCTTTGTGCTTGTGCGGGCATACTGTCAGCAGGTACTATTGGCAATACCCGCAGGGTGGACCAACACTGTTGGTGGATGTGGTCAGTGATCACTACTGGTAGAATTTGGATGTTAACAACCTATGTCTTCTAAGCAAAATAAATTACTAAATATAATAATGTGATAATGATAGTAATATTGAATATGTTAATGATAATAACAATGGAAAAAAAAGGGCGATAATGATGTAAAAACAAGTCAATAGATAAATAAAAGGAGTTCAGTCCTATCGCTGTGGAGGGTCTTCCCCCTCAGCCGAATAAAATCACCATGCGGCAGCAAAAATTCTAAAGTTAAAAGAAGACAGAGGGTTTGACCCTTTAGCTGCAGAAGGGAGGCGTCTCTCCGGCTGAATAGAATCACATGACGGCAACTAAAATAGACACTAAGCCATAAAACTCAGCGAGAAGGTTATACATGCCAAAGGTAATGTTAAACCACACTCACATCATAAACGAATTAAACTTACTCCACCATCCCATCTATCTTAGCACCTCGGGAATGAAAGGTCACACCCCTACCCCCGCCACACTGTTTGGGCCAAAAACAATGCAAGAAGGCACAGTTCCTCCAGAGCAGGGGCTGGTTTACCCTCACCGATACACCGTATGGCGACCCCTCCCCACTTCATCCATTCGAAAATGAATGATGAGGCAGATGAGAACATTCCTTCGGGACGTATCATCCCCATTCATGATCTCTCTGTATTCACCCGTATCATTTGCACTCTCACTTCCCTGATCGATAGATATTCCACCTGCATCCAAAGCCCCCTTCGCCCCTTCCATTCGTGTCATTCTCTATCTTCTCTTTTTCTGAAGCTCCAAGTCTTTGTTTTGTACAATGTCGTAGGAACAATCATTCTTTTATGCAACCTTCTCTTTGCATTTATCATCAAATACCTATTTCTCATAACACTTTCGATTGCACTTAGACATCTACTCCATTCACACCCACATCCGCTCCTCCGTTTACTGCCACATGTCACCTAGACGTTTAAAACTTCCTTAAACTTCTCGCCCTTCAATCTCCCTTCCACCAGAGGATCAGGCATTCCACCGCTCTTTTCCCACAGTATATTCACACCCAGAGCTCTTCCAATCTCCCTCTTGGACACCACTACATAACCCGTTAATACTTTCTCTTTTACCTTTTCACCAACCACCTTGGCTTATGTATACTTATGTACGGCTCTCTTCACGTTCAGTACACATACCCAACAATATCTTCCCGCATTCGTTCATTCGTGTGAGGTCATACTTCCTTGTTATTCCTTCTGTTGGTTCATTGCATACTCTTAAATTTAGATCCCTTCAACACCACTACATTCACATTCCTTCCTAAACTCTCCACACATTCATGTGAACAATTCCAGTACGATTTTTCCCCTCACTACCAGGGTTATACGCATCAAAAACACATATATCTCCTAACCCACTCTCATTTTTACCCACATTATTCTTGATGACAATTCCCTTCATTCACACACACACACACACACACACACACACACACACACACACACACACACACACACCAGAAGCATATCTTTCCTCCCTCGCCCTCTCTTTTTTCGCAACACTCTCCACTCCCAAACTTTAACTCCCCGTTCACTTTTAGTTTAGTTTCGCTCAGCGCTAACACATCCATCACTCCTCTCACAAACCAGTTTCCTCCTTTGTATTCTCATATGTTTCGCATTTATACTTATTCAAAGACTTCAGTTACTAGGATTCTGGTTGAAGCTTCCAGACCCCCTTTTCTCCAAGATTCTCCTTTGCTTTGGTTCTTTGAAGGAGAAACTTACAGAAGGGGAGATTCCTCACTCCATCCCATCTAGTTACCTTTAAAGATACCTATGGAAACACAATGGTGAATTCAAACCTCCCTGTCACAGAAGCATAGGAAAATGAAGAGGTGGAGACTCATTATTGGTAAAGGAGAGATAAAGCTACAAGAGAGGTAGAGGATAAATTCAAGATAAATCCATTAAAAGAGATGAGTCTGATAGATGAATGCATCGTGACTCTGGTCCATAGGGGTTTCTCTAAAGTCTCATATTTTTTCTTGTAGTATTCTTGTAATTGTTATCATTATTATCATTATGATTATTATCAATATCGTCAAATGTAACATAGGTGCGGTCTCAAAATATAACGATAATAGTAATAGTATTAATAGTAATTGCTGCGTTGTTTCTGACCCGAGCAATGGGTAGTATGGGTCAAGGATGACCCTTCACGAACACAAAGATTGAAGATAGAAAGTGAAATGATTGATCGTAGATGTGTGTGTGTGTGTGTGTGTGTGTGTGTGTGTTTCCCAACCTTTTTTTTCAGGCGACCCCACTATGATCCTCATGGTATGACCGCGACGCCACTAATCTATTTGTATACGTATTAATATACTGTATATGACTATTTGTTGACTGTAAAAAGTAGGGGACAAGTATAATAAATATATGTGTAAAAGAGGTAGTTTAAAGTTATAAAAGACATGGTTAACATCATTGAATTTTATTATAGCAATATGAATTTGGAAGCAACAAAAATTTAGCATTCAAGATGTCTTGGTGATCCTCGGAAAAACGCTTTGCGACTCCAGGTTTGAGAAACAGTGGTACATGTAGAGAGATTATATAATGATAACAGTAACATTGATATAGTATTTGTAGGAGTTGAGGACACTGTCGGCGGGTTGGGATTCTGTCACCACCGTGGGGACACAAGGAAAACACGGGAGGAAAATGTGTCCGCACACCCCTCTCGTCTCGGCAGGGGTTTCTTCCTACATCCGAATAAAATCGCCTGGCAGCCGCCATAAATAAATCTGTGGAAAACCTCTTTGTATGGGGGGGGGGTCGAAGGTCCATTGGAAGTGCCTCTGGGTGAATAAATTCGCGTGGCGGCAACAAGAGTAGAGTATGTAAAGGTCTTCATTGTAGTAAAGCGGTCGTTGGTACAGCTTGTCTCCTGCCTACAAACGACCCCCCTCCGTCTCTCTCTCTCTCTCTCTCTCTCTCTCTCTCTCTCTCTCTCTCACACACACACACACACACACACACACACACACACACACACGTTTCTTCTTCTTATGAAATGACGTCCGGAAGACATTGAGGCTTAGGTCAAGTCGGGTCATATCATGTCACCAGTCACTCAGAGTTCACTGCTGGACAAAGGCCTCTACCAGCCTTGTCTGTGATTTGTAGGACTATGGCCCCATTCCTTGCCATATCACTCCTGCAAACTTCTCCGTCTCGTCCACTTTCTAGCCTCCCTCATCTACGCTTCTTTCTTGGAGTCCCGTGAACTCCCAGCCTTTGCCGTGCTATTCCTGCAAACTTCTCTTTTTTCTGTATTCATGTGTTCCCAGCACGTAATTTGACTTCCATAACGTTTATATGGTACGTGTTTTGTGGATCCGCGTGAATTCACGTGGCACATTTTTCTCTCGTGCACGTGATTTTTCTTAGCCATCACGTGGGTACCCACTAAACCAGGGTTTATCAACCTCTGTCCCATTACGCTCCCCGAGGGTTCCCAGACCATCGACCCGTACCCTCATTAACCCGACACAGAGTATAATATGTTGATGTATTAAGACTAATTAAACATACAGTGGTGCCGTAATGGACATCAAATGGTTCAAATTGTGACGACTTTATTCATCAGTTAAGCAATGGCATAAAAAAACAATGTGGAATGTACTT
>NC_134785.1:27523538-27548538 GCF_046742065.1 Oratosquilla oratoria
CCCTCTCTTCCCACTTTCCCTCCCCCTTCCCCTCCCCTACTTCTTCCCCTCTCTCTCTTCCCCCTTTCCCTCCCCCCTTTTTCCCACCTTTCCTTCTTCTATCACCTCCCTTCTCCTTCTCCCTTTCTCCCCTCCTCCTCCCCTCCTCCTCCCCCTCCCTCCCTCTTCCCCTCACCCTTCCCCTTCCCCTAACCTCCTCCTCCCTCATCCCCACCTTTCCCTCTCCCCTTCCCCTCCCTCTCCCCTCGCTCTCCCCCTTCTCTTACCCCTCCCTTCTCCTTTTCCCTCTCCCCCTCCCCCTCCCTGTCCCCCTCCCCTTAACCCCCCTCTCCCCATCCACCTCCGACTCTTACGTTCTCCTTCAGCATCCTTTCTCTCTTCTCTTCCTCCTCTCCCTCCCCCTACCTCTTCTCCCTCCCCCTACCTCTTCTCTTACCTTTTCTTTCCTTTTCTCCCTCTCCCCCTTCCTCTTCCCCGGTCTCCTCCTCTATCCTTTCCATCTTCCCCTCCCTCTCTCCCTCCCCTTCCTCTTCCCTTACTCTTCCTCCTCTTCCTTTACTCCTCCCCTCCCTCCTCCCTCTCCCCTCTTCTCCCCTCCTCCTACTCCGTTCTCCTTCCGCTTCTCTCCTCCCTCTCCCCTCCCTCTCCTCTTCTCCTCGCTCTCCCCCTTCCCCGTTCTCCTTGACCTTCTCTCCCCTCCCTCTTCCCACTCTCTCCCTCTCCCATTCCCCCCCCCCTATCCCTACACGATGATTGAAATCGTATTGCGTACTTGAGTTCAGTCTTAATAGTTCATTACAGAACCTGCCTATCCCCTCGGGGGACATAACAACCTCTGTACCTTCACCACGGTGTCTTGATCCAGCTTGGTAAGGTCGCCTGAGTGCGAAGCACTTTTGACCTGTCATGCGTGATAACATTGAAATACAACACCGGTATACTGCACCTTGAATGGTCGCCATTGCAGAAAGGGGTTAGAAAGCCGTGGGAGGGGTATAATTTTTTTTTTCATTTGTTTATTTATTTATTTTTATGTATTGTCCGTTTTTTGTGTGGTCGTGTAACACAATATAACCTGACCTGACCTAACCTAGCCTAACTTGACCTAGTGTACCCTGCCCTACCTTAACCCAACCTGACGTATCCGAACTCGACCTTGCCTAAACTAAGTCCAGTTCAGTCAACCACCATTCGGATTCATTTTCCCCCCGAAATGAAGGGGTAGCTTTTACTTCCAGTGGCACGTTCCCTGAACAAAATCACCTGAGGCCGGGATAACATGGAGGTCACTCTTTCATGTGAGGTCAGAGGTCACATCGGGTCGCCACATAACTGAGAGAATAACAAGCGCGGTCTGCATAGTCACTTTGCTCAATGCAGTACCACTAAATGCATAAAAAATAAAGACATGAACCTATTAATTTACCAATACACAAAATGCAAAATACACAAAAAAAAACAAAGAAACTCAACACATTTACTTACCAATACACAAAATGCTAAATACACAAAAAATAAAGACAAAAAATTAAGACAACTAACATATTCACTTACCAATACACAAAATGCAAAATACACAAAAAATTAACACAAAAATATTTTAGAAAAAAAATGTACAGAGTGGTGACCCCTAGTAGAGCATTACAAAATCACAAAACAAAATCACCTGGTACTAACCAGAAGAAAATCCTTCAAGTGTAACACGACGTGTTGGTATTGTCTATCTTAAACCTCTTTCACACTAGCGGTTTCAATTACAATTTAAGTCAGTGGAGGCGTTCACACACAACCGCGCATTTTTTCCTTGACTATGCGGTACCGCGCGGTTCAAAGCGTTACAGTGAACAGGGCCTAAGAATCCCGAAGGAGAAGCTTAAGTTAACCTGGTGCCTTCACCATGTCACCTCCTCCTTGACCCTCCTCCTCCTTCTCTTCTTCCTCCTTTTCCTTCTTGACCTCTTCCTTTTCCTCCTCTTCCTCCCCCTCTTCCTCCACCTCCCCCTCCTTCGCCCCCTTTTCCTCTTCATACTCATCCTTTTCATCTTCCTCTTCTTTCTCCTTTTCCTTCTTGACCTCTACCTCTTCCTCCTCCTCCTCCTCTTCCTCCTCCTCCCCCTCCTTCACCCTGTTCTCCTCTTTATCCTTCTCTTCATTTTCCTCCTTGACCTCTTCTTCCTCCTCCTCCCCCTCTTTCACCCCCTTCTCCTCTCCATCCTCCTCTACCCTGCTCACCCTTCACTTCGCTTTCCACTCCATCTTCCACCTTGTTCTCCACCTCATCCTTCCACTTCCTCCTCTTCCCAGCCTACTCACCTTCTTTCTCCTCTCTTCTCCCTCCTCCTCCTCCCTCCTTATCCTCCCTCCACATCATCCTCGACCTCCTCCTCCTCCTCCTCCTCCTTCCTCCTTATCCTCACTCTTCATCATCCTCGATCTCCACCTCCACCCTCCACCACCACCTTTTACCACCTTCCACCACCTCCACCTTCCACTACCACCACCACCTCCTTCACACTCCACCAACTCCATCTCCTTCGCCATCTATTCCACCTCCACCTTCCACCACCACCTCCTCCACACTCCAACACCACCATCTCCTTCACCATTTACTCCACTATCACCACCACCGTCACCTTCCACCTTCCACCACCACCTCCCACTCTCCACCACCATCACCTTCACACTCCACCACCACCACCTCCACCTTCCATCACCACCTACTCCACACTCCACCACTGCCATCTCCTTCACCATCAACTCTACCACCACCTCCACTTTCCACCACCACCTCCACCTTCCACGACCACCTCCACCTTCCACGACCACCTCCACCTTCCACGACGACCACTCCCACCTTCCACCACCACCCTCCACCTTCCACCACCACCTCCTCCGCACCCCGCCACCATCCTCCCCAGCATTGCAAATGTTCTCGCCACGCGCTCTGCCAACATCTGACTTGAGTCCAAAAGCAAGACGAAGCACATTCCTTCTGCCACCCTTACCACCACCACCACCACCACCACCACTGACCACACAGTCTCTTCCTGTTGCCTGACGACCGCACGAGACCACGTCGCGTCGCGTGTGCGATTGACAACTCTGGGGGTCCCTAGTTCGTCTCCCTGAATGCCAGAAAAAGACCAGAGTTGGTGTATTGTCTTGAGCGGGTTTGGTTAGTTTGAGTTAGGTTAGGTTATCTTAGGTCACGTTTAATTAGGGTTGTGCTTTGTGGGGTTGGTTTCAGATAGTGACTTAAGATACATTTAAAAAAACACTGAATGCATTTGTCCCAGTTTACTGTTGACTTCTTTGATTATATTCTATTTTTCAAATACAACTCGCGTGAAAATGAAAGTGAAATTTGGTTTGATCAGTACTGATCTGTGATTTATCTCCATTTTCGCGCGAAGTGCCGTCGCCTCCGGCTCTCGGGCGAGGTGGAGTAAAGAGTTAGTCCGTAATTCTCTCTCTATCTCTTTTCTCTCTCTCTCTCTCTCTCTCTCTCTCTCTCTCTCTCTCTCTCTCTCTCTCTCTCTCTCTCTCTCTCTCTCTCTCTCTCTCTCTCTCTCTCTCTCTCTCTCTCTCTCTCTCTCTCTCTCTCTCTCTCTCTCTCTCTCTTTCTTTCCTGAGGCTGATCCGACGGAGAGTTTCCTGCTTGCGTCATCGGTGGGCACCACGCAACCACAGGATAAAGCGTGGCATCAGGCAGCTACATACATACATATAGCAAGGGCCTTTTCCCCTTTACAAGGGAGGTAGTCAAAGTCAAAAGACATAACTCCACTCCCACCCATTTCACTCCTACCCACTCCACTCCCATTCACCACCTCTCCCTTCCTACCTCTCGTCTTAGCTCCTCATGGATGACGGATCATCCCTGTATCTCGCACCCACAGCAAGGCCGCTTCATTTAATCGGCGACACCCCTCCCTCCATCCCCTGATACAGAAAAAGAGAAAATTGATGATAATAATAATAATAATAATCGCTTCAATGTTCACTGACCGAAACCCGCAGCCCAATAGCAGCCGGCAAGTGTTCTTCCATAGCTCTTTCCAGGAAGAAGCTAGGAAATGTCTGTATTGTATTTATTGTATGACATTTTGTATGCTACAGGCTTATAGAAGAAGAGGATCACTTTCCAGAATTCAACTTTTCTTATGTGGAAATTTGGTCGAAATACAGAGTTGATCAAGAGAAATCTTGGAGTAGTTCAAATGCCAGCCCCTCGGGTCCGCACCTCCAGATGGAGACAAGAATGTTCACGAGTTTTGAATGTGGGTGACAGAGACAATTCTGTGACGTCAATGTGAGGCGAGGTGAGCAACTTATAAAGCGCGGTGTTGTCTCTTAACTCCGCATCAGCGTCTACGCGATGTTTTGGATTATATTATCACCGTTGCCGCAATGGGGTGGACAAGGAATTTATATGATGTGTAGAAATTGCTGTAGGTTATGTCCTTATTGCGCCTGTACTACAGGCATTTGTATCTATATGAAAGCACAATCTTGGCCTTGCCGAGATATGTTTCTGTGCGGCTGTCTTCCTCGCTGCATTTGGGTACGCACCAGTGTTTATAAACAGCTGGGTAGCCCAATCCCCCATCTGTACTTGTATCGCGTAGCGCGACTTCGCGGTCAACTTTGCGGCCAGAGGTCAACGCTCGCACTAACCAGAATAAAGCCAACAAACCAAGCAGAGCGTCATTCTCGCCCCCCACTCCCTTGGCATCATAGCCCAAGTAACTTCTTTATTTGTTACACGCTGTTCTCACGAGCAGTGTTTCGGCACCAAGTTCCCGTTTTTCTCGGTACCAAGTTTCCGTTTTCTCGGCAGCTTTTTCCTGCTTTGCTCGTGAATAGCAATAGTGGTAACTTGGTTATAGTAGGAGGAGAAAAACCTTGAAAAGGCAACGTTGCAACGTCATCCACGGAGACAGACAGAGGCTGGACTGATTAAGTCAAAATTAAGCAGACTTGAAGAAGAGAGGAGTACAGGAGAGCGAGATCCGATGGGGAGCTGACAATGTATAATGTTGATGCCATCACAAATCTCTCTCTCCCTTTTTCTCTCGTTCCCTATTTCTCATCTTAATTCTTGTTTGTAGATCCTTATGTTTCTTGTTTTATTTGTATGCGGGCAAGAGGCTTAGAACGTCGCTAGTATGGGTGAGAGGCGGTTCGAGGCTGCCTGAAGGCGGTTCGAGTTCGTAGTAGCGAGGGTATCACACTACATTAAACACCCTTTATTTAAGGTAGATTTTCGTAAGGAGGCACTTTCCACGTTCCCTCTCAGCGGGGGTATATCGTGACATTGAACCAAAGAAATGTGTGTGTGTGTGTGTGTGTGTGTGTGTTCCGATTTTTACTTATGTTATTTCATATATTTTATATGTATGTATGTATGTGTCCTATGTATGAATCTTTTAACCTGTTCAGATGACGTTTTCTGTGTGTTCTCCCCAGTGCCCTAAAATTATTTTATTCACGAAATAGGTAACCATCGTTGTTTAGATTGGCAGTAGCTACAGTTCAGAAATCCCCAATATTCGGAAGGAAAAGTCCTGAATAAAGGAGATTTCTGAACTGCAGAAATTCCCAATAACAGAGAGAACAGTCCGTAGGCGGCGGCTCCGTACGAGAAGTCAACTTTCCTCGTAAAAGTTTTTAATTTTTTGTATTTAATTTCCTGTAGGGACGAGACAGTGAGGTTCAACTTCTGTACATGTGTGTTTGTGTGTGTGTGTGTATTTGTGCATGTGTACGTGTATGTATGTGTGTGTAGTGTGTATTTACCTAGTTGTATTATACGGGAAGTTAGCTATGCTCGCGGTGACCCGTCTTTGTATCTTTCAGCATCAAGTTTGTTCTTAAATTCTTGAATAGTGTTTGCACACACTATTGTGTGTGTGTGTGTGTGTACGTGCGTTTGTATATTCGTGAAGAGATGGAGTCCAGGAACCATTTGTTTTTAAGAAAGCACACACTGGACTTCAAACGACGTGTTCATGTATGTATGCATGCTTGATAGTGAAGATTTCAAGCCTACAAACGCTGCAAGTGTTTCTGTCTCACATTACCAAGGGGAAGGGTAGTTTGTGTGTAAAGTCATAGTGTTGCCCACAAATCGGAATATATACGAGCTCTGAGCTGTTTGTGTTTTTGTGCGTGTGCTTCTGTGTATACATACAAGGATTTGTTTTTGACCAAAATGTTTGTGTGTGTGTGTGTATGTGTCCTGAAACTTTGCTATATTCTGTATTTCATATACCTGTTTTCCGCAGCATTGAAACATACTCGAATCTAGGTAGTATGTAGTGTGTGGTTAGTGTTTATAATTCACCATGGTAATTCACCATTGTCTTGGATCACGTGTTGGACTCCTCATCGACAGCAACTCCCCTCCAGGAAGAGATCTCAGGTCATATATAACCGACCTATGGGTAATGCTGTGTGTGTGTGTATGTGTGTCTATAAGAAAGAGACTGCAAGAGACCACAAGGCCTACGCTAGTTAGTTCCATGTCCATTACCACGTATCATCCCCATCCATAAAGTTATCTAACCTTCTCTAACAACCGATAGTTTCAGCGCTCACTACATGGTTACTAAGTCTATTACATTCGTTGACCACTCTATTAGTAAACCAGTTCTTGTCTATTTCCTTCTTAAATCTAAAATTGTCCAATTTAAATGCATTACTGCGAGTCCTGTCCTGTTGTCTTAATATGATGACCTTGTCTACATCACCCTTGTTAAAGTCACTGATCCATTTGAATACCTCTATTAGATCACCCTGCACTCTGCGTCTCTGTAGTGTAAATTTACCTGTCCTCGTAAGTTAAATTTCTGAGCCCATGTATCATTTTAGTCATTCTCCTCTGTACTAATTTTAATGAATCTGTATCCATTCTGTAGGACGGAGACCAAAAATATACCGCGTAGTCAAGGATGGGTCTAATCAACGCCAGACTGAGTTTGATAACTACCTCTCCACTTTTATTCGTAACCGTCCTAGCAATGAAGCCTAATGCTCTGTTTGTTCTATTCCTGGCGCTAATGCACTGTTTCCTGGATTTAAGGTCAGGACTCACTAACACCCCCAAGTCTCTCTCGCACTCAGTTATCTCTAAATAGGTGGGTGTTATCTAAGTTATATCTGCTTTCTGGGTTGTGTAAACCTACGTTTAATACTCTGTTGGTTATATGTCCACTTAGCTCGTTATTGACAACTGTTATCACTCGAATTCTATATGTTCATATTCATATCTTCACCCTGTTTGTAAGTGGATGTTTGTTTCCTTAGGGCTCCCTTCTCACGCACATTACATGATATTGAATCTCGTTTGCTTGGATGGATCCTACTACACATGTTGTCCTGAACCGCTTCCAGAGTTTCTGTTGATCTTTCATCTCATAAACTCAAGTGCAGTTCCAGATCTCCAGACACGCACTTGTTGCTAGGTACTCCCTCAGCCAGATCGCTTATGCGAGTTGCTGCTGCTGGAAACAATGTAGGTCCCGGGACTGATCCCTGGGGTACTCCTGGTCACGCCTCTTTGTGTGTGTGTGTGTGTGTGTGTGTGTGTGTGTGTGTGTGTGTTTGTGTGTGTGCAGGTGTGTCAAAGAGAGAGAGAGAGAGAGAGAAGGCAAGCATGAGCGCAATAAGGTAAGTACGTCCTACCTCAGTCTCCTTGCTTGTTCTTGATCTGAATCAGTCTGTCATCTACCAGGAATTGTCCTCGACATTCCGTGCAGAGGCTCCGACACGACAATTTACCCGATTATTCATGTGTGTGTGTGTGTGTGTGTGTGTGTGTGTGTGCGTACGTGTTCGCACGTGCTCTACTGTGCAGCGAAGGACAATTGCAACAATATCGTGACGTCATGAACTTGCCAGGAGCGTCTCCAGCCATCCCCGTCCTCTCTCTCTCTCTCTCTCTCTCTCTCTCTCTCTCTCTCTCTCTCTCTCTCTCTCTCTCTCTCTCTCTCTCTCTCTCTCTCTCTCCCCACCCCCAAAGACTGAGAACCACAGTTTTCCTTCCGTGGCGCATTGTATGAATAATTTCCTGTTGGGAACTCCTCGCGATTTTATTACATGACTTACCTTAACCGGACCCTAAGTTTGAGTTTAAGTTAACCTCTTCGCTTGATAAGATCACCTAATGGCAGTCAGGATAAAAAAAAAGTACCAACCTTTATGGAAGTGGACGGGATACGGAGATGACCCGTCATCCATGAGAAGCTAAGATGACAGGGGGGAAGGGGTGCTGGAGGGGAATGGAATGTCTTGGGATGAAATGTATTGGGGTGGGTATATGTCGTTTGACTTTGGCTACCTCCCTGTTAAGGGGGAAAAATGCCCTTCGTATGTAGATAGATATATTTTTCCATTTCTTTGCTATTTTCATCTTTATGTTTATATTATTTGTGTATTTTGTGTTAATTCATTATTTGTAACATTTTTCAAAAGATCCATATTGAATATCAGGATTCTTCTTTTCATCTGTAATCAATTCTTTGACACTCCCCCTCCCACCCCCCACGCCACTGTCTTTCACTGAATAATTGAAACACAAACTGACATTTGAGATTTTTCTCTTCTCCAATAAGTGATTAATGGTCTAATTTATTGGAGATCGTATGACCGGTGACGTCATAGTGGCGTCACAGGGTAATTTTACCGACAAAGAAAACGGGAATTTGGGATTGTAGTGGGAGTATGAAAATGGGAATATATATATATATATATACATATATACATACATACCCGATATAAAGTGCTTGCACACATATACATTTACCAAAAAGTTCATCCCTCCTTATAATAATCAAAATAATATGGTGTTAGAATGAAATCAGTAAAGGCGTCTACTGAATAAAATCGTATGGCAAAATTAAATATGTCATTGACAAACAACGTGATATATTTTCCCTGAGGTAAATTGTATCTAATGTATAGTAATCCATAGGGCCTGTATATGTGTAGACATGATTATGATCCTGAGTCGGGGTATAAGGATGCCGCCGCAGTGTTTCTATGCGTTGAATAGGAACTGGTGATATCCCACCTCTCTCTCTCTCTCTCTCTCTCTCTCTCTCTCTCTCTCTCTCTCTCTCTCTTTCTCTCTCCCTCTCTCTCCAGCGAGGAGTCATGGCATATTTTGATTAGGCTACAGGGTTGGACAAGTCGCTTGGTGCAAACACACATATCTGCGAAGAGTAACGCTACTTTTGGAGGTGACTGTACCGTCTTCCTGGGCGGGACCCCGCTCGAGCGGTAAGGCGGAGCGGGCGCGGCGGCGACGGCGGTGGCGGTGGCGGCAAAGGCTCTTCAGTCTTCTTCCTGCTTTGGTCTCTATCATGATTCTTCTCTCTCCACCTCCTCTTCCTCCTTCTTTTCTTCTCCTCTTCCTCCTTCTCTTCTCCTCCCCCTCCTCCTCTTCCTCCTCCTTTTCTCCTCTTCCTTCTCCTCCTCATCCTTTTCCTTCTCTCCCTCATCATCCTTTTCCTTCTCTTCCTCCTCATTTTCCTTCTCCTCTTCCTTATCCTCCTCACCCTTCTCCTTCCTTTCCCCTTACTTCTTCTCCTCCACCTCCTCCTCTTCCTCCTCCTCCTTTTGCTTCTTCTTTTCCCTCTCCTTTTCCCCATTGTACTCCTTCCTTTGTTCCCCACGTCCTCCACCTCTTCCTCCCCCTCTTTCTCTTTCACCTCTTCCTCTTTGTCTACTCCTCCTCTTCCTCCTCCTTTTCACTCACCTCTTCCCCTTCGTACTCTTCCTCTTATTCCCCACATCATCATCATCATCATCATCCTCTTCTTCCTCTTCTTTCTCATCTTCCTCCTCTTCCTCTCCCTCCTGTTGTTCTTCCTCTTCCCACTCCTCTTCCCTCTTGTTCCACCCTCGTCCTCCTCATCCTCTTCTTCCTTCGCCTTTTCTTACTCTTCGTCCTCCTTTTGCTCCTCTTCCCCTCCTGCTTTTCCCCTCGTCCTCCTCTTCCTTCTCCTCCTCTTCCAGCTGTTCGTTCTATCCCCCTCTCCTACTTATACTCTCCTCCTCCTCCTCCTCTTCCACCACCTCCTCTTCCTCCTCCTCCTTCTTCATGTATTTCATATGCTTTTCTATTTTCTTTATAACAATCCTCCTATCTTCCTCCTCCACCGTGACCTAATCTTCAGCTTCATCTAGTTCGTACGCTCCTCCATTTTTTCTTCCTATCATTTTCTCTATTTTTCTTATGTTGTTCAGTTTCTCTCTCTCTCTCTCTCTCGTTACTCTTTTTTTCTTTATCTCTTTAATGTCTTTTTCATCGTTTTCTCTCTCTTTTATGCATATCGCATACTGTGTACACTCTTTTGTTATCATCAACAATTAAATTTCAATATTTGTTTATTTACTTGCTTGTTTTTATCATTCTTTCATAAATCATTTTCTGTCGTCCCTTGTCTATATTCATTTTTCTTACATGCATTTTTTTCTTATTCATGTATATATTTATTTCATATTTTTCCTTCGTAAATAATTTTATGTCTTTTTTTATGTTTATTTTTCGTATGTTTATTTAATATTCTGGTAATTTATTGAGTCGTCTATTTTATTTCCCATTATTTTTATATCGTTTTTATTCATCTTATGTGTTCATTTATTCATTTATTGATTCATTAATTATCTTCCATAGAATATTTTCTTTTTCTTTTCTTTTTCTTATTTGCAAGATTATTTATCTATTCACTCATTTATTCATATATTTATCTGTTCAGTTATTCATTCATTTATATATTTATTTTGTATAATTATGTCTTAAGTTTGGTATACACAAGGATGTCCCCACAACTAAATGAAATCTTTATAATCTTGCAAGAAGAGGCTAGCATGGTACTTTCTCTTGCTACTTGCTACTTCGAGTACAAACGACTTCGGTTACAATATTCTAGACTTCCACAAGAACCTCTCAACAATGTATCTAACATTGACGTAGGTTTACCTTCTCTTAGTTCGCCATTTAGCTTCTCACTACGAGGCGGAATCCACACTGAGCCTCGTGCAGCGCTGCATGAGGCAGATGGCAGTGTTGAGTGCCCTGCCGAATGTCCACACTGTTTGGTCCCAGCCGAGTCGACACTGACAGTGTGACAATGCTGATAGACAGTGTGGACACTCGACGTTGCGTTCAACACTGCCATCTGCCTCATGCAGCGCTGCACGAGGCTCAGTGTAGACCCGGCCTAAGAGTTGAATACGTCAGGCGTTTACTAGAATTATATATATTTGTACAATGTGCTCCACCACTGAAGTGAAAGTTTGGATAGACCTTGATACTCTTCAGCAACTATTAAAGGGCTGCTAGATAAAGATCGTCAGCCGACATCCTGAATAAAGACGACGAAGAGCGTTACTTTGGCCCCTCTTGCCTTGAACATGGAACTGCCTAGTGTAGGCCTTATGATCTCTTGCAGTCTCCTTCATTCTTATGTTCTCCCACTGTCCTTTTTTCTTTCTTCTCTCTCTCTCTCTCTCTCTCTCTCTCTCTCTCTCTCTCTCTCTCTCTCGTGGGTTTCTTAACCCTCCCCCGTTCTATTACCCTTCTCCCCCACCTTCTTTCCCCCCTCCCTTCTCTCTCCCCCTTCGCTCGCCCAATCCTTGCCGATTTCAACACGAGATGACCCCGATTCGGCCTCTGTGTGCGCGCCATGATTCCTCCCTCCCTCCCTCTCCTTCTTGTCCTTGTAACTGTAATTCCACATCTGTCTCCTCCCTCTTCCATCCCTCTCTTCCTCTCTGCACCCCTTCTTCCCCCCTTACCTTCCCCTTCCTTCCTTCCTCTCTGCACCCCTTCTTCCCCCCTTACCTTCTCCTTCCTTCCTTCCTTCCTTCCTCCCTTACTTTCTTCCTCCCTCTTCCTTCCCTCCCTTCCTCTCGTCATCCCTTTCCCTTTATCTCTACTCCTCTTCTTCCCTCCCTACCTTCCCTTTCCTCCCCTCCTTTCTCCCTTCCTCCCTTGCTTTCTTCCTCCCTCTCCCTTCCCTCCCTTCCTATCGTCCTCCCATTCCCTTCCTCTTTGCACCCCTTCTTCCCTCCCTTCCTTCCTTTCCTTCCGCCCTTTGTTCCTCCCTTCCTCTTTACTCCCCTTCTTCCTTCCCTCTTTCCTTCCTTACTTACTTTTGTCCTTCCCTCCTTCCTTCCTTCCTTTACCTTCCTACCTTCCTCTTTCCTCCCACTTTCCCTCCCTACTTTCCCATTCCCCCTTCACCTTTCCTTCTTTCCTTTATTCTCTGTTTCTTCTTCCTTCTCCCTTCACCCTTTCCTATTTACTTCCTTCTTTCCCTCCCTACTTTCCCATTTCCCTTTCATCTTTCCTTCCTTTCTTTATTCCTCCCTCCATATCCCTTCCTACCTTCCTCTCTACTTCCCTTCTTCTCTCCCCACCTTCCTTTTTCTCCCTTTTACCTTCCCTTCCTTTCTCCCCCCCCCCTTCTTTATGGGGGTATTGGCTCCCATGTTTTATGCAGGCAATATTTTGGAGACTTAGTGACTCTGCGGCGAACCAAGTCATTCAGCATTCCTTTGTGACTGGAGACTAATATCTCTCTCTCGCTCTCTCTTTCTTTCTCTCTCTCTCTCTCAAAAAAAAATGCTGATCACTTTTAACTTTAATATCCCTCCAACTCTCCCATTTACCATCTGCTCGACTCCACTTCTTTGGTGCGGTTTTGTCCCAAGGATAGAAGCGCTGGTTATTGCTGGCAAGATGCCTTCCCTCATTCTTTCTTATCCAGAGGTCTGGTTAGTGAAACTAGATTATATTTTGAGTTATTTGTTTGACACCAATCCATCAATAAGACGTTTGGAGTCCACTGCTGGACTCTGCCACGTCATTCCTGCAAACTTCTTGATCTCTTCTCTCCACTTTCTGCCTGGTTCCCCTCTCCTACGCTTCTCATCTCATGGAGTCCAGTCAGTAACTTACTAGCTCCATTTCCATCGTCCTTTCTGGTTCCCTGATCTGCCCAGTTCTATTTTTGTTCTTTTATTGTCTTTTCAGTATTTTTCACTGCTGTTACCCAAGTTGCCCTCTTCCAGTCTCTTAGCGTTATTCCCGGCATCGATCTCTCCATTCTGTGCAGTCCTTAGTTTTGTCTCCATCGGCTTCGTCAATTTCCAAATTTATTATCCCTAGATCGTAGCTGGGATTCTCTTTAATACCTACTGGTAGAAATATTCATGTGGCATTTCCATATTTAGCAAATGTTTTCCAGTCTATTGTGAAGCGTCTTTTGATTTAATTTCCATTAACTATAGTACTTTTTAACATTTGGTCCCAAGTATTTTATTATAATTTTCAACTTCTTCAGGGTTCTCAGGGTCAATTTTAATGGCTTTGAACTTTCCTGTTGAGCATTTCTATGGCTTTTAACCATCTTCAAACCTATGTGTAGACTTTGTTGAGATCACTGAGTGTATATTGCAAGTCTTCTGCTGTTTCTTAAGTGAAAAAGATGTCATCCGCAAATCTTAGGTGATTAAGGTATTCAACATTAATCTTTAAACCTTTCTCTTCCCAACTCAAATCTTATAAAACCTCCTTCAGGCAAACTATAAATAACTTGAATGAAATTATATCTCCTTACTTATCTTTATTTGTTTTTCTGTGTGTTTTCTGTAGTCGAATTAATTTTCAAACCTTTCTCTTCCCAACTCAATCTTATAAAACCTCCTTCAGGCAAACTATAAATAACTTGAATGAAATTATATCTCCTTTCTGTATCTTTATTTGTTTTTTCTGTGTGTTTTCTGTAGTCGAATTACAGTGGAAAAATTTGTCATTGTTCAGTACAAAACATTGAACTCTGTTAATTTGCACTCTATGTAAAATTTAGTATTTTTCGATGAATTGGTTAATTATCTGCACATTTCTGTTCTCTTTTCTGGTTTTCTTGTGAGATCAACCTAGTTTTAGTTGTAAAAATCTTAGAAAACATTTTGTATACGTTTGAGAAATATCGATCATTTCTAGATATTTCTTGTTTCTTCTAATGATCTAACTTTCTCTTCCGCTTTTCTAAATTATGCCCTAAACTTGTCTAGTTCAGCTTTCTTAGTTTCATCTTCGTTAGTTGTAAGGTCCATCGTTTTTTCCTCTTTTCTTTACCTTTTTGCAAGTCTTTTATTATTTTTGAGCATTTGCTTCCTGTTTCCTTGTTTTTTTTTCTTTTTCTTTTTCTATTTATGTATTTATTTGTTCTATACTTTCTCCGCCGACGCCCTAATGATGTCATCGTACAGTGAATTGTAATTCATAAACTTGATGTTTTCTTGTTATTTGTTGGAGAATCGAAATTGTTTTACTCTCCAGGTATATGGTCTCTCTCTCTCTCTCTCTCTCTCTCTCTCTCTCTCTCTCTCTCTCTCTCTCTCTCTCTCTCTCTCTCTCTCTCTTGTTAGTCTGGATCGTGTTTGCAAGGAATTAAAATTGGAAGAATTAATGTGGTTGATAAGATGAAAATCTATGCATTGGGGACCATTCAGTTGTAATATATATATATATATATATATATATATATATATATATTGGGAATAGAGTTTATTGTACTAACGTTTCGACCAACTTGGTCTTCTTCACGTCCTCTGAAGAAGACCAAGTTGGTTGAAACGTTAGGGCAATAAACTACATTCCCAAAACATCTTCGTTTGCCCTTCCCCACCCATATATATATATATATATATATATATATATATATATATATATATATATATATATATATATATATATATATATATATATATATATACATACATATATACGTGGAAGCGTTCTTTCTTATGTAGATTATTCCATCCATTCGTGTTTTTAGTCTGGCTGTCTTCAGGCGATTTCTTTCAGGTCAGAAGGAGAGAGGGGGGGTTCTCCCATGGTTCCGTAGCCCCCCCCCCCTTTTTTTTTATTTTTTTCTTTAGGTTCAAGTCGATTGAGATCCCTTTGTAGGACCATAGAATCACCACCCCCACCCCCCAATAAATAAGATAAAATATGAAAGTTACTATGCTGTGCTGCAAGAATGAAGATACAAATCGTCCAGTTTCAGAATCAAAAAGAAATAATATTTGCAAAAAAGATAAATTGATAATAATAATAATAATAATCCTGTCAAAGGGTGGCCATGGAAGGTGAGGACACTACGCCTAGAGCCGCCTAGTAACTGCGGTCGAAACCGTCTCATTTGCCCTGTTAAGCGTTCTAAGGGGCTGTTGGGGGGGGGATAGGTAACAGTCGCTGCCTGGAATAGGAAAGGAATGCGGGATTCGAACCCAGTACACTTCGGATGCTCCCCACCAAAGTAAAGGAATAAGATGAAATGGAAAGGGGAGAAAGAAAAAGAAGAAGACAGGAGAAGGAAGAAGAGGAGAAAGAGGAAGGGAGGAGGAGGAGTGGAAGGAGGTGAGGATACATGGAGTTTGGATGAAGAAAGAAAGAGAGAAAAAAAGAGTCCTGAAGAGATTTATGTCTGCATTTCGTCTCCCAATAACCAGCGCTTCTATCCTTAGATATTGTGAAAATAGTCGTTTCTCCTCTCTGAGTGGAGATTACTCTCCAGTCGTACAAGTCCTGCGTGAATCAGGAAGAAGAATTAGAAGAGAAGAGGAAGAGGAGGAATCGAGGAGGGTGGAAGTTAATTTGAATATGGAAGATGATAACCAGTGGGAGAAGGGAAGAAGGAGGAAGAGGAGGAGGAGGAGGAGATTAAGGTCTGGAGTAAGAAAGAGAAAGAAGAGGAGAAGGCTAAGGTTGTCGACAGTGAGGAGAAGAGGAGGAGGAGGAGGAAGAGGAAAGATATTGGAAAGGTTTTTGTAACAAGGGAAGTATGACAAGAGGAGGAGGAAGAGAGAAGAAAAGGAGGAGGAAGAGGGAAGAAGAAAAAGAGGAGGAAGAGAGAAGAGGAGGAGAAGGAAGAGAAGGTGGAGGAGGAGGAAGAGAAGGAGGAGGAGGTGAAACATTGAAGAGGAGGAGAGGAAAGGGAGAAGAGGGAGTAGTTTTGAGAATTGATGGGTTTAAGGAGAAAAAAGTGAAGACGAATTGAGGATGGAAAGGAGAGGAGGAAGATTAAGTGAAGGTTTGGGGAGGACACACACACGTACACACATACACACACACACACACACACACAAATCACATTATACCTGTTTTTGTAGGTGTTGGATATCTTGTTATGTGTTGTTTGTAGCAATGTTGTTTTGTTTTTCTCTTGTTATGACACAATCTGTGCGTCACAGCGTTCAAGGTAACTTCCTTCCGCGGTCGGCACTTTGCTTCCGAGTCGAACTGGCGTCAGACGATTTTATTCAGATGTGATATCGGAGGTGTTAAGAGGACGGGGGTGTTCACTCACTTGCCGCCAGATGATTTTAATCAGATGAGGGAAACCATATATATATATATATATATATATATATATATATACAGTATATATATATATATAATATATATATATATATATATATATATATATATATATATATATATATATGTACAACACTGAATGAGTCTTAGTGAACAAATTTTCATTTATTAACCACAATTCACTTTAATTCTAAGCCATCAACGTCGAGGAACTCGAGGAGGCATATATGCAGAAATTTATTTCCTCAGTGTTAATGGCTTAGAAACAAAGTGAATTGTGGTTGATAAATGTATATATATATATATATATATATATATATATATATATATATATATATATGTAAAGTCTCCAACAAAAATGGGCACAAACGAGCTGTTCCCCCCAGTATTGTGCCAACCTTTTTTGATATCAATCACCTGGCGGCAGCCATAACTAAAGTTTGTGGAATGCGTTGCTGTATTGAAGGGGTTCATTTAGAAAAAAAAAGGAACTTCAATTCGTTGTTACCCCTTGTATCCGTACTGAATCGTTTGGCGCCAGTCAGAAGAAAATATATAAAGCTGCTTCTTAGAGTTCCTTCTTCATTTCCCTCTCCTCCCCACCCACCTCCTCCTTCAACTGAATAAAATCGCCAGCCGGCAGACAGAATACATTTACAAGTCGATCTAGATGTTCACAAGGATGACGGGTCTAAGGCAGAATGTGTTAAACATTATTCATTTGATTCTAGCTACTGTCAGACGATTTTATTCAGTCGAGGCGGGAGGAGGGAGGTGCTTGGGTCTGTGTAGAGTCTGCGTCCCTTCTGGGCACCACAGTGCTATCCTAAGACCTCGTAGGACGTTTTGTTTTCGTCGTAATTCTACGATCCAGAGATGCGACCCTCACGTGCAAGGCTCCCTAGAAGCCAACAACGGCAACAACCACTGAAGTATTCAGAGGTGAATGTTACTTTACTTACGGACTTGCGAATAGAGTGACGAAAGTCCTTTGGCGTCTGTGTATTGTTTTTTTTTTTTTTTTTTTGTGGTAACAATATGCGCGTTCAAGGAGATATACGAGGACTGTCGTTGTTGTTTTTGTAGTTGTTGTCGTCGTGGTTCTGGTCTTGTTGTACTTGGTGTTGTTTACAGCGTTTCTATCCTTATGGTTAACCTGGTGAGGGGGATGCTAAGATTTTTGATCGTGGTGGTTACGATTGCTTGAGTTGGCAGGTATTGTTGGTAGTGTCGACACGAAGGAAGGAAAACCACAAGTGTTGTCAGAGTTGATGTTGGAAGGACACTGCTATTCTTAGTCTTGTGGTCAGCAGACAAGATGCAAAAAACAGTGGTGTCAGTGTTCTAAGTGAGTGTTGTCAGATACTTTTGATTGTGTTGGTACTAGAGAACGAGACGTATCAATTCTGTTGGTATTGCCTGTATGCTGGTACCAACATTGGTGGAATGATATTTTGGCTCAGGCATGTTCTACTGACGGAAGACTCGTGGAAAATTGTTGTCAGATTGTGTCGATCATGTTGGCAGCATAGGATACAAGCATGAGCGTTGGATGAAGCGCGTGTATATATGTGTTGGTACCAACATTGGTGGCAAGCGAGCTCTGTGACGGCACATGTTTTTGTGGTGGTGGTGGTGGTGGCTGAGGTGGTGGCTGAGCGGGTGGCGGTGGAGGAGTGGAGGAAGAGGTGGAGGAGGAGGAGGAGGAGAATGGAGGCTCTGTTGGCACACGAAAGAGCCTGTGCTGCTTCAGTCGCTGCTTAGTCGTGGACGAGTGAGGACGGGACCAACTTCTTGTCCGTCTCCAACCTGCTGCTGCTGTTCTCAGCGTGAACGTGCATTTACAGCTCCGACCCAGCTGCTGCCAGCTGAGCTGTTGCGTCGATCAACCGGTTGGTTTGTTGAGTTCGCTAGTGTGG
The DNA here is from genome assembly GCF_046742065.1 of Oratosquilla oratoria. Taxonomy (NCBI): domain Eukaryota; kingdom Metazoa; phylum Arthropoda; class Malacostraca; order Stomatopoda; family Squillidae; genus Oratosquilla; species Oratosquilla oratoria. The sequence goes on from NC_134785.1 coordinate 27,541,857, forward strand.
TGATAGAAGAGCTGCTGTTGTTAGCGATACAGCTACCGTTAGTTATAGGCCATGTGACAGCTGCTGGGATGTGGAGTTGCCCAGCTAGTTTGTTCTCCAGCTGGTTTAGAAACTTGTTGGATAAAGACTGTGGTGGTGTTGATGGTGTCTGCATGCGATGCATCGTGGTGTAGCTTGAAACTCTGCTCTTCTATCACCAGTGGTGTGGAGTGCATGCGAAGATGGTGGTGGTGCTAAGTGTTGCAGTGGTGTAGATTATAGAGAAATTGGCATTTGTGATCAGTTCGCTATTGCTCAAATTGAAAAATAATTTTTCATCTTTATTTTTCATTATTTTTTTCTCTCTTTTTCTCTCTTTCCGCGGAGTCATCGCCGTTGACGTCACTGTCAATGACCTTTCCATTGCTCTCTTTCTCTTTTTCTCTCTCTACCATGTGATTATCATTCCATTAGGGGACCACTAGAAAGATAGAAAAGGACAATTGCATTTACAAAGGTTCATTCGGAGTGGGGGAGGGGGGGGCTTCTTGTACTAAGGACAAATGTGAGGAGAGAACTATCCGCTAAGGTCGATAAAGGAAACATGACTTTTACGGAGTTCGCTTACCGGGAACCTGGTGTACATATTTACACCGGTCTCCACCCCCATACGCCCGCCTCCTCGTTCTTCGTCTCCTCCGTGACTCCCAAAAGCCTCTTGTTGCGTGACAAAAAAAAAAAAAAAAAAAAAAAAAAAAAAGAGAGAGAGAGAGAAGGACATTTGCCCAACACAGACTTCTGAAACCTTTAGGATTGGATTTGTCTCCGGAGTCGATGATGACGGCGATCTCCCTCGCGCGCTGAAACCGGAAGGCAAACAGTCCGGCAACTTCGCCGGACTTCGGGAAAGTCGTCGGAGACTTCGAGTCCGGTGGAGGAGGAGGAGGAGGAGGTGGTGGTGATAGTGATCCCAGTGTTGGAGGGGGCATATATATATATACATACATATATATATATATATATATATATATATATATATATATATACATACATATATATATATATATATATATATATATATATGAAATAAAATATCATAGTCTTTGGAATGAAGTCTTGAAAGTCGGGTCAGTAATACTTTCGAAGTCGAGAAATGATGGTCCCTTGGAGCAAGAAGTAGACTGTGTGCGTGCGTGTGCGCGTGTTTGCTTTGCACTAGTACAGTGTGCATACAAGTTAAGTCATAAATCTCCCTCGTATCCCATGATCAAATCTTTGGTGACGTCTGTTCCCTTATCTTTATTATCTCTCTTCTTTTTCTTTTTCCTTCTCCACGCCTATGTGTTGTATACAGAGGCCGGGTTCGATCCCAGCCGATACCGTTGACACACAATTCGGCTGTCTAAACATGTAGGGTAAAGGTGACGGCTTCGGCCGCAGCTGTAAACGCTTCTTCTTGGGGTAAGTTTCTTAAGAACTTTATTTTCTTCATCGTTGTCTTCGATGTTGTCTTCTTTCTCTTCTTCGTCGCCTTCCTCTTCTTCACTGTCTTCCTCCTCTTTTCGTGAGTCTCATCTAAAGTTGCGAGCGTGGTAGACAGACGTCTGTCTGTCTGGCTTCATCTTGCTCGGTAACTCTTTAGCTCTTTCTGCCTCTTCCCTTCCACACGACTCTGCTCTCTTTGCACGGCATGGCAAGACTCGAGGCGCGGTGGCTGGTCGGCAGTATCCTCTCTGAGGTTCTTCGGAACGTGATTGAGATCGATATCGCCAGGTGATTTGGCGCCAAAGTACGTCTGAGGGGGCCGAAAGAATCCCCACACACAAACTCAAAACGATGAGGAGGATATTTAATGTTCAACGTATTTTAACGGTTCTTAACACGAATTTTCAAAGTCTTAACGGTTTTCTTTTTTATCTATCTTATTTATTTGATTAATATTATTTATATATTCATTTATTATTATTTATATATTTATTATTATTTTTATTTATCTATTTTTGACAGTTTAACGGGTTTCTGGTCTGATGGACCGTTGCATGGATTTCTGTTTCAGTGGATTGTTGAGCAATTTTATTTTTCAACGGACGATATAAAAGGTTTCCGTTTAACATATTCCCTTTTCAGAAGACTGTTAAAAGCGTTAAAAGGGATTTCAAAGATCATGAGATAACCGATGAACTTAGACGCTTGATTGAATTTTAGTCAGCAGAATCTAAAGTGGAACAAGTCTTCGCTTTTTAAACTCAAAATATGTTACAAGCTATATCCTGAGAACAGAGAAAGTCAGGATCCTTGCCTATCATGTACACTGTAAATTAAATAGAGAAAGCCTAGTGATTTAGAGGTTATTTTTTTCGAACAAGAAGAGGTATTCGTCCGGTTCGCAAGCCTCACCAGAGGACTTCGGTCTCCAATTAAACTCCCAGGAGGTTCTCCAATATGCCTGTCTTGCCCAGAACCGCGCACGATAAGGTCAAGAACATCTTTGACCTCTCATGGCACCCCCAGGACTGCAGGTGTCCTGACTGCTGCTGGGAGAGCCAAAACCATGAAGTAGTAGGAGGTGTAGGGTGGAGGACTTCGAACGGCGTGTGCCACGTCGACAGGAGTTCTGTAGACGGCGACGATGAAGGCAGGAGGTCGAAGACACCCAACGGCTGTGGACGTGTCGAGAGGAATGGATGCCATCATGTAAATGGTAATCTAGATGCCCCTTGTACCGAGCATTGGAGCCGAGGAAGACTGGGTAGTGAAGAGGAAGAAGTACTTAACCACTTGGAGAGGCAGCTGGGCGAGTACGACGTGGACGAGGAGGTCTACGGTTGGAAGACGTCCAGCTTGAACGGAGGAGGAGGAGGAGGTGCAGAGAGTCCCGTGATAGGGTGGCGTTGCAATGGAGAAGAGCCTTTCGAAAATTGCGATGCCGGACACGGGTGTCGCAACTCGCGACCCGATTACATTAACGGTTACGACCCGAACGGAATGAATCGTAACGGTTTTAACGGTCACTGCGGGACGGACAATGGATATGACGGTTACCCTCAATACATAGGAAACGGAGGTGACAGTGGACACTCCTTCCCATTGGAAAACGGAAACGGTAACCAGACCACAAACTACAACCACTACAACAATAACAACTACAACAACTACATTGATTACTACTTCGACAAAGCTCTGAAGGACCCGAACTACGAAAATCTACGGAATCAAAACAATGCCGGCTGGGGGGTCGGCAATGGCCACTACCCTCAGGGCTGCCAACACTACCACGGCACGGGAGTGGTGGTACAAGAAGGAAATGGGCAATCAGAGGACCTCGACGACGGGGCCCTTGTCAGGAGTGAGGACCCGGGGAGCCCCCAGAACCCGCAACAGATGACCAGGAAGAAGAAAAGGCCCCTAACGCTGAGACTCAAAGACACCATCAAGAGGAGGTACTTCGGTAGATTAGACCCAGTTCGTAGTAGGTCGTCCTTGGAGTGGGTCATCCTTGTGAAGAACCTGTGGCTACCGACGGAGACGTCGACGATCTAGAGTAGTTAGGCGCCACGTACCAGTACCAAACCTGTAAACAACTTTATTTGTAATTGGTTGTTACCCTCTCCGCTGTAGCTTTCCCACACCTGAATGAAATCGTCTGGCGACAGCCAGAACAAATGTATAAGCCACTAGCAATCCAAGGATTTGATGTAGCTATCCAAGTAAATAATTATTATCTTATGGATTTGTAGCTTTTGAACATGTTGTAAGTTATATATTTTATTTTGCCAAGCGCAAAATATATCATTCTGACCGTCCGTGATATTGGTATCGTGAGCCGTTAGCCAGAATAAAATAAAATTTATTCATTAATCTAACAACGACGGTTAATTTTTAGGCAGCTGAGAAGAACGAACTTCGGACTTGAGGGGTCTCGACCCAGAGCTCTTTCAGGATGTGGGTCGCTACTTTACCTGCATGAAATTTCTTTTCCTTAGCTAGAACAAAAATTATTGGAATATCGAGCTCTTCTCTGCTGAATAAAATCGTCTGGCGACATAAAGAATTATCATTAATCTGGTTGGTCTGAATTCCAACCAACCCTAATTTGAATTAAATCATATGCCAACAAAAATTCGTGAAAGATTTTTTTTTCTGATGGGTTGATTTGATATCCTCATTGTAGGGTTTCTTATGGCTGCCGTTAGATGATTTTATTTAACCGAAGGAAACCCTCCACATTATGCGGTAGACTAAGGGTTCTAGGGACAGTTTCCATGGGGTAATTAGATGACGAAAGATGACTTAGATATTGGAATCTGCAGAGAGAGAACATTGTGCATTTTTTTTTTTTTTGGTTAATTCTTAATTGACGAATAAAGTTCTTGCAATTTGAACCATTTGATATCCATTGCAGTACCATTGTATGTTTAATTTGTCTTAATCAAGTTAATGGGGGTACGGGTCGATGGTCTGGTGGGGGTACGGGTTGATGGTCTGGTGACTCGGGATGCGTAACGGGAAAAAGGTTGAGGATTTAAATTTATTTGTTTGATGTTTAGTATTTAATTTAAACAGTTAAGGTGGAATGAAGGGACTGGTTGTGAGTTTTCAATGTTATTGTATTTTTTTTATCGGTATTTATCTGTTTATAAATATTTCTGAGAAAGGTGCACTTTGTGTTTTTTGCTTTGTCATCTCATTATTTTGGTTACCCATGTTTGTATTTTGTTATGATAATGTATAATATAATGGATGATCATGAAATCATGTAATGTATAATATTATTATTGTTGTTTATGGGTTGCCATGATGATAGTATATGATGATGTAACTAATAATGATAAAATATTATTATTATTATTATTATTATTTTTATTATTATTATTATTGTTTTTTATTCTTTTTTACTAATATCATTACCATTATTGTTATTGTTATTATCATTATCGTTATTGTCGTTTGACTTTCTCATCGTTATAATGATATTTACATTTGTAATTGTAAATTTAATTATAATGTATCATACAATGGGCACTGGGTAGAATTCAAGGCGAATGTAGTAAAGTTTCTGAAGAAGACTTCACCAGCGCTTCTATCCTTGAGAGATCGAAGGAGTACAGGAGAAAGGCGGAGCAGTGGAGACCTACAACGCAACTCTGGTCCTTAGAGGTGCCAGCGATTTAGCTACAGACTGTACAACAATAAGTTCAGACACATTTCTAGATTCTAGTCAGTTCTTGATGACTTTTGCATCTTTTAACGCGCCTTGCTGCGGCCGAAGCCGTCGCCGCCAACGCCAAGGGGCTATTGTGTGTCCACTTGGAGCAAGGGAGGGCGTGGGAGGTAGGGAGGGAGTGGTAGGGGCGAGGGGGTGGGAGGGGGAAAAGGGGAGAGAGTAAAAGGGGTGAGAAGAAGACAGGGAGAGGGAGGAGAAGGGAAGGAAAAGGGGGAGAGAAGGAGGATGAAGAGAGTGAGTAGAAGAGAGGAAAGAGAGAGAAAGGAGGGATGGGGAGGAGGAGACAAGGTTAGGGAGAGGGAGGAGAAGTGAAGGAAACGGGGTAGGGGAGGAAGGAGAAGGATGAAGAGGGAGGAGGAGGAAGAGGGAGAGGAGGGGTGGGAAGGGAAGGAAAAGGGAGAGGGGAAGAAGGAAAAGGAGGAAGAGGTTAGGTATGGAGGGACGGAGAGTAGAGGGGGAAGGAAGAGGAAGAGGAGGGATGGGAGAAGAAGGGAAGGCGAAAGAGAGAAAAAAAGGAAGAAGAAGGATGAAGAGAGGAGGGAGAGAGTAAAGTGAAGGGAGTTAAGAGAGGGGGGAAGAAAAAGGAAGGAAAATAGGGAAGAGAAAGGGAGAGAGGGGAAGAAGAAGGTAAGAGGAAGATGAGTAGGAGAGGGTGGGAGGGAGTGTAGGAAGGGGGAAAGATAAAGGAAGGAAAATAGGAAAGAGAAAGGAAGAGGGAAAGGGGGAAGAAGAGAAGAGGGAGAAGGATGAGGAGGAGAGGGTGGGAGGGAGTGGGTCCACCAGAATCTATTTTGGTCCTCCCAAGGGTTGACCAAGACAAGGGATTCGTTTAGTCCCGCGTTCGTTGTGCTTGATGGTGTGTGTGTGTGTGTGTGTGTGTGTGTGTGTGTGTGTGTGTGTGTGTGTGTGTGGAGGGGGGGAGTCGTGGTCCACCGTGTAGAGTGCTCGGACAGCGTCCTCAAGGTCATTGGTCCGTGGCCAACCCCGAGTTTGTTCTTTGCTAAGAAGGAAGAACCCCGCGAGGCCGGTACCCGATCTCCGGGATGGGTCAGATACGTCTTTCTCTCACTCACTCTTCCCCTCCCTTTTTTCATTTTTTTCGTATAAGAGATGTGGCAACCGGCGACTGCTCTATCCGCCCTGACACGCCCTTACGCCTTCTCACCTCCTCCAAAGGAGTGAGGGTGGCACTGAGGTGAATAAAATTGGCTGGCGGCAGTCGTAGCAAAAGGAAAAGTGCCACTAGGCACGGAAGTGGTACATTCTACAGACGATTTTATTCAAGTAAGTACGTCCTCTGTCGATCAAGACTCTGGACCAACTCAGTTCCCCCTCCCCGCAACTGAATAAAATCGCCTGGAGGCATCCAGAACATGGACACAATTCAAAAATAGCGAAAAGGTTAAGGGTCTCAAATACGTACATAAACATGTCGGTGCACTTAGTGTACATGTGTGTGTGTGTGTGTGTGTGTGTGTG
>NC_134785.1:27553538-27563538 GCF_046742065.1 Oratosquilla oratoria
ATTATTGGGGCCAGAACTGTTCCCTGCGGGACACCGCTTATTACTTCATTCCATTTTGAGTGCTGATCTCTTATCACTACTCGCATTTTTCTTTCTTGCAAAAAGTCTTCCATCCAATTTAGCAATTTACCTTGTATTCCTCCTTCATATTCTAATTTCTTAAGCAACTTCTTATGTGGTACTTTGTCAAAAGCTTTTTTTAGGTCTAGAAATGCACAATCAGCCCATCCATCTCTTTCTTGTATTATATCTATTAGCCTTGAATAGAAACATATTAAATTGGTGACGCATGATCGTCCTTGTCTGAATCCAAATTGCCTTGGATTTAGTACGTTGTTTTTTTCCAAGTATTTTACCCATCTACTTTTGATAATTCTTTCACATATTTTTGCTATTGTACTTGTTAGAGAGACTGGTCTATAGTTGGTAGGTTCTTCTTTATTTCCTCCTTTATATATAGGTACTATATTTGCTTTTTTCCAATCTTCTGGAACTTTTCCTTCTTTTAAGGAACTGCTTATTATGCTATGTATTTTGTCTGCCAGTTCATTCCTACATTCTTTCAGAATCCAGTTTGCTATTTCATCTGGCCCATGCGATTTTCTGACATCAAAATTACCCAAGTGTGTCAATATTTCATTCTTCGTTACTTCTATTTCTTCCATAGGGGGGACTTTTTCCTTCCACTCAATCTCTTCAGGTTGTATATTTTCCCTTGTAAACACTGATTTAAAATGTTTGTTCATAATTTCTGCCATTTCCATTTCCTCAGTGTATTCAACTCCCCCTTGTCTTAATTTCTCCAAGTCTTGTTTGTTTTTCAGTTTATTGTTTACAAATCTGTAGAATAGTTTTGGTTGATCTTTACACTTTTCTATAACATCTTTTTCATATTTTCTTTTTTCCTCTCTGCACTTTTGTACATATTCATTTCTATAACCAGTATATATTTTCCATTTTTCAGGTCTTCTGTCTTTTTTCCATCCGGTCCAGGCTTTGTCTCTTTTGTCTTTTAACTCCCTACAACTTTTGTTGTACCAGCATTTTACATATTCTTTTTCTTGTTTTTGTCTTGGGACATACTTTTCCACTCCTTCTTTGTAAATTTTTGTCAAAATATTCCATTTCTCTTCCACTGATGTTTCTTCTTTGTATATTTCTTCCCAGTTTTCTTGTTGGAAGAATTCTCTTATTTTATCAAAGTTTGTTTTTTCATACATCATTCTTCCTTTTCTATATTGTTCATTTCTTTTCATATATTTTTCTTCATTAAGTTCCAGTTCAATCAATATGTGGTCACTTTTACCTATTGGTGTTTTATATTCAATCTTGTCCACTATTCTAGGTTCAGATGTAATTATTAAGTCTAGCCTCGATGGTTCTTCTTCATTTCTATACCTAGTGTTCTCTTGTATCCATTGTGTCATTGAATGGTCAGTAATCATCTCAAGTAGAGCATTTCCCCATGAGTCATCACCACTCTTTACTGTCATTTCTTCCCAGCAGATTTCTTTGCAATTAAAGTCGCCCATCATAACTATTCTTCCTCCGTCTTCCATTATTTTAGTTAATGCTATCTTTGTGTCCTCTAACATACTTTTATGTTCATTCTCCTCCCATGAGGCTGTTTTCGGAGGCACATAGTTGATCACAAATTTTCTGCTCTTCTTATCTCGGTCTTCCACTTCTATCATAATCATCTCTACTGTATTCTTTCCATATATGACACCTTTCACGTTTATATCCTTCTTTGTCAGGAACATAACTCCACCCCCTTGTTTTTTCTCTCTGTTTCTAATCCAATAATTGTATGTATCATGTCCTACACTGTTGGGTGGTAGTGGGCCTTTTAATTTTGTTTCTACAATTCCCATTATGTCCGGTTCTTTTTCTTTCAAATAATCATTCAGTTCATTCAATCCTGTTATCAATCCATCTATATTTGTGTAAGACACTCTTAGTTTTCTGCCACTTCCATTGTGTTCTCTGTTTCCCTTATGTTTTTCTTTAGTATGTCGAACTGCTTTATTTTCATGTTCACTACTCTCCAATAGAATCTCTCTTTCTCTGACTCCGTTCTTTCCTCGTTTTTTGCCTTAGCTTCAATTCTTTTCTGCTTTTCTGCCTCTCTTTCCTCCTTATTCATTTCTCTTTTTATCCATACCTTTTTATATTGATCATTTGTTGCTAGTTTCCCTGTCTTGGATAGAATTTTCTCTGCCGTTGTTTGTGACCTGAATTTAATCTTAATTGGTCTGGTCTTATCTGTACTATATTTTCCGAGTCTGAATTTTTCCTCAATTTCCTTTATAATTTCTGGTTCATCTTCCTGGACTAATTTGAATAAACTGCTTACCCTTTCATTTTCCTCCTTGATTCTTGCGGTTCTATCTGGGTTATGTTTCTCTTCCATTCCTAATATAATTATACATTTCTTTTTGTCAGCTAATTCTCTTACTATATTCTCCTTCTGTCTCATCACTTTAATAACTGAGTCTTCATTATGTTCTTTCAATTGCTGTTTGACTATGTCAGTGAATGAAACCTTATTCCCTTCTTGAGTTATTCTCCACTTTTTAGCTTCTGTAGCTATTTTCTCACTGTTTTCATTACTATTCTTCTTCAATTTCTCATTCTCCTCCTTTACATTTCCTAACTGTCTTTTTAGGTCCTCTACTTCTTCAGTTAAGTTTCTGTTAGCCTTCTCTAGTTGTTCCAATCTTTCAATTCTTTGTAGAATGGAGCCTACATTACCTAACTTACGTTCCAAGTCCTCGATCACCTTATCAACTCTCTCCTCTAGTCTTATCAGTCTGGGGGGGGTTGTGTCCCCCCCACCCTCTTTAAATCCCTGGAACATATTCTCGTCACTTTCTACTGTATTTCTCCTCTCTATACTTCTAATCTTTACATTTTTATTTGCCATTTCGTCATCCGGTGGTCGTTTCATGTTGATCTTCCGCCCGTCTGCCTGGGCCAAGTCCTCCACATCCTCATTATCTTCCATTTCCCCAGTAATCCCTCCCCCTCTCCTCTTTCCTTACTTTCCCACTACCTCACGAGCAATTCCCCCCCCCCTGCAAATACAAAAAGGCACTTCTCTTTGCGTTGGTATCCTCAATCTGCACTTTTCTTCAGAGCGTTCGTCAAGCCGTCCGTTCGTTGAAAGTGTGTGTGTGTGTGTGTGTGTCTGTGTGTGTAATGTTACGTAGTTCCTGCTAATGCCATTTTTATGCTGTTAGGTTTGATAAAGATGAAATCTGGGATTTAAGACTGTAAGCCTTTACACATGTCACGCTTCGAGTCCTGGGATCGAACCCACTTTCTCTTCACACGGGGACAGGTTGGCTGTATGTGTATATATATATATATATGTATGTATCTGTATATATATATATATGTATATGTATAAAATGTGTGTCTGTGTGCGTTTGTGGGTGTGTATGAGTATATGCACATTTTATGTTCATGTGTTCATCTTATATAGTGAACAGTTCGACAAAAGCAGATGGCTCTCCAGCTGACCAACGTAACAAGTGAATAAATAAAAGAAAATATATCGTAAGACAGATACATTCCCCGTGGGAAAAAAAATACAAAAAATATATAATAGGAGTAAATAAATAGATGAAATAAAAGAAAAACAAATCGTGCATCTGGCAACCCAAGGCAGGCAACTCACAGTCCCTTAGGTATTACCAAACTAGCAGCCAACTCAGTGAATATATATGTGTGTGTGTGTGTGCGCATGTATGTGTGTGTGTTCTTGTATACACGCCCATGGGAGCGGCTGGTCACATATATTTTTATAGGCACGAAGTCTGAAAAAAACATACAGACCACAGACCTTGTCCAAATCTACCGATATCAAGGCTACCACTAACCCCGTGCTCGCTCGGAAGGATTGGTCATACTGTTTTTTGTAAACAAAATGGTATTGTAATCTATGTGTGCTCTACAATAGTGAAATAGAGGATTTGACAGTATATAGGAAACAGTTTTAGTAATAGGTTTTGTCGACCTGGGGCCACGTCAATAAAGCTGAGGTTTCCTTTATCATTCATGTGGACTACATTATCGGCCTTGTGTTGTCTTAGGTACAGGGTTTGGAAGAGTTTTTTTTTCAGTTATTTATTTATCTGTTTTATTATATTTTATGATTTGTGGGAGAGTATAATAGTCGATGTATAATATATCGTCGTATTATTTTGGACTTTAGCTTGTTTTAGGTAGGGTAGAGAGAGAGAGAGAGAGAGAGAGAATGTCACATGTGAAGCATATGCACGAGTCTGATAGTGTTAATGTAATCGCTCTTTTTCGCTTCCTCTTTTTCTTTCTCTTTTTCTCTTACTCTCTTATTATGCCCTTTCCCAATTATATAACTGATTCGTCTTCATCGTGTTTGAGGATTCCTTTACCTGTAGATGAAGAAAATCACCTGACGACAGACAAGATAGGAAGACAAATGCCACTGGGCAATTGAGGGGGTTAGACAAGGGAGGATCTCCCTTATCTTAATAAAATCGCTTGATGACAAGTAGAACGAAAATACACTTTAAAGCCCAGAGGAGGGATGAAGACGTTTTTCTACGTGTTAGAAAAGATGAGTTTTTTGATCTAGAATTAGAACAAGGACATCGCTTGGGGCGTGTGTGTTCAGCAGATCTATCCTCTATCGCTGCCAATGTTTTGTCCATCTTGTGTTTGTGTGTTCGTTTGTCTGTTCGTAAGAGGCGCACTGGTTGACTGCGTCGTTGTGTGTGTGTATGTGTGGTTGTGTGTGTGTGTGTGTAGTTCCTGACATACCTGATCTTGGTATGTGCATGTACGTTTTAGTGGATGTGTGTACGTGTGTGTGTTTAAGTACAGCTGTCAGCACTACTACTTGGCACTGGCACCTAGAGAGTGCCACAAATTTGATTAAAATCACCTGACTGCAGCAGGACGAAGAGGAAAAGTACCCTCGTGAAAGGAAGTCTTTAATCACCTTAGGATAAGTCACGAGTAACCTCATCACTAACTCCATATCTCAACATAAACAGAAACACTGTTGCCACGTCTACCAATATTATTCCAACGTTGCCACATGTATTATTATTATTCCAACATTGCAACCCTTACAAGTGATGCCGACTGTGTAGATGATATCAGTGGCAGCAGCCTCATTATCAGAGTGTGTAGGACAGCGGATATGTGTATATCCCATATGGAGAAGTCATCAAAGAAGAGTGATGAAGAGAGGAGGAGGAGGAGGGAGGTAGGGAGGAGGTGGGTGGGGCGATAATTGAAGATGAAGCTTTGGGGGGAGGGGGAGTGTTGGGGAGGATAATTAGTTCTGATGGGGTTGGGGTTGGGGATTGGTCGGATAGGGAAGGAATATTAATGGGGAAGGATTTGTTGGAGAAAGACCAAGGAAAAGAGAAGTTGTAGCTCAGCCGGAGTTGTTGTCGAATTGCATGGTTGTTGTTCTTGTTGAGAGGGGTGAATTGGGTTTGGGTGTTCGTGTGTGGTAGTAGGGTGACGGAAGTGTGTGTGTGTGTGCACATGAATACACTTCAGTAATTAATTTTTCAAATAAACTTTATAAATACACATTCACAAGCCATCTCACGTTCTTTCGTGCACATGTAAACACACACACACACACACACACACACACACTTAGATCGTATTTGTACTGATTTTATTTCTTGAAAAAGGACACGTGGAGCAGTGGTTAGAGTTACCGGCTGTCACTACGGCGGTCCGGGTTCGAATCCCATCCAGGGCTGAAATAATTTCAGTATCGTAGCGCTCTTGTGGGCGGGGAGTTGTGTGTGTGTGTGTGTGTGTGTAAGGTCACAGCATTACCCATAGATCGGTCATATATGAGCTTTGAGCTCTCTTCCGTGAGGGGAATAACTGTCGATCACGAATCCAACACGTGATCCAAGACCATGGTGGTGAATCACACGAAGAAAAAGAGACCGAAACCCCGTGATTAACATGGAAGAATGGGAAATATTTAATAAAAATTCAAAACCGAACACGTAAGAGTTGAAATATTAAAAAAGAAATTGAGTTTGAAAAGTAAAGGGGGACAACCAGAAACCTATTAAAGAGAGAGAGAGAGAGAGAAGGTGAGAGGGAAAGAAAGATTTTATTCACATCAGGTGTTTCAGATTGTGAAGATTAGTGTATGTGTGTGAAGAATTCTTCACCCACGTCTTATACGAACCAGGTATCGGGTAAAAATTTGCTATAAAATGCAGAGCAAAATTGATTGTATGCCATCACTCCATAAAGATCGAATTGGAATGAACGGAGGAAGAGGAATATGGAGAGAGGCGTAAGAGGGAGGAGGAGGAGGAGAAGCGTCAGGAGTCTAGATGAGGTTAAACTTAAACTAGTAAAGTAACTTAACTGGGTTAACTTGGTTGGGTCTTAGCGCGCAGTAAGTTTTAATTGTGCAGCGTGAATTGCATTTCCTGGCGTGAAAAACTCCAAATAATTTCCTGACCTGAAAAAGGACATTTAATTTCGTGGCCTGAAAAAGGACATTTGATTTCATGGCCTGAAAAAGCCAAGTTGCTTCATAGTTCTCCCCATGCCAAGTGTCTGCTCTGTGAATTGGGTTTATTGGCCTTAAAAATGACAAGTTAGTCTTTAGCTGTCGCCTTGCTGCTAAACTTAATTATGTGCAGTAAACTGGATAGCTTGAAAAAGGACAGCCACTGTTAGCTGAAACTACTCTCGGAATGGCAGATCGTATTTGTACTGATTTTATTTCTTGAAAAAGGACAATTATTTTGTCTTGACAGAGGACAGTTTGTTTCTTGTCTTGAAATAGGAAATTTTTTTGTTGCTGGAAAAGGATATGTTTAAGGACAAATTGCTTTTGGTGTTGAAAAGGACATTTTTGTTTTGTCTTGAAAAAGGACATTTGTAGTTCTCGTGTGTGTGATCTATTTTGTCCTGAAAATGATATATTTTTCGATCATGGAAAGGACAATTTGTTGCCTTTAGAAGGACTTGAGTATTTCATGGCTTGAAAAGGGGACACATTAATTCTCGGCATGCCAAGTTTTAACAATAGAAAGTGACTCAGGTGTCTTGGCGTGAACGACGGTGGCGACAAATGAGACGGGTCGAAATGTCTTGTTCCTCCTTACGTATATTTAATCTTATTCGTTAATTGGTTGATTAACCCATTTGTTTGTTTATTTTGTCATTTATCTATTCATAATTTAATTTATACTCCTAATATTTTTATTGTTTTTACTTTTTTATATTATTTGACTTTCTGTCATGATCTTTAGTCTTATTATTTTTTTGTCATTATTATTGTTGTTACTATCGTTACTATTATTATCATTATTGACCTCAATTTTATCCCCAGCGAAGGGTTGATACAGAAATAAATGGAATTGTCTGGCGCGGAGTCAGTCAATATGGGCTACTGAGATGATTAGCGAAAGATGACTTAAACATTGAAATGTGCAGAGATGGAACATTGTACGTTGTTTATGTTAATGTTTAACTGATGAACAATGTAATTACAATTTGAACCATTTGATAGCCAGTGCGGTACCAATGTATATTTAATTAGTCTTCTTATATTACCATTCTATATTCTGTGTCAGGTTAATGGAGGTACGGGTCGATGGTCTGGGGAGTCTTAGGGTGCGTAGTGGGGAAAAAGGTTGAGAACCCTTGATATAAAGTGTGTGTATGTATGTGTGTGTGTGTGTGTATTTTTTGTGTGTATGCCTACCCACCCTACATTTTTTCAACTCGCGCAAATGAATAAATATGTAATACACAGACAGATGAATAAGTAAATGAATAAGATTAGGCACATACTTGAAGTCTTCCTTGGTTTCCAATCGGTTTCCAATCGGGTGCCCTGGTGTAAACACATTGGCACCCGCTGCCGAGATGGTGACATCTGACACCTCTTCTCGCCGAGGATGACACTGTCGCCATCTTTGAAAAATGTCGTCGAGTAATTGGTTTTCATAAGAAAAAGTTGTTTGCATTGAAAAGAACACAAATTCAATGCATTGTATATATATATATAATATGAGTGGAAGGGTGGTGAGGTAAACACCAGGAACCGTTGGAGTTTTCATTTCTAACGTTTCGTCCTGAAGGGTGGTGTTTACCTCACCACCCTTCCACTGAGTGTGTCCTACGTACTTCAATATATATATATATATATCTATATATATATATATATATATACATACATATATATATATTGAAGAAAACACACTGATTCCTGGATTCCAGAAATGCACGAACATATATATATATATATATATATATATATATATACATGTATATATATATGTATATATATATATATATATATAATATATATATATTATTAACGCGGCAAGATATTTTCTTTAAGGCATTCTGAATTATATGCGACAGCAAATTGGGCTCTGATGAGTTTTCGATGAAGATTTTCAAGTCTTCTGAAGATATCTCTAGCATGGTGAAGCAAAAAAAAAAAAGAAAAAAAAAACAACAACAAAAACAATAGAAGCCGTCCAATGGGTGGAACAAGAAACAAGACGTTTCGCTAATCACAGTTAATATTTTCAGTTGTAACAAATACAAAGAGAAAAGTTATAAAGATAGAAAGTAAATGCTGGGAGAAGGTACGAGTACATACAAATACTGGGAGAAATTACATATAAGGTGACCGTTACTGTGGCCTAGAACTGGGAGAGGGTACTTGTGGACACTGGGAAAGGTAATACATAGGGTTATTGAGGTAAGATTACTGCAGTTGATCATTATTACTATGGTCTGAGTGTCCTTTGTGGCCGAAGTGTCTGCTCTTGACGAGGCTGGTTTGTTTAGTTGTTGGGGCGTCTGGTTTGGCAGTTTCTTAAGGTTTTGAGGCTAGAAACGGCGGTGGGGTCTTCCTGCTGGTGTTCATTGTGGGCTGGCTGTACTTAATGCGAAGGGCTTCAAGGAGGTCGAGGCGGCGCTTGTCACTCTCTCTGTCTATGATTTTGGTATTGTTTTCCAAAATGGATCTGGTGATTGCGGGTGTTGTGGGTCTCCTGGAGGTTCCGTTTAGGGTCTCCTGGAGGTCCCGTTTAGGGTCTCCTGGAGGTCCCGTTTAGGGTCTCCTGGAGGTCCCGTTTAGGGTCTCCTGGAGGTCCCGTTTAGGGTCTCCTGGAGGTCCCGTTTAGGGTCTCCTGGAGGTCCCGTTTAGGGTCTCCTGGAGGTCCCGTTTAGGGTCTCCTGGAGGTCCCGTTTAGGGTCTCCTGGAGGTCCCGTTTAGGGTCTCCTGGAGGTCCCGTTTAGGGTCTCCTGGAGGTCCCGTTTAGGGTCTCCTGGAGGTCCCGTTTAGGGTTTCCTGGAGGTCCCGTTTAAGGCCTCCATTGTTGAGTTGGAACATTAGACCTCTGGAAAGGCGAGTAGTGATGCGCCCGATGTAGGAATCTTAGGGCCAGACTTACACACTCGATGTCGTTAGGGCGTGGGGAGCTTGTATTCTTCATAATGAGGTCCTTGGATCTCTTGTTCTTATAGTGAATTGAAAGTTTTATGCGGTCTGTCTCGTCGGTAGGGGTCACGTTGTCTTTAACAATACGGAGAAGTGCCCTCTCATCCTCCTTGTATGCACTTGACATATAGGCCCTGTGGAATCAGGTAAAGGTATTGCCTTCTTCTACAGGAGCCTGATTCCCCTCGTACCACTTGTTCATAACGATCCGCAGCACACGTTGGCAATCGTTGTTCGAGCGGCCATTATTGACTAAAAGATGTGTAGAGCGATCAATCTCAATCTGGGTGGAGATCCAACTGGAGCAATGGGTGAGGGCCCTCCTGTAGACGGATGCGAAGGGGGGAAGTCCTTATATCGCTGGGGGCACTCACTGTCTCCGTTTAAGCACGAACCAGGGTTAGTTGGCTTGGTGTATACTGCTGTGTGGGTGCTCCCGTCGACGTTCTGAGTGAGGACTACATCCAGGAAGGGAAGGACACCGTCTGTCGT
>NC_134785.1:27566038-27586038 GCF_046742065.1 Oratosquilla oratoria
TGTATATATATATATATATTGTATATATATATATATATTAGCACAGCGTAATGTAATAGCACATTGGTTAAATGAAACTTGTTAACCCACTGTCGGCGAAAAGAAATCTGATTTCTTTTCTCCGACAGTGGGTTAACAAGTTTCATATATATATATATATATATATATATATATATATATATATATATATATATATATATATATATATATATACATATACACATCTGAAGTGAATCGCTAGTAGTAGCAAATACCTTACAAATAATTTCCGACAGTCGCCCCCGGATTCGAACCTAGATTATTCGGGAGTTTGATCAACTCCAAGTTGGAGGCTCTTGAAGCTCCTTGAGCTTAGTCGGTAAGGTGTCAAGCGAGGCCTCTATTCGAATCTCAAGGCGACTGTCGGAAGTTATATATATATATATATATATATACATATATATATATGTATATATATATGTATATACATGTATGCATATATACATATATAAACATATATATATATATATATATATATATATGTGTGTGTGTGTGTGTGTGTTTGTTTCACCATGGTCTTGGATCATGTGTTGGACTCGTGATCGACAGCTATTCCCCTCCCGGAAGAGAGCTCAGTACTCATGTATGACCAATCTACGAGTAATACTGTGACCTTACACGCCGACGAGAGTTGGAGTAACGCCTCGCAGCACAGCGACTCTGAAATTATTTCAGCTCTGGGCTGGATGGATTCGAACCCGGACCGCCGTAGTGGCATCCGGAAACTCTACCAACTGCGCCATCGAGTCGTGTGTGTGTGTGTGTGTGTGTGTGTGTATGTATATGTATAACATGTGCACATACACACCAACCTTTCCACGTCAACACTTGGTAGGCAGGCCTCTTGAAGGAGGTGGAGGAGAAGGTGGAGTGGGTGGGGGTGGGGGTAGGGGAGGGAAATTTGGTCGACCACAATGCCAATATCGTATCGCATCGCATCTCGAGGAGATAAAACTCGGGTCTTAAGAGAACCCAAGTGTTCAGAAACGTAAACAAGAGCAAGAGGGCCCCATGAGAGCCTTGTGGAAGACTCGGCCAAATGTCGGGGCAGAATCACTCTCAGGAAAGAGTTCAAACTCGCCTCGCCAAGTCAAGACGGAAGTGTAAAGTCGCTTACAAAAGTTCGTTCGGGTTACCGTGTCCACGTGTCAGACTTTCTGGACGGCGGGTAGGTGTGGAGTTTCGTAACACCCGTCACATGATCGTGCACGATGCTTACAGTGTGACCATGTGTCCCTTTTTTTTTTTCTTTTTTTTTTCCCTCTTCTTTTAATGGCACCACACACTTGGTTCGTCATTCTTAGATGTCATCATGTTGTTGTTTTTTTGTTTTTGTTTTTTAATAATGTTCACTTTATTAATATGTTATTTGCGCCAAATTTGGTAGGTCATTTATTTCACTTTTTTTTTTTTTTTTTTTTTTTAATTATCACAAACAAAACTTATGTCCAGGTGGGCCCTGCTACGGATAAACTGTGCCTCACTGCAATACTCCCCCCCCCCCCGCGTAGTATGGCCTCAGGCGATCCTAACCTCCCCAAAGTGCTGAGGAGTAGTAGCTTGGCTATCCCCTTATAGGTGGAATAAGGCCTTTGTGCCCTTGGAAATGAATAGGCTCTGCCAGTGTTCGGTGGTAAACAGGTAACCAGCGCTTCTATCCTCGATGGGGGGGGGGCAGTGTCGTACCGAAGAAACGATAGTAGATAGACGATAGTAGAAGAGGGTAAAATAATGATGGGTGACTCTGGTCCGTAGAGGGTGGAGACCTCAATAAACACGTTGAGAACTAAATCTAGAGAGTACGTCACCATCTTGAAGAGGTTAACTTAAAGGTCTAGTGCCAGTCTACCTAGAATCTTCGAGAGTTAGTTCAACTCCAAGTTGGAGGTCTTTTGTAGCTCCCACGGCTCAGTGAGCGAGGCCCCGGTTCGAACCTTGGTGTGACTGACGGAAATTATTTGATTGATATACACTGTTACTAGGGATTCACTTCAGGAACTTCGAATTCGTTCATGTTAGCTAATAGATAGCTTTATGCTAGGAACCAAACGCTCAGAAACTTTTCTTCTGAACATAAGCATTCATGTGTCCCCCCCTGGGGGTATGTTCTGAATTGATGGTTTGCAGTGGTTGAGTTCAAGGAAGTACTCTTGAGATCGTGGGTCGTATGGACTCGACACACTTTTCAAAGAAGCCAGTCAGGGCCTGCAGAGCCAAGAATACCTATAAGCCCTTTTTAAGCCCTCTTCAGGAGGAGGTAATACTCCCAAATCTAGGAGGAGGAAGAAGAGGACTAGGGGGAAGACCCTAATACCGGAGGTCTTCGGTCGAAGGCGCACGTGAGACTTGGTGAGGTCTTTAAGCGAGGTCATGTTAGCTACGACACTAACTCAGGATTTTAGTGAAGAGCTAGTGAGGACCTAGCGAGGCACCAGCGAGGCACTAGTGAGGATCTAGCGAGGCACTAAGAAGTACTAGTGAAGAACTAGCGAAACACGGTCCTAAAAGATTCATTCAGACATCAAACTCTTAGTCTTTCAGTCGACATGTGGAGTGTCATAGGTAGAATATTTTTTTGGTTGTCAAGAGGACGCCACTGAGATGAACAACAAAATAGCTTTGCGTCAGGCAGAATATATGGGAAAATAGCACGCGGTAAGAAAGGGGCTAATCCTAGCCAAAGATATATATATATATATATATATATATATATATATATATACAGTATATATATATATATACAGTATATATACACACACACACACACATATACACACAGTATATCAGAGGCAAACCTTATTTGGAAGCGATTTACGGCAACATGTTGCTGTAACCAGAGCAAAGACTTTCAAGTAAGAGAATCCACAGAGTTGATTAGGATCGGGATTAAATCGCCCTCGGGGTCAACCAGGATAAAGTTAAGAAAAGACAAAACTTGAAGAAGAGAGGAATAGATAATTGATGGGGAATGAAAATGAGAAAGTTGTTGGAGTTAAGTGGGGCACTGATCAATATATATATACATATATATATATATATATATATTTTTTTTTTTTTGGGGGGGGGAGGCCTTTGTGCCCCTGAGGCACACAGAAGAGTCTGTCCTGGCTGTCTAGGGGCGATTCTATTGACCCATGGAAGAACTCAGGGCTTTTCCCCCCTTACAAGGGAGGTAGTCAAGGGCAGAAGGCATAAATCCACTCCCACCCGTTTCATCTCAACTCACTCCACTCCCTGTCACCACCCCTCCCTTCCTCCCTCTCTTCTTGGCTCCTGCCCTGGGTCAGAAGCAATGCAGCAAGGCACAGCACATCTTTCAGGATGTCAAAATTTCTACAATTGAATAAAATCGTCTGACATTAAGCAGATTAAAATAATGAGTTAATCAACATTGATAAGTTAACCGAGATAACTTCTAACAAGTTAACTCTTTTCGTACTGGAGGGGGGGGTTACCTAGTGAATCCCTACATTTAGCTTTGAGAGCTTCAAAAAGAATCTATTGAAAGTGAGAAAATCGAGTGTGCTTTGATTCATTAGGGATAGGCCGGTGGCTATGCAGTAGTCTAATCCCCCTGACAGACCCGGAGGCTCCGCCTAGCTGAAGAGAATCGTTTGTTAATAACTAGAATGAAACAGTCAAGGGAGTTACGTGGTTGTGATCGTTGAAGCTTGTCAATATGGTGAGACGCTTTATATAATTTATTCTTGCTAACGCCTCGGGTTTCACTCGATTTGAGAGACGCGTCACCGGCCTGAAAGGGGTTAGAATAATTAGGTTAAGTTAACCCAATTCGGTCTCTCTACTCACAGCGTTTCTTTTAGTTAACGCCAAATGATTGGAGTAATGTTTCCAGGGGCGTCGCCTTATTAAGGGTGTTGACGACTGGGCGGATGCACGCAAGACCATGTCAAGTGAATAAATGAGAAATAGATAAAGACGAATATATATATATATATATATATATATATATATATATGTGTGTGTGTGTGTGTGTGTGTATGTGTAAGTGTATGTGTGTGTTGGGGGGGGCTACTTTGGAATCTCCTCCCATGCAAGCTTGCAATTTTTTTTTTTTCTTCTTCTTTTTCTCCAAGGCTTTTCAATTTTCTTTCGTAATTGAGTATATATTTTGTTGGTTTCCCCTTATTTTTTCTCATTTTTCTATTGTAATTTTTTCAACAGCTCTTCTCATTTGTCATCGCGGTCGGTTGCATACGACCTCATTTTATTTGAATTCGTGTCTTTATGTCTTTCCTTCTTCCCAAATTTATTTTCACCCTTTTTTTACTGACCTTTTTATTTCTCTTGCGACATTTATTATCTGCCATTTTCGACAGATTTGTAACTTTTATCGTATTCACATTGTCTATTTTCATGTAGTTAGTGTCTTTTCTAGTATCAATTTTGAAGCAAAAAAATAAGTGATGATAATAGAATAGTAATAATAATGACAATAATACATAAATGCATATACCAGGGGCTTTTTCCTCCTTACAAGGGAGGTAGCCAAAGTCAGAAGGCATAAATCCACTCCCACTCATTCCATCCCCACATACTCCACTCCCATTTTCACCCCTCCCTCCCTCCCTCCCTATTTTCTTGGCTCCTCCTGGATGACGGGTCATCCCTGCATCTCGCCCACTGCTCTGGGTCATAAGCAATGCAGCAAATAATAATAATGTTCATAATAATAATAATAATAATAATAATAATAATAACACTTGATTAAAATCACCTGGCGGCAGCCAAATTAAAAGGAAAAGTCCCAACAGGCTCGGATGATGTCAAGAGAAATCTTATTTGCACCAAATAATACTGAATAAAATAATCTGGCGACACCCATAAAATGTACACAAGTCCATTCGTTCGTCAGTTTTGAAAGGTTCTTTTTAAAATACATGATTCATCAGACTTTAATTCTTGTATTGTCATCTTATGGTTATATTAATATTTGATTATATTATTCGCTGTGGCCCTGACGCCTTAAAAAAAAAAAAAAAAAATAGTATAAATATTTATATATCTTCGATTTTTGTTTTATCTTCATCACCCCTTTTTCATGAAGCCCTTTTTTTCATCACTTCCGTTTTCTTTGTCCTCTCTCCGTTTTCTCTCTTCCCCGTTTTCTTTGTCCTCTCTCCGTTTTCTCTCTTCCCCGTTTTCTTTAGGTAATAGTTCGTTTCGCCGACTCTCTCTTCTGAAGGTCTCTGGGGGTGTTCCTACTCCTCCTCCTCCTCTTCCTCCTCCTCGTTCGTGGTAAAAGTTTACCATGACCTTTGTCGTTTTCGCAAACATACGCAGACACACACACACACACACACACACACACACACACACACACACACACACACACACGTATATATATATATATATATATATATATATACATGTATATATATATGTATATATATATGTATATATGTATGTATATGTATATGTGTGTTTATATATATTTATGTATATGTATATATATGTATATATGTAGATAGATATTAATGTATGTGTACCATTTTCTGTCATTCTCTCACGATTTTTTTCTAAACCTGACTAAAATCGTATGTTATTTAAGGAAGGAAATAATCTATCCATGGGTTAAATCAGTTCCATGAAGGGTTAACTTTTTGACTGATGAGGATTTTCTTGCTTCATCGTTAAGTTTAACTTCCAACTCAGTCTGTTAGAGTTCCTTGAGCACGCTCAGTTGAGTGGGATTGTACAAGTTGTCGTCATGGTTGATGTTATCGCGAAATGTTGTAAATTGATACTGTGAACAGATTTCCTCATGATGGACTGGTCTGAGAATTTAATGTGCTATTTTGGGGTGTGGAGGGGTGTTAGTATGTAAATTATTTCAATTTGTTTATAATTATTAGAGGAGAGATTCGTCTATACTTTTGACAAAATAACGTGTGTGTGTGTGTGTGTTTGTGTGTGTGCGCGCGCGCACTTGTGTGTTTTTAACATGCTTGAACACAATTGCGGAACTGTACGTGTTTATACACGCGCGAGCTTGTGTATAAACACGCACACACATAAATACACACTACGAGCATAGCTCCCTTCCCGTATAATACACACACACACATACATCAAGTCTTAGGAGTTTTTTATATTTTTTGGTTTATTCATGTAATTATTTATTCGCTTGTTTTTAAGCAAGAAAGAGAATGGAAACTTGTATAAATTCTTGGTTGAAGGAATTCATCGGCTTAAGTGAGGGGGAAGTCACAAGCGAACACCTCCCCTCCCCTCGCGAAAATGTACGAACTCCGGGGCACTGGTATGGGTTCCGAAATCTGGGGAATTGGTAATTGGTGCTAAACCTGGAAGTAGAGTAGTGGTGGTGGTGGGGGGGTGTAGTCTCTGAACGTGTAAGTGCATATGTGTACGTTTTGGCATGTTTTCATGCATGTATGTATACATAAGGTTTGGAATAGTATTGTTATATATGGACTTATGCATATCAGTGTGTATACATGTGAATATACAATGTGTGTATATATATATATATATATATATATATATATATATATGCATTACAACACAAGCTGAATAGCCCCCAGTACATACGTATTCATCTCATATTCCTCTTGATAGCGCAATTGGTTAAGTCACTGTCCATTTGTTACGTATCAGCTAGGTTTGAGCCCTCAGCCTGACAGCGTATATATATATATATATATATATATATATATATATATATATATATATATATATATGTATATATATATATATATGTATATATATTATATATATATATATATATACATTTATATGTATATATATATATATATATATATGTATATGTATGTACGTATATGTGCGCGTTTGTGTGTGCACGCGCAGCCCATTTAAGCGGCCCAGAGCTCCCCTCCCCTGCCGCCGTCCACCACTTGGGGGCTTGAAGCCCATAAATTCTCTCTGGCCAATCAGAACCGCTCTGGACCATTGTGCTCACGTGCGAGTGTCACCTTGGTCGGCCTTGGACCACGTGCTCGGCGCGTGAGCGACAGCTTTTTTTTGCCCTCCTGGATGAGAGCTCCGAGATTGTATGTGTACTGAGCGTTGTAGACCGCAGTTTCGTTTTTCGTCAATGTTGCAGTCTATAAGATCACAGCTCAAGGGAGACAGTAACAGCGTGCATTGTCTGTGAAGGTTTCAGATCCCGAGCAGAGTGACACCTCATTTGTTTATTAATAATTTATTATTGATTTATTAATTCATGTTATTTCATATATTTTGCAAATAAAAAATAGTTTTGCAAAACAAAATTATGGATGTCAGTAATTTGTCTTAAAATGTTTTTATTTTAAGATTGTTTTTAGCTGAAACTCAAAAGGGGAAAATTTTCTCTAAAATGTAAACTGGTGCGACGATAGCCAGAAGGAAATCAATGAATTAACCCATTTTCTTTCTCTTTTCAGGTGAGTTCCCATTTTCCAGTGTTTAGTGTCCTGGACAAGTTGCCATACACGTAAGTATGTGTGCTTTTACTTTATTTATTTATTTGTCTATTAATTCCTTTATTCATTTATTTACTTGTTTGTATATCTCAACAGTGGCAATCAATTATTTATTTATTTATTTATTTGTTTATTTATTTATTTTTATTAGATGTGTATTTATTTGTTTATGTAATTGTTAATTCATTGCTGGCAACATTGGTTAGCAGAATTGCCACATTTCTCCATAAATCGTTGCACAACTATCTGGCAACACTTTAGACACAAAGAAATGCAAAAATTCTTATGAGAATTATTGCATTCATACATCTAACTTGACAGTAACGCTACAGTAGTCTTTAGTGTGTGTGTGCGCGCGTGTGTGTGCGTGTGTGTGTGTGTGTGTGTGTGTGTGTGTGTGTGTGTGTGTGTGTGTGTGTGTGTAGCTGTTGCCCCCTGGATGAGGAACTCATCGTCGCCAGGACATCTCGGACCGCGGGGGCAATGCACCACCCTGTGTGTAAGAGTGACCACAACGTTTTGCTTCGCGCTGTAGTCGTCAGAGACGATGATGACGTCAGCATTTATTTTTCATTTATTTATTTTCCTCGTTTTGCCTCCCTCTTTCTGTTCCCAATTCTCTTTTACATTCCTCCTCTACTCTCTTTTCTTCCCCCTTTTTCGCACTGTTCCTTTACCCACTCTTCCTCCTCCTCCCTCCTTCGAATTTCTCCTCTTTCCTATCTTCGTCACGTTCTTGTTTACCTCTTCTTTAGTTTCTGCCATTTTTTTTGTTCTCATTTATTTATTTATTTTTCATTCTCGAGCCGCCTCATTCTTCCCTCTCCTCCTCCTCCTCCTCCTCCTCCTCCTCCTCCTCCTCCTCCCCCCTTTCTCTTCCTCCTCCTCCTCTTCTTCCTCCGTCCCCACTTCCTCTTTCTACTCCTTCCTACTCCACCCTCTACTCCTCCTCGCTCTCCTCCTCCTCCTCATCCCTCTCTTCCTCTTTCTCTTCCTCCTTTTTCACTCCCCTCATCTCCTCTTCCTCTTCCTCTTCCACCCATTCTTTTTATTCCTTTCCCATTCTCTTTCTCTTCCACCGCTTCCTCTTCTTTTCCTCTCCTCCTCTTCATCCTCTTTTTCCTCCTCTCTCACTCTCTTCTTCATTTCCTTCTTCTTCTTCTTCTTCTTCTTACACTTCCTCCTCTTTCATCTCCCTCCTCAACCTTCTACTCGCTCTGAATGCCTTCAGTCGTCTTTTTCTCCTCCTCCTCTTCCCCCCTCCCTCCTCCCCGCCCTCCTCCCCTTCCTCTTCCTCCTCCCCCTCCCCCCTCTCCCTTCCCCTCCTCCGTATAATTCTCTTCCCGCTTTTTTCCAAAATTCCTCATCTTTTTTTCTTCTTTTTCCTTTGTGACCTCTTCGTGATCTTCTAAAAGTTCCAAACCTTCCTCCTCCTCCTCCTCCTCATTCTTCTCTTTTCTCGTTCTCCTCCTCGTTGTCGTCCTTGTCCTCTACCTTGTTCGACGCGTTCTCCTCCTCCTTTTCCTCCTCTCCCTCCTCTTCCTCCCCCTCCTCTTCCCTGTCTTCCTCCCTCCTTCCCCCTCCCCTCCCTTTTCACCCCCTCCTATACCTCCTTTTATCTCAACTCTTCCTTGTCCTCACCCCTCTCGCTTCTCCTCCTTTTCTTCCTCCTGTTCCTCATACATGTCTTCTTTCTCCTTCTTTTACTCCTCTTCCTTTTCCTTCTCCTCTTACTCTTACTCTTCCTCATCGTCCTCTTCCTCCTCCTCTTCTTCTTCTTCCTCCTCTTTCTTTTCCTCCTCATTCTTCCCCCCCCCACATCATCCTAGAATTTCCTTAGTTCTTGAGGTAGCCTGAGGGTGTGGGGGAGGGGGAGGTGGTTGGGGGAACGGGGAAGGGGGGGGGAAGACCTCGACTGTTCAATAACGTCTTGACTTTGTCTTCGTCGTCGTCGTCGTCGTCATCATCATCATCATCATCATCATCATCATCATCATCGATTGTCGTTCTTCCCTCTCCGAGGGCGACCTTACCTCGTTCTCGAGGGTTCCATCCTCCTCTTCCTCCTCCTCCTCTTCCTCCTCCTTCCTCCACTTCCAGGGAGACGTGGTGGCTGACTACGCCTCTGGTTCGATTCTTGTTTTGGACGCTGCCTGACACACACACACACACACACACACACACACACACACACACACACACACACACACACACACACACACACACACATATGTATGTATATACATATATGTGTGTATGTATATATATATATATGTATATATATATATACATATATATATATATATATATATATATATATATATATATAATATACATGTATACTGTATTTTTAGCCATAGTCTGTATTGGTTTGAGACAGTTTGGACCATACCAAAACTGGCTTGGAAATAAATAAATACATGAATGAAAAAATGAATAGATAATAAATACAAAGAAAATAAAAGAGCTTTCAGCAAGTGTATGGCCGTCTAATTGGATTCTGGCACTGCAGCAGCTGCTTTACCACGAAGTTCGTCTCATTCTTTGAATTTGCGCTGGAAAAAATAAATATATATATATTTTTTGTCTACATGGTAACACTAGCTATTATTATTTATTCATTTTTTTAACTGTAGGTAATTTTCTCTATCTGTTTCTCTCTCTCTCTCTCTCTTTCTAAAAGAGAGAGGAACGCGGAGAATAGAGAAAAAAGAGCATTTTATTGGGACGAGAGCCTAAAGTGGGGGTTGGGGGCGCTTGGGTCTTTGTGAGTGTGGGTGAGAGAGAGGGCTGGCGGGCTGGAAGAGAGAAATGAGAATCAGTAATGCATTTATATATATATATATATATATATATATATATATATATATATATATATATATATATAGAGAGAGAGAGAGAGAGAGAGAGAGAGAGAGAGACACCCTACAGTGGATGGTTATCACGCGTGATTTAAGTCATCAAGCGGCACCCATTATCATAAACGACATTCGTCTTCTCCATTTTGTTTCGCCGAGATTATTATAGACGACTTTGTGGAGAGGGGGAGGGAGGGGGGAGCTAACCTGAATAAAATCACCCGACGCCAATTAAGATGAACGTATCTCGCAACAAAACTCCTTTGCAAAGTCTATAGTGCAATGTTGGGATTATGGCTATTTTGTGATTCACCATGGTCTTGGATCACTTGTTGGACTCGTGATCAACAGCTATTTTCCTCCCGGAAGAGAGTTCAGAGCTCATGTATGACCGATCTTTGGGTAATGCTGTGACCTTACACGCACACATACACCCAACTCTCCGGCCACGAGAGTTGGAGTAACGACTCTCAGCGCGGCGATACTGAAATAATTTCAGCCCTGGGCGGGATTCGAACCCGGACCTTCGTAGTTGGAGCCGGGAACTCTACCAGCTGCGCCATCGTGTGTGTGTGTGTGTGTGTGTGTGTGTATGTATGTATGTGTGTATGTGTGTACCTGCTTCAGGCATCTTAGCGAAGTCACTGTTGTGGCTTCAGCCAAGGGGCCGTTCCTGTGAAAGGTGCTCTTGTACTGTGGCGTTCGTCTTTTGTTTTTGATTGGGGTTCCCTGCAATTGGCACGGAGCCCGTCTTGGCACAAGTCTTCTTTGGGATCTTGTGTACCTCAGGTACCAATGCCACATGGGTATTGGGGGTGGTGGGGGAGGGGGAGGGGGGTCACATGCTCCCCCTTCCTCCCCTACCCCCAACCCTCCATAACCTGTCTTTCCATTCTTATTATCGTTATTATTATTAATTATCATTATTATTATTATTATTATTATTAATTATTATTATGATTATTACTATCATTACGAATATTAAGAAAGTGGGGAAAACTTTCTTCAAAATAAATATGTAAATGAATTAATAGATAGAGAAATAGGTGCGCCAGCAACCTGTGGAAGACTTAAGGGGTGGGGTGGACTGGGGTGGGGGTGAACATTTCGTATTGGTGGATATATGTTATGAATAACTTGATATTCATGTCAAAAGGGAGAACGTTCGAGTGTGTGTGTGTGTGTGTGTGCGCGTGCGTGTGTGTGTACACGATACGTAAGTGGTTTAGTATTCGTGTGCGTATGTGTGTGCGCGCACGCGCGCGTATTCGTACGTGTATGTTCCAGTCTAAGAGCTTTGAGTAAATGCTTCTTTGTTTTTCCTTCCTCGTCTTCGTTCTTTTCTTCTCCTCTTCCTTGTTGCTCTTCCTCGTTTTCTGTATATATATTTTTTTCCTTAAGGCTTCTGTATGTGTGTGTGGGTGTGAATGTACGTATGTGTGTGTATGTACATATATATGTGTGATTGTGAATGCACGTGTGTGTGTGTGTGTGTATGTGTGATATATATCCATTCGTATGCGCGTACATGCATACTAGAATTTCTAGTACCGGCCCTTACTAGAGGCTCTAGTTTTCGTCCTAGACGACGGCCGTGGCCCAAGACCCAAGCCTTAATAAGATCGTTTGCTGTTAGGTTGAATAGAATAATCAATGTTGTCCAGTTCAGATCAAAACCCTTTACATAGTACGTCTGTAAAAAAACAATTAATCGAAAATAGATAAAAAGATAAGATAAAAAGAAACGAACATCTAATGACAACAACTGGATTAGAACAAATAAATTAATAAACGAATAATCGACACCTATAAACAGTTGCATGACACCTGCACCCGTCACAAGAACATTCCCGACGCAAGGAACGAATCAGCAACGCTGTTGCCATTGGTCAATGAACAAGCGAAGGCCATTCACCACCCCCTTCCCCTCCCCCTCCCTCCCTCCTCCATACCTCCAACCACTCCTTCCTCCAGTTCACCTCTCTGCCTCCTCCTCCTCCTCCCTCTTTTCCCCTCCCTCTCTTCCTCCTCTACCCTCCCACTGTCCTAAGTCTCGCTTCCACTCACTCAACTCTCTCTCTCTCTCTCTCTCTCTCTCTCTCTCTCTCTTTCTCTCTTTCTCTCTTTCTCCAATAGGACCAATAGCAGTCACCATCATGAGATCAACACTCAGTGATTACATAAATATACAACCCATTATAAATAATTAATTGGCAGAAGTAACACAATTACTGTTACCATTACCATTACTATTACCGTTGCCATTACCGATAGCACGGGTATTCTTCCAACCAGTTCTAGTTAAACCTTTTGGCTAGCGAGCGCCTTCTACTATTATAAACAAGAATATAGCTAACTTTGGTTGGCTGTACGTTGTGGAAATGATTGGCCAGGGATAAGCCAGTACCTTACTGAAGTTTAACTAAGAAACCAGATGAAAGTCTACTTTCTGAAACTAGAAAGCGCCAAGGTTAGCCAAAGGTTTCAAAGTAGGGCCCTTAACCTGCTTTGTAACTAAACCATAAAGACTTAACCTCCAAGATCATCTCCTTAAGCAGATTAGTTCAACTTTTGGTTATCCATAAGGCTCTGTCTTATGACCCAATTTCTTGGTGTATTATCATTTTTCATTTTATTTGTTTATTTCTGTTATTTTTTTATTTATTTGTTTTTTCATTCTTCGCATCTGGGCTGAAACTGGGCACCTGGTTGATTATATTAAGAAAAAAAAAAAGAATATGGATAAATTCGAGAAAAAAAATAGCGTTTCAGGAAATTCGCACACCTTACGTGGGGCCTGTCAATGACGCCACTCCTATCCACCTCATCTACCACCACCAACGGACGTGCAACCTCTCTCTCACTCTCTCTCTGTTCTCTTTTTTTTTTTTTTTTTTTTTTTTTTCTGTCAATGACGCCCCTCCTATCCACCTCATCTACCACCACCAACGGACGTGCAACCTCTCTCTCACTCTCTCTCTGTTCTCTTTTTTTTTTTTTTTTTTTTTACCTCGTTTTGGTTTATTTCTTCTTCCTCCGCCTCTTCATTTTCTTTTTGTTCTTTTTCGTCTTCGTTTCTTTCTTCTTCTTCTTCTTCCCTCTCTTCTTTTTCTTCTTCCTATTCCTCTTCTTCCTTTTCTTTCAATGCTTTATCTTCTTCTTCCTCTTCCTTATATTCCACTTCTTCCTCTTTTTTTTTCCTTTTCTTTTTCTTCCTCTTCTTTTTCTTTCTCTTCCTTCTCTTCCATTTCCTTTTCTTCCTCTTCTTCCTCTTCCTTTTCTTCCACTTCCTCTACTTCTTTTTCTTCCATTTCTTCCTCTTCCTTTTCTTCCACTTCCTCTACTTCTTTTTCTTCCATTTCTTCCACTTCATCCTCTTTTTCTTCTTCCTCTTCTTCCTTTCCTTCCATTTCTTCCTCGTTTTTATTCATCCTCTTCTTTTTCTTCCTCTTCTATGAAGCCCGTACAAATAGCACCATGCTTGCGGGGGTGGGGGGGGGGGGCGAAACTTTTTTCATCGACTTATTCTTCCTCCTCCTCCTCCTCCTCCTCCTCCTCTTTCTCCTCCTCCTTAATTGGATAGGATAGTGATAGCAGTAGTGTTAGTTCCTCTTCTATCGCCTAGTTGCCCTGTTTCCTTAACTGTAATGTAGTTTAGTTAACACAAACAGCCTCGTTAGGGCCAGTAGGCCTGCTGTTGTTTGTTCTTCCTTTGTGTTCCTTTGTGTTCCTTGTCATAATGTTGCATATCCGGCAGTAAAATGTACGTTTAGAAGCTATCGTATCATGTCGCCTTTTTATTTATTTATTTATTTTTTTAGTCCATTTATTTACTTTTTTTCTCAAGACTTACTTGTAAGGTTTCAGGTCTTGAGGAAAAGATAATCAACCACAAAATATTATTTCTGTTTATTATTATTATCATCATCATCATCATCATCATCATCATCATCATCATCATCATCATCATCATCATCATCATCATCATCATCATCATCATCATCATCATCATCATCATCATCATCATCATCATCATCATCATCATCATCATCATCATCATCATCATCATTATTATTTGTTTATAAAAAATTAATGGCTGTAGATTTACTCTATTTTGCAACAATTTTTAATAACTATATGATTGTTTATATTGTGTGTGCATATATATGTATGTAAATACTTGCATGCATACATACACACTTTATGTATACATATGTGTGTGGATGTATGCGAGTAAAGCATTACACAGTTTGTTAGTTTGTACACCCGTACATCCACACTGGGTGTACAGCATTGCGTACAATAGATCCACAGCCAAGGTTACATTTGCATACAGTCATGGGGCGAAAGTCGCCCAATGCTAGAAATCATCTGGCAGAAAAAAGAAATATAGATTTGATTTGATTTTTTATGTGGATTATTTGTTATTTTCTTTTTAAAACTATTGTTATTATTGTTATTGTTATTATTATTATTATTATTATTATTGTTATTGTCATTATTAGTAGTATCGTCATCATATAC
Source organism: Oratosquilla oratoria (assembly GCF_046742065.1). NCBI lineage: Eukaryota > Metazoa > Arthropoda > Malacostraca > Stomatopoda > Squillidae > Oratosquilla > Oratosquilla oratoria. The sequence continues at coordinate 27,580,926 of NC_134785.1, forward strand.
TATTATTATTATTATTTTTTTTTCTATTTATTATTATTTTTTATCACCGTCGAGATTAAGCAGATCTACCCTGCTGTGCAAACGCTATGCCTCGCTGCATTGCCTTTGACCCGAACGGTGAGGCGAGGGAGAGGGATAACCCTTCATCGACGAAATACTAAGATGATGAGAGGGGCAGTATACTCTGATGCGGCCACCCCCCCCCCCAATATAAAGGGAAAAAGCCTTTTGGTGTAATGATATGTATTATCGGTTCAGATGTCAAAGTGAGAGAATTATTCCGTTTCCTTCCCCCCCCCCGCCTTTTTTCTCTCTCCTGGAGCAATAAATTGGCTGTATATATTACAGGAAACGAGTATCATTCTCACGCCTCCGTTCAGAACACCACCCAACACAGATATATATATATATATATATATATATATATATATATATATATACTGTATATATATATATATGTATATATATATATACTGTATATATATATATATATATATATATATATATATATATATATATATATACACAATGATGGGATTCAGCCGGATCTTATCGGTTCGTATGAACCTGTTCTTGGAAAATTCATGAGCTCTGCGAGTGGGTTATTAAAAATTGTCTTATACAGGCTATAATACAGTCTAATTGATATCTGCATGCTAATGGCATAGTCAGAATACCTGTTGTTAAATTCTTTGAATCCCACCACTGTGTGTGTGTATATATATATATATATATATATATATATATATACTGTATATATATATATATGTATATATATATTTATATACTGTATATATATATTTATATAAAATATATATATATATATTATATATATATAGAGTATATATATATATATATATATATAATAGTATTCCTGTTGCCAGTCGATTCTATTCAGTCGAGGACCCCCCACCCACTCGCACAGGGAAAGAGTTGAACCACTTTCATGGTAAAAACAAAATTAAATTAGATATAAAATGAACTAAAAGGTGAAATAGAATTCCCTGGCTGCCCACAATTTTACGAATCATCACCCATTGCCCACTAATACTCACACCCAGTACAGAAAACAGTGTAATACATCGACCCTGAGAAACCTGTGGACCTATTTATGGACCAAATTACATCCGACCTAGTTATGGACCAATTCGCATCCGACCTAATTATGGACCAAAAGGTCTGTCCGCATGCTCCGCCTTTGTAATCCTTTGTAATCCTTCCGGTGGCTTCTGCCTAACCTCCTGGGAGACGCGGAGTTGCTGTGAAGGGAACCGCAAAGTAGACGCTTATCGCCTCCTGGAGTACGCTGCTCACCTTCACGCACCGAAAATTTTCCCTCCTCCAGTCCTGAGATGGACTTCCAAGGGCACGTGCGTCAGCGTCTCTACTCTTGAGAGAGACAGGAGGCTATCATTAATTAACGTCATTGTCCATCTTAGCATGTGTCACGGGTTGCTGCCGTCCCTGATAGATTGATGGAGTGATTGAAAGATTGACTGAGCGCAATAACAAGGTTACTGCCGTCTGTCACCACTCCTGGAGCACCCTGTACCATCGCGTCGCTAGAGGTCTTCGATGAGATCGTTCTCCCCTTCGTCAGGAATTGGGAGTTCCTCCTCTATCCTCTAGGGGCCTCGTCTTCGAGTTCGCGTCGTCAGAGTCCTCTCCCCGACTTCTGTCCCGAGGTTCCTTTTGTCGCGTCCCCGTCGTTCTTGTAGAAGGTTTTTCGTTCTCTGGAGGTCCTGCGGCGACCTCACTTCGCCAAGGATACTCGAAGTGGATCAAGCTCAAGACTCCATCGCATGCACACATTCATATATACGTACATATGCACATACATACATGCATATACAGTATACATACATATACAGCAGACATATATACTTGTAGGTAATTGAATGGGTTGTATATGTGATGTGGGTGTTTGCTATCACTCGGGCATCCCTGTATATATATATATATATATATATATATATATATATATATATATATATATGTGTGTGTGTGTGTGTGTGTGTGTGTGTATGCATGTATACATAATCATATTGATACAGTACAGCGTAGACTTAAATATGTTTTTATTATTTAATTCGCAGATTTGTTTCTTCTCAACAAAATCTTATTAGATTTAGTAGGTAGAGAAACAGTTTCGTTGACATTCTAACGTAATCCGAAGAAGAAAGGGAAATGATTAAAATGATCACAAGTAGTCAAAAATGAAAATAACTATTCGCCAAATGAGCTCGTTCGCGAATTTGATCAGTATGGTCAATTATCCAGCCAAGGAGGTGAACAGGGAGACTGGGGTGAAGGTAACCTCTCACTTATCAAAGAGTTAAAACAAAGAGAGCGTGAAATTTCAGAATATTTTAGAATTTAATTTCGCGACCGTCCACGACAACGTTAGCGTAATAGCAGAAACGCGTAATTTCGACTCCGCGAATGGTTCGCGAGCTTCACTTTCTTAGTATTGTGTCATTTTCGTTCTTGATACATGGATCTCTTTGTCACGATTCTGTGGAAAGGAGATAATTATTATTAGACCTTGACGTCGTCGCGCCTGGGCTTTCTGGAAGATCCTTCCCAGCAAACCCTACTCGCTTTTCCTTGAGTTGTTGATTCTTAAGTCCCAAGGTCCTTGAGGTCATCCTCCAACTGAATAAGATCGTCTGGGCTTAACCAGAACAAAATATCTCAGGATAAATTAACGAGAATATGAAAGGGTATTAATGGTATTTTGACGCAGCCCGAAGGGCTTTTTCACCGTTTTCAGTGTTTCTGTATGAAGAGACGGAGAGGTGGAGTCGCCGATTAAGTGAAGTGGCCTTGCTGTGGATGTGCTGTGTCTTGCTGCATTGTTTCTAACCCAGGGTGATGGGGGAGATGCAGGGATGACCCGTCATCCACGAGGAGCCAAGAAATGAGGGAGGGGGAGGGGTGGTGAATGGAAGTGGAGTATGTGGGGATGGAATGGATGGGAGTGGAATTATGCCTTTTGACTTTGGCTACCCCCCTTGTAAGGGGGAAGAACCCCGAACTACCTGTATATGTATGTATACCTGTACGTGTATGAAACTCCAGTGATTTTGTCATCCTGTCGACTACACTCGCATCGCCATTCATGGCTGATATTATCATTCATTATTTCGATTCAGTATTTTGTCAGTAACGGATGTGTTTGATTACTGGGCTGAGGTTGCGGTGGCTTATGCTGAATCGTCAGGCCATTTTAGAAACCATGTGGAGGAGGTATCCTTGATTGGCCTTCCACAACCAAGGGCAGATGACGTCCATCTGACCTCGCATACGATTTGGGTCAACGCGTTGGTTGTAGGTTCTGTTAGAATTTGAAGCAAAACAGCCCCATTCAAAAAATAAGAATTTGTGTTTTAAACAATCGTTTGACGATCATCGTTGAACCATAAACGATTATCGTGGAGCGATCAGCCTCGTATTTTGGATCTCGAAGCAAAACAGCCCCATCGTTCAAAAACATAGAATTAGTGCTCTAGAAAATTGTTTGACGATCATCGTAGAGCCATGAACGATCATCGTTGAGCGATTATTGCACCAAGCAAAACATACCTTTACCCTTGACTGCTTTCAGTACAGTCGATCCTCTAGGTTCACGACTTCCAACGTTGCCAATTCCTACAACATTTTTCCTTTTAGACACCTGGGTTCGAGTCCTGTAACGACCCCAGGTGACTTGTGGTTGCCCTGGATGTCGAAGCACATGGGGCAAAGGTGACGGTGGAGGTTGTGGTGGAGACGTTAATAGCAGTGGTGATAGTGATAGTAGTGGTGATGGTAGATAAACAGGTACCTGTTTACTGGATTTAGTTCCTTAGTAGTTATCAGTATTTACGTGCCGGTGATATCACCTTATCACCACCACCACCATCCTCGCTCTAGTCTCAACCATCTCAACCTCCATTACTACCACCATCACCACTACTATCACTATCACCATCCACTCAGCTTTCCCTACCACCAACTACCTCATCATTATCACCTCCGCAAACACCACTGCTATCACCGTCTCCACCACAACCTCTACCATCACCACCACCACTAACACCACCACCTCTGCCACCACCTCCACTAGCGTCACACAACCCTCACGTCTGCAAATCTCATTAGGAGATCAGATGAGAAGAGGAACTTGGCTGTGTTTTGGGTGTACAGTGTGTGTGTGTGTGTGTGTGTGTGTGTGTGTGTGTGTGTGTGTGTGTGTGTGTGTGTGTGTGTGCGCGTGCGTGTGCCCTTGCAAAGTTAAGCCACATTTCTTTGTTCACGTGTTTCTGGTTTAGTCTTGATTTGTGTGTGTGTGTGTGTGTAAATGCGTCTTTCCTCTCCCCTCTCACCCTGGTTCTCTTCCACCCCCTTTCTCCCCCTTCCCCCTCGTACCCCCCCCTCTCTCTCTCTCTCTCTCTCTCTCTCTCTCTCTCTCTCTCTCTCTCACCCCTTCGAAGACGGTTAGAGATCGATTATAGAAATGTTTTGAAATGTGTAATTTACCGCGGTCTTTGATAACATGTTGGTCTCGTGATCGACAGCTATTATCCTCCCGGATGAGAGCTTAGAGCTTATATATAGCTAACAGATGTGTGTGCGTGTGTCTGTATTAAATTATTTTGCATATTCACTTGTTTATTTATTTACTTATCTTTTTATTTATTCATTTATTCCTCGGCCTTCCAATGCCCCACGCCATGAGATATCCAAAATAGAAATCGAAAAAATATATATATCCAACTATAGTGTGTATTGTATCCTACACACGTCGAGCTAAGTAACGACCCACAGCGCAGCGATACTGAAATTATTTCAGCCCTGGACGGGATTCGAACCCGGACCGCCGTAGTGGCAGCCGGGAACTCTACCACTGCGCCACGAGTCGTGTGTGTGTGTGTGTGTGTGTGTGCGTGCGTGCGTTGGGGAATGGGCCTTGGAATCCGCTTGTTTGGGGTGCCTGCTTACCCCATTGCCCCGCAGGGCGGCGACGGTGTCAGGGACCCTCTGATGGCTCTTCCAGACTGAAGGGGGCGTGCGGCGTGCGTCGGTGGTGACAGCGAGGAAGAGGAGGAGGAGGTGAAGAGGGAGGATGAGA
>NC_134785.1:27588538-27591038 GCF_046742065.1 Oratosquilla oratoria
TCCTCCTCTTCCTTCTCCTCCTCTCCTTCTTTTAACTTAATCTTCATTATCTCTTCTTTTGGCTCCCCTCTTTCTCTCCCCTCTCCTCTCTCTTCCTCCAGCTTCTCATTATTTTCTCCCCTCTTCTTGTCCCTTCTTCTACCCGCTCTTCTTCTCCCCTCTTTTCCCCTCCCTTCCTCTCCTCCCCTTTCTTCCCCTCCCCGTTCTTCTCCTCCTCTCTTCTCCTCCCTTCTCCTCCTCCCCTCTCTTCCCTGGTGCCCCCCCCCCAATGGTGAGACAGTTTGACACTTATTGGGGTATTCTTAAACTTCCCCGTGTGGTTCCCCCCTTCCGCTTTTCGACCCAAACATTTCCCGGTCGTATTTTCTCCCCCCCACGCCGCGCACACACACACCCTCCCCCCCTCCTTCCCACCCCAAATCCCCTATGGAATACGAGCACACCACGCGAGGGCGCGAAATTTAATCGTCGCCAAAACTGATTTGGCGCTTGTTTATTTTGGCGTAAATCTGCTGTGGGAAGTGTGTGCATACACACACGCACACACACACACACACACACACACACACACACACACACACACACACACACACACACACACACACACACACTTCAAAAAGGCAAAATGTTGGAAATGGTAAAAGTGAAGAATGGCAATGACCATTTTTGTCTTTTTTCTTTTCTATTTTCATTTTATATTAAAACATAAAATATTACATCGAAGGCATATTTGTAAGAATGACTTCACTATTTGGACAAGATGGAAAAAAAATAAAATAAAACCTAATCCGACCTGGATTGGAGTATGCTGCAATGAGTTGGTCCTCGTACAAATAATAATAATGATAATAACAATAATGATGATAATAGTACATACATATACCAAGGCTTTTTTCCCCCTTACCAGGGGGGTAGCCAAAAAGGACAAGGCACAAAAACATTCCCACCCATTTCATCCCCGAAAACACTCCACACCCCTCCACCCTCCCTCCCATCTTAGCACCTCCTAGATGACGGGTCATCCCTGCACCCTGTCCACTGCCCTGGGTCAGAAGCACTGTCGCAGGACACAGCACATCCACAGCAAGGCCGCTTCATTAAATCGGCGACCCCCCCTCTCCGTCCCCCCATATAAAGGAGAGGACGGGGAGAAATCCCTTCGGGCTGCGTCAAAAATTTTGCTCACACACACTACCTCACCCCCATTCCCCCGTCCAATCCACCTCATGCATCACAACATTTTCCATATACAACCATTCTCCATTCACCCCTGTCTTCTGTCCTCTCCCGTCCTTCCTCAATCGACATTCCCCTCTTCCCCAAAGCCCCCTTCACCCCATCCATCCATCTCATCCTAGGACGTCCCCTCATGTTCACTCCCTCCACATCTGCCTTCCATACCTCCTTTACTAGTCTTTCTTCACTCATTCTTCCATGTGTCCAAACCATCCTAATACTCTTTCATCCACCCTATCTCCCAGCTCCCTTTCCACCCCTGTTCTCCTCCTCACTTCCTCATTTCTCACTCTATCTAGCCTAGTAACCCCCATCATACTTCTCAGACACTTCATCTCAAACACATTCAAGTTCCTTCTCTCTTCCTCTCTCATGTTCCATGTTTCTGCTCCATACAGTGCTGTTGGCACAATCACTCCTTCATACAGTCTCCTCTTAGCATCCATTCCCAGATTCCTATTCCTCATTACACTTTTTAAACCACCAAGGCATTTACTAGCTTCTCTCAATCTACATTCTACCTCCACCTTCACTCCACCCTTTCCTGCCACATTTGCACCCAAATATCTAAAACTATCCACTTCCTCCAGTTGCTCTCCCTTAATGCTCACTTCCAGATTACTGCCATTTTCACCCCTTGTACATCTCATCACCTTACTTTTACCCACATTTATCTTCAGCTTTCTTCTATCACACACTCTCCCAAACTCTGATAATAGTAATAATAATAAATAATAAATAAATAATAGATAAAAATAAGATAAAAAGAGAGACAGACAGAGAGCACTCAAAATAATTCACAAACTAACAATGAACATAACGGCGGAATCTCACTAGTGTACATCTTGTGACTAAGTACAGTCAGGCAAACACACGCGCGCGCGCGCACACACACACACACACACACACACACACACACACACACACACACACACACACACACATCTATATAACTTGCATGTACACATGTATGTGTGTACATGTACACACGTACATTGTGTCTCGGGTAGACCTACCTTCGAGTTCGAACAACCTGTCCTTACTCTTCTGTCAAAGATACACGTCAGCGCTGAAATACTTCAGCCCCCCTCCCCTCCCCCCGTTCTCCCACTCTTAGGGGGGGGGAGTACGTGACCATATATTTTTTTCATCCAAGGAGGTCCCACGCCTTTCTGTTTATACTCCCCATCTCCCCATTCCCTCCCCCACTTGAATTCCCTCTCCCCCCCACCCCCGAGAGATGAAATATTTTCCAGAACAAAGA
>NC_134785.1:27596038-27606038 GCF_046742065.1 Oratosquilla oratoria
TTCCTCTATTCTTATTCTTTTTTATGATAAACCTCTCAAGTTCAGCTCTCTCTCTTTCTCTTCCCCCATCTCTCTCTCTCTCTCTCTCTCTCTCTCTCTCTCTCTTTCTCTTCCCCCATCTCTCTCTCTCTCTCTCTCTCTCTCTCTGGTATTTTTTCAGCCTTCATAGTCTTTCTTTTCGTTGCCACATGTTACTTTAGAGTATTTGCTTTTCCTATCGATTTTGTTGTTATTAGTAAGAATATATTATCACAACAGCAATACATAACCCTCTTCCTTATCTACGCCTCTCGAAGTCGCCATCGTGCCGTCTGCCAGAGTCTTAGCAGAATGTTTGGTCAGCTGGCCCACATAATGTATATTTACAGGCGCTTCGTCGTTGTGGATATTACCCACTTCCTCCCCACCCGCACCCTTCACGCCTGACAGGCTAACGGCGTCACCGCTACGCCCATATGTACAGTCAGGGCCTGAAGTCTGTATGCGGTTTCAGGAAGAGCGTGCACTAGGTGTCTGAAACAGATGAAGCTGTTTCAAGAGGTTCATAGACACTGACACCATAACCGACATTAAGGGGATCAGTATGTGCGGATGCAAATATATATCGTTACAACATATATATGTATATATATATATATATATATATATATATATATATATATATATATAATTAATATGTGGATATATACACACACGCATGTATTACCATTATGATGAACTATTTTGTACTCGAAATGTAGAATTCAAATGTACTATTGTGTTCATGAACAATACGCTGGTGCACATTTTATATATTTAACTCTGGTGGATCTCTATTCTTTCTTTGTTCTGTTCGTCTCTGACATCGATTTTTTTCTGATTTTGGGGTGAAATACATTTTTCCTGTATCTGCCTATTCTTTCCCATACGAGTCAGAGAAGTTTGCAGGAGTTGCGTGGCAAAAATTGGGGGAAGCCTTTGATCAGCAATGGACCCTGATTGGCTTAACTTACCTAAATTGTGGTTTGTCAAGTCAGGCAGTCCGAAGTACGGAGCTCATCTTTGAGTATTTCACGCCAGGAGACACTTAGCTGTAACCGTAACCGCCTTTGCCTTGTGTGCTAGAATAGCCTGGGTAAGTAGGTGTTACTTGTAACAAGACGGGGTCGATGTCGAGCAGGGCAAAGTCCTGACAGGAGCCTTTTCGGTTCATAATGAACCTGGTGGCCGAATAATGAACACGCTAATAAATGAGTCAATTAACTGGTTCATCAGTGAACCAACTAGTCAGTCAATAAGTGGATCGGTTAATTAATCCCGCGTCGCCATCAGATGTCCCTCGTCTCTTCGGGTTTCTCGCATATGGAGTGTGTCTAGTCGCATCCGTCTCCAGAGTAGTGTGGAGAGAGCCTCTCCGTGTTATGCTCTCTCTCTCTCTCTCTCTCTCTCTCTCTCTCTCTCTCTCTCTCTCTCTCTCTCTCTCTCTCTCTCTCTCTCTCTCTCTCTCTCTCTCTCTCTCTCTCTCTCTCTCTCTCTCTCTCTCTCTCTCTCTCTCTCTCTCTCTCTCTCTCTCTCTCTCTCTCTCTTACACACACGCAATGCGTCCATAGGGAACAGCTTAGAACGACGTCCTCTTCTTCATTGAATGAAATATTCTGGCATCATCTTTAAGAACTGTTTAATGAAAATAAAAACACAAAAGGAGAGAGAAAAAGAGCGAGAGAGAGACGAGGGATAGATAGAGAGAAGAGGAAAATAGAGAGAGAAAGAGTGGGGGAAACAGGGAGAGAGAGGGAAATAATTGATCACTTGGTGTTCCCTGTAGTAGCCGAGAATGGAGACATCCTATTGAATATTTCCTGTGCTCAGGTCGGATCGGCCTGATCTCTCTCTCTCTCTCTCTCTCTCTCTCTCTCTCTCTCTTTCTCTTTCTATCTTCCTCCGTCCGTCCATCTGTCTGTCTTTATAAGTCACACGTACCAAAGTAATGAAATAATGATAATAAAAATTATATTAATGCTAATATTAATGATGATAATAGATAAATAGGAATTACTGCATATGCATCTATAAAGTGAGTTTCCCGAAGGCGAATAAAATTGTGTTTTTAATCATAATGACTTAATTAGAATGCACACAACAGCAACAAAGGTGTTGCAATACCATTGAAGAAAAAGAAACGAAGAAAAGAAATAGAGTTAGTGACGGAGGAGGTGGTAGTGGTGGTGGTGGTGGTGGTGGTATAGATGGAGGGCCTCTTTAATGACAGGAGGTTTCCAATCCGTGGTGCCCGCTGATTGGTCAGTTGCAGGAAGCCAGATCGTCAGCAGGCTGGGCCAGCCTTCCTTCCTTCATACCTTCCTTCCGTTGTTCCATCAATATTTTTATTATTATTATTATTATTGCTATCGATATTATTGTATTATTATAAATGATCATTGTTGTGAATGTAGTCATTATGTTTTTTAACGTTATAAGCATTAATGTCATTTTCTGTTGTTTTTGTTGTAAATGTTATTATTATTGTTATTTTTGTATCATTATCACAATTACTATTGATATTATTACGGTCTCTCTCTCTCTCTCTCTCTCTCTCTCTCTCTCTCTCTCTCTCTCTCTCTCTCTCGTGACAGGCTTAGTGTATCAGAGAAGTTCATAGGACGATGTCGGTTATCGATAGTATTATTGAAAAGCTTTAAACCCCCTTAGATCACGTGTTGGACTTGTGATTGAGAGCTATAACCTTCCCGGATGAAAGCTTAGAGCTCATGTATGACCCGATCTATGGGTAATGCTGTAACCTTACACATATACCCAACCCCTTGCCCACCAGAGTTGGATTGTCGGATCGCAGTGTACCAGTGCTGTGTGTATGTGTGCGTGTACATGTGTATATATGTGTGTATACATATATGATATATATATATATATATATATATATATATATATATGTGTGTGTGTGTTTGTGTGTGTGTGTGTGTGTGTGTGTGTGTGCTCCAAGTCCCACGGACGATAAACCCGCTGCCTCACAACTGCTGGCAACGATCTTCGTCCTTTCCCATAGATTTCACTGGGAAGAAACGTTGTATTTAGAGACTGTTTCCAACACACCTGCTTAGAGTGGTAGGAAGATGGATCAGTCACCGGTTGTCAGCTCTTGCCGTGTGAATAGATGGAGGAAAGACAAAGATGATATAGAGAGTTCTTGAACTCAGCCCGGGGACTGAGTGTCAGCCCCTCGGGGCTCCATCTCCAGGTGGAGGTGAGGATGTTGATGGGTTTTGGAGATGGACCGGGGGAGATATTTCTCTCTGACACCCATATCGAAAGTACCCGGGAGAGAGAGAGAGAGAGAGAGAGCCTGTGTAGAGGAAGGACAACTCGTCAGTATGTTTACTGGAATTTCTGTCTTTATTCGTTTTTCGTGAAGTTCCTATGGACGCTGATCTAACTCTAGATAACGCTGAACGATGTTATTGAGCTGACTGGGGATGGTTCCCACTTGGTTGGAATTCCCTGGCAACAAGTTGGATTAATCGAGATAAGGCTTAAGGTCCTCTTCAGACTAGCTGTTTCCGAGCGGTTCAAATCGCTAGTCTGAACAGGGCCCTAGATGGGTAAGGAGAGTAGTTTCATTATTCAATTAAATCACCTGCCGACAACAGAAAATAAAATTTGTCTAATGTGTATGGTATTTGATTTTATATCTTCATTTAGTTTTCATTTATTTATTTATTTATTTCATGGAAAGTGGGTTGCTCTAGAATTGAATAAAAATATGATTTTTAGCCAGAAGAAAATATGTGAAGTGCGCTACATTTTAGGAAGTTGTTAAGAATTCATTCATCCTTTCGATGGGGGTAGTGAGTTTTGCAGTGAATGAATAAAATCGCAAGGCGACAGTCAGAACAGGTGTATGTGTGCGACTAACAGTGGAATGGTATTACAATCTTCCTTCTACAAATTTTAGAATACGTTACAACCACAATTTCCTGCGTCACCACTATCACAACAACCACCACTATCACCAACGTCTCCCAATACGTCAAAATACAAACACCGTCTTCTGCACCTTCTTCTGCACCTTCTGCACCTCGGCTTGATACATACATAGGAGGCGAAAAAGTAGCGTCGGTGGGAAAGAAATTCTACCACGGGATTTTATGGTGGAACGGACGTTAAGGACGAGATTCCGATACGAAGACTCGCTCGCCGCGACCCTAAAAGCAACCCGACCTGCTGCTCTTTTTCCTGTAGGCGTAGTAGAGCCTAGCAAACGCTGCGTCTTTTACTCTTCTTCCGCGTCCTCCTCCTCCTCCTCCTCCTCCTCCTCCTCCTCCTCCTCCTTCTCCTCCTCGTTTTTCTTCTTCTCTTCCTCATTGCCTTTCTTCTCCTCCTCACCCGCCTCCTCCTCCTCCTCCTCATTGGTTCGCTTCTTCTCTTCCTCATTGTCTTTCTTCTCCTCGCCTTCCCCCTCCTTCTCCATCGCCTCCTCCTCCTCCTCCTCCTCCTCCTCCTCCTCCTCATTCCCATCCCACCTCTTCTCTTCCATCTCGCCTTTCTCCACCTCCTCACCCTTTTCCTTCTTTTCCTCCTTTCCTACTTCATCTCATCCTCGTTTCCTCTTTCTCCGCTTTCTTCCCCTCTTTTTCCTTCTCTTCTCCTTCTCCTACCCTTCCTCCTCTTCTTAGTTCTCTTTCCATTTCTTCTTCTCCTTCTCCTCTTCGTGCTCTTCCTTGCCCTCCACCTCCTCATACTCCTCCCACCCCCTCTTCCTACTACTCTAGCTCTTCCTCACCCTCCTCTTCCAGCTCCCCTTCCTCGTCCTGCTCCTCCTCCTCGTTCTCCTCCTCCTCCTGAGAACTTGAATAGAGAGGAAATCGCACGACTTAGGATTAGGGAGGGTCTTTGGGGGCGGAGTCGGGATGGGGGGGGAGAGGGGCTCCTTCGAAGGAGAGCTGGAGGGAGAGTAAGGACGGCGAAGAGAGAGCGAGTGGCCGCTCGCGGACCCGGTGGACTTTATATATTTTTTCTAGTTATATATATATATATATATATATATATATATATATATATATATATGTATATATATATATATATATATATGTTTGTGTGTGTGTGTGTGTGATTCACCACCATGGTTTTGGATCACGTGTTGGACTCGTGATCGACAGTTATTAACCTCCCGGATGAGAACTTAGAGCTCGTATGACCGATCTATGGGTAATACTGTGACCTTACACACTCGCACACACCCAGCTCCCCGCCCACGAGAGTTGGAGTAACAACCCGCAGCACAGTGGTACTGAAATTATTTCAGCCTTGGGTGGGATTCGAACCCGGACCGCCGTAGTGGCAGCCAGGAATTCTAACCACTGCGCCACGTGTGTGTGTGTATATGGGCCTCGTACCCACACTCACCTGAATGAAATCACGTGATGTTAGTCAGGTCGAATGAATTTTTAGATGAATCAGTAACTCGTCGGAAATCGATACTGGCGGTCATGTGTAAACTTTGTGATAATGAAATTGTGTTTTTTTTTTCTTTAAATATCTGATCTAAGTTAAACTTGCCTTAATCTAGTACTACGGCGATAACAGGGTTAAGTTGTAATTTAACCAAAAATATAGAATATCTAATTTCCATAATAAAGAATTAAGATAAATATAAAATTGTAAATAAATCAAACTAGATATAGAAGAAACAGACTATAAAATAAATATTAAGCGGATAGATATGTAAAAAGAAACATTAAAAACAGAAAAGAAAACCACACAGCAACCAAAAAACGTCATTAAAGTAAAAAAAGGAAAATAATAAATTTTGAGTGAAAAAATGGTAAGTGAGCGAGTTATTGCGTGTTTAAGAGCCATGGAGGGGCGGGGGGGAGGGGAAGGGAGGGAGTGAGGGAGGGGCATTAACGTCGATTTCTGGGCGATGCCACCATGAATGATACTCTAAGTATTGTTTATTAAGTACAAGTTGTCCTCTCTCGCTCTCTCGCTCTCGCTCTCTCTTTCTCTCTCTATCTCTCTCTCTCTCTCTCTCTCTCCTCTCTTCTTCCGATTCTTTCTCTTCCTCCTTTTTCTTTTCTTTTTTTATTTTTCCTCTTCTTCTTCAACTTCTTTCTCTTCCTCCTTCTTTCTCTTCTTTTTTATTTTTCCTCCTTATCTTCAGTTTCTTTCTCTTCCTCTTTTTTATATTTTTTCTCTCCTTAGCTTCTTTCTCTTCCTCTTCTTCAGCATATGTTGTCAACACTTTCGGTGTGGGTGACGACTTAGGAGCACCCCTATGGGCCAGAGTCACACATTTTTCTTTTGTGACTTGAAACAGTTCGCCAACCAAACAAAGAACCCAGTTGCTTTTCACTTCCACAGTCCGTAATTGGTGCCACGTTGACCGCAAAGGCTCGTGGCTGTCGGTGACGGTGAGAGTAATAATAATAATAATAACAATAATAATAATAATCCTTTTTTTTCACCAGAGGCCACATACTGTAGACATGAAATTACAGTCACCCAATTATTCTTCCTTCTAATTCTTCTTCTTCTCCCTCTTCTTCATCTTCTTTGTTTTCTTCCACTTCTTCCTCCAAACTCTTCCTATCTCTATCTTTTCGTCCACCTCGTCGTTCTGGGTCTTCCTCTCGGTCGCCCCCCCCCTCCTACCTCCCCCTCCCAGCCTGATTCCCGCACCTCTGCCCCCCCCCCCTCGCTCGCCCGCTCTTCACCCATTCCTATGACGTGTCCACACCATCTCGCCCTTCTTGTGTCCCCTTTTCTAAGTAATCAAAACTCATTTGCGCCGCTCCCATAATCTAGATTTCAACTTTTTAGCCAGCGACACCCAGCAATAAGTTTTTCCTGTACCGACCTTGTAGCAGGGGAGAAGAACACCGCCAATATGTTCCCTTGCGAGTTGTCAAGGGAACTAAAAGGGAGCGAAGAGATTAGTGATTTTACTCTCTCTCTCTCTCTCTCTCTCTCTCTCTCTCTCTTTCATAGAATAAATTTATAATGTGTATTTTTGTCCGATCATCCCCTTATAAGGTGGATTAAAGTATTATTTTTATTGTTGTTATTACTATTATTATTATTATTATTACCATTATCAGTATGATATGTAAAATGAAGTGTAGAATTGGACTAAAAAAGTCAATAAAAACAATAAATTAGATAATTCAATTCCCCCCTCCCCCAAGGATGAATAAAATCGTTTTACATCAGCCAGAATAAAGTCTTTGAAGAGAGCCTATGGAAATGAGAACTCGGACTGACGAGTTGATGACTACCAGTGTCGGAGAAGAGGGAGGAAGTATTAGGTTGGGGCCGGGGGTGGGGAGGGGGGGATAAGGAGAGAAAGATTGGTTGGGGGGATTAAAAGAGAGATTGGGGGGGATAAGTGACATGCCAGAGGGACTTGGGTGGGGGTAAGGATTTTTTCGAGGTCTCTCTCTCTCTCTCTCTCTCTCTCTCTCTCTCTCTCTCTCTCTCTCTCTCTCTCTCTCTCTCTCTCTCTCTCTCTCTAAGACTATTTAGGGGTAAGAACTCTGGATAACCCTTTGGCTGACGTAGGGAACCCTTTGGTTGATTAAAATCGCTTGACGGTAGCCAGGATAAAATAAGTCGGTAAATATTTGTTTAGCTTTACAGGATTGAGCCCCTTTGCTGAATAAAATCGCCTGCCGACAGGGAAGAAGCTCTTCACGATTGAATTGTCTTTATGGTATTGTTATGGACTATATAGATTATTAGCCCTTCTTTCCCAGTGGATAAAGTAAAAATCCTCAAAGTTGAAGTGAGGTAAAAAGAATAAGAGAAAGAAATAAAGTAGAAATGATTGAGGAAAAACAAATGTTACTAGAATAAAGTAAATTAAAAAGTATACCATGAGACAAGGGCGTTTTACAAAATAAGTAAATGAATAAAGAAAAATGAAAAATTAAAAAGACCTGTGAAGAAAGAGAAGAAATAGGAGAAGGAGGAGGAGGAGGGAGGAAGGGGAGGAGGAAGAAGAGAATATATGAATAAAAAGAATGGATGAAAGAAGGGAAATATTAAAGTTGCCATGGCCTATGTGTGGAAGGAAAGGACGACGCTTCGAGGCAGAGAGGAAACAGACAGGGAGGAAAAGATGAACAAAAAGAATAATCACGGAGGGAAAAATAAAAAGGATAGAAGAAAATGTGGTCAATTAAAACAAGAAAAAATAAATAAAGAGTAAGGGGAAAATAAAGATGATGAAAAAATTATAAAGACTAATAGATATCGAGAAATAATGAATCTGAAAAATGGAAATTGAGGAGCAGTGTACTAAATTGAGGAGAAAACGACATGAAAGAAAAAATGTGCAGTAGGAATAAATATCGAAATAAAAATGTGGTGAAGGAGAAGAAACACGGAGAAAAGATGAAGAGTAAGAGTAGTTATGAAATGATAATATGTAAAAAGAAATAAACATGTAAAAAGTGAACAAGAGGAGACACAAAAAGAAATGTAGGAGAGAGATGATGACAAGAAGGAAATTGATGGGGAAAAATGATCAGGGAGGAAAAAAGAGTGGAAGGAATTAATAAACTCTAAGAAAAGAAAAACGAAACTGAAAACTTTATATAGAGAATATGCATGGAAAAATGGAGGAATAGATCTAAAGAAGAAAGAGGAGGAATAGATGAAGGAATAAAGGTGGAAAGGAGGAAAAGACACGGAGAAAGGTCAAAGGAAAATATATGCAAAAAATTTTGCAGGAGAAATGGAAAACTGAAGAAAATTTGTAAAAAGAAATGAACACTGATAGAAATCCAAAACTGAAAATGGAGCTTTTTGAACATAAAACATTAATAAGATATTTATGAAGTAACAGGCATTAAGGAAAATGAGCGTCTTAACTTACCGAATCAAGTGTCAGTCGATTTTATTCAGATAAGGTGTGTACATTAATGGCCAATAGTACTTTTTCAAAAAATGAAAATAAAACGGAATGACGAACTAAAATACAATGAACCAAAAAATTATAAAAATCTTAGAAGAAAAAATCCACCAAGAAAAACGTTTGATATTTTCTGATAAAAAAAAAAAAACACTAACGCCAATCATAACATCGACTTGCATTACACGCTGCCAGTTGCGCGATATCACTCAACTAGTCGTGGTCGTGGACTTCCCACGGGCATGATGGCGAGTTATCTTTATATATTTAATTCACTCAGGCAGAAGACTCGTCTCTGTCGTCCTCGAGTTGAAGGTTTCACTGGTCTGGTCATGGAAACTGGACATTGGGTCGGCTACCCCCCTTATTGGGTGGATATTTAGTATAGGTGACCATATGTATCTGCGTGTATATATGTGCGTGTGTAAAATGACGTATAGATTATTTAGTTTGATTCTTAAGATACAGATGAGATCATTCATTTGACGTGGGAGAAAATATATCAAATCAATTACGCCCATAATCGAATTTCAAATTACTAATGTATTAATACAATTATTAAAAATACTTTTTGTTCCAAGAAAAAATATTACATTACTTTTATCGTAAACATAATTTATATTTGCCAAGATTTTAACCCCTTATTATGACAAAATAAAGAGATAATAGATAATGCATAGATAGGTTTCCGAAGCTTCGGTCTGAGCGGCTACTCTAAGCGTTGGACCACTTTCTCCTCCGTAAGGTCACGTAAGAGAGGCGGTGGAAGATGGAGGTGGTGGGGGACGGGAAGGGGGAAGGGGAGGGGAATAATAGAGGAGGTGGTGAGAGAGGAAGAGGAGGGAGTCTGACTGAGAACCAGTGGTTGGATGAAGAGCAAATCCTCTCTCTTTTTTGACTCTATCTGCTTCGCGACCTTACGTGCCGCTTCCCGCAAAGTTGCCTCACAGCGGCGTGACCGACAGACAAACTGCAAGGTCTGTTTTGATAGAAGTATAGGTTCGATCCACAGTGGCTAACAGGTGACTGTTATTTTTCATGGCTCACCAACCACTTAGGGCAAAGGTTTTGGGCAAGGATTTTCCGTTGAGC
>NC_134785.1:27616038-27686038 GCF_046742065.1 Oratosquilla oratoria
CGTTTGTAGCCCTTAGGGTATTGACCAAGATATTGTAACAACGTTGTCCTTTTGCGATGCTGGCCTCGCTTGTATGGTTTCTCCTAAGCCTCCCGGATTTTGTTGTTGGTTAGGGACGACAACAGGTAGGTTATCTTAATCTCCTTTAGCTGGAGGAGGTTAACCTCGTGATAGTAAAATTACTTGGAGGTGGTTGAAGTAAAGCTTAATCGAGGTATTCTTTTAATGTTATATCGGAAGGTTTACTTAGGCTGCATAAAATCGCCTCGCGGTTGCCACACACACACACACATACACACATGATATATATATTTATATGAGTGGATGGGTGGTGAGATAAACACAGGGAACCGTTTAGGGATTTATTCTGACGTTTCGTCCTTACCAGGACTTCTTCAGATCTGAAGAAGTCCTGGTAAGGACGAAACGTCAGATTAAATCCCTAAACGGTTCCCTGTGTTTATCTCACCACCCATCCACTCATCTGTCTTACATTTTTCAACATATATATATATATATATATATATGTATATATATATATATATATATATGTGTGTGTGTGTATATACAATATATACATACATGTATACTTACATATACCCTCTCCCATAGAATTCTGTCCAGTCGTTTTTACCTATTTTTTCAACAAGTTGGGTTGACTGTTAATATTTATATATTTAAAATTTAACCATTTTATTTATTTATTTGTCTATTTATTTGTTTATTTTGCTTAATTCACCAGTACTGTTAGTGTAGTGACTTTATTATATTTTTCATTAATTTATTTATCTATTTATTTTATCTTATTCTAAGTTAGGGCAAACAGACTGTAATCGTGGATATGAGAATTCCAGTGACATAAGGCAGGAAAGTTAGCACGAACGACTGATGAGCGGTGGAACAAGAGTATTACTGAATGGACGCAGCGAGATGGGAAGCGTGGAAGAGGGAGACCAGACAGAAGGTGGAGAGACGAGATAGAGAAGTGTGCAGGAGTAACGTGGCGGAGGCTGGTGCGGTTGTGTGAATCATGGAATGTTATGAAAGAGGCCTTTGTTCAACAGTGGATTCCGGATGGCTGATGGATTGATATACATTTCACGGGAAATTAGAAAAAGGGAAAATAGGGAAGAAAAAGTGACGATAATTCCAATAGTCTAAATACACAGGAGTGGGGAGGAATCACGCTGGCTGAATAAAATCGCTTGACAGAACATAAACACACGTCCTAAAACCAGTGAATGTGACAAGTCTCTCTCTCTCTCTCTCTCTCTCTCTCTCTCTCTCTCTCTCTCTCTCTCTCTCTCTCTCTCTCTCTCTCTCTCTCTCTCTCTCTCTCTCTCTCTCTCTCTGACCTTGAGGCCGCTTAGGTGAGGCAGAACCGCCAGTCATAACTGCGCATCTATGCATGTGAAATAGACCAGAAAAGGACATTTCTCTTTAATACGTACTCTGGTATATATACCAGTGATATACTCTTTAATTTCGCATACCTGTCAATATATTTAGATATTTGTTTGCGTGCTTGGGCCGCGCCATAGCCCACTGGATACCGTCCGGAATTCATGAGCGGTCGGTCGTGCGTTCGAGTCCCGCTGCGGGCTTGCTGCGTTGGTTTCCGACAGCCCTGGCCAGGCGGGGAGGAAACCTAACGTCGGCCTTTGAAAAAGAAAATAAAGACTTGCAACAACTGACAGGGTTTTGCCCTGCCAGAGGTTTATCACTCCCCATTGCGTGGGAGTGGGATGATGAGGTGTGTGTGTGTGTGTATTTACGTAGTTGTATTTTGCGGGAAGGGGAGCTATGCTCGTAGTGTCCCGCCTTTGTATCTCGCAGTGTCTTGTTTACTTTTAAACTTATGAATGGTTTTTGCGCATACTATTTCATTGTCCAGTTTGTTCGTGTGTGTGTGTGTGTGTGTGTGCGCGCCTCTTGAATTTCTTTTTCTTTTTCTTTTTTTGTAGGAGGGGAAGACGGCGGAGCGTCCCGTGAGCTTGATGGACCGGGTCACGCAGTTGGAAACTTCTTCGACCCAATGGAAGAACCGCGTCTCCGCCTCAGACGCCTCCAAGTTCACAGTCGCCCATAAGCTCGCCAACGCCCAACTCAGGACCTCGGCCTCCTCGCCGAATGTCCCCCACGCCGTCTCCAATAATAACAATAACAACAACAACAATAACAACTACAACAGCACCCACAGTATCACGCCGACGGGGAGCCCGCTCTTGGAGAGGAAGAAAAGGTCTCCACAACCTAAGGTCTTCAAGAGCAAGACGGGAGGGAATTTGCCAGCTCTCCTGGGGAAGTCCAGCCCGATTGCCTCCAAGAAGGACTTCAAGAGGAGTATCTCGACTCCGGCTGACCCTGAGGGTAAGGTCATGGCTTCATGGGTCCTGACACTATGCATACAGTGTTCTGCAAAATTCCTGGGCCCATGCAAAATAATAGATTTTTTTTTTTTTTTTTTTCGTTTTTCAATTTTTGATTCATTGTTCCTCAACTTTGAAGAGCGACATCCTCGAAGAGGTTCAAGGTTGACTTCGAAAGTATTTACTAAAGTCATGGAAGATCTTATGAATATATTACTATGAGGCGGGACTTAAGAATCACCCTGTACATAAGTCAGGTTTTTGCCAAAAATGAATAGATAAAATTAGATAAATATTTGTAGCAGATGTATTCCAGGTAGTTCTCTATTGGAAATCTCTAAAGTACAGAAATGTCCAATATTCGGAAAAAAGTACCCATTATCAAGAAATTCCCAGATACCAGAAACATTTTGTGGTACATTTTCTTTAATCCATTTACGTTCCGAATATTGGAGATTTCCGATTTTCAAAAATTCCCAAGAGCGAGAGAGAACTACGTCTTACTGGAGATGACCACCCAATAGTAATGGTTACACTGTATTTTGCTTATTTGATTCTGGTTAATGCCAGATGATTTCATTCGATAATGAATTGGTACTTGACCATCTCCTTCTCCTCCTCCAAGTAGTGGTTCCTGAAGGCCCCCGGGTGACAATTCCCCGCGCCGACGATGAGACCTTCAGCGCCTTCTTCAGTAAAACCCTCGAACTCCAGGACCCTGACTCGAACTCTTCGCACAGCACTCTTCTGCAGGACGCCGACTTCGACCAGATCTCCGTAGCCTCTTCTCAGCTGTGAGTAAATAGCAACATGCTTAATAATACACAAAAATGACAGGAAAATACACAACTTAAATAGCACTACCTGGGTGGGTTGTTGACCCAATTTGCTAAGAGCATCTCAAAGCTGGAAGGACTGGAACATGGGACTGTAGTGATATTGTAATATGATTGAAGTATGTAGTTAGGATGTGCATAGTTGTGCACATTTCTGTATGTCCTTAAACCATATACATATTTATGAAAAATAGGAACTAGGTACAGATGTAATATATATAAATATAAGCATACATAGCATGGCATCGTATCACATGGCATCGACCCATTTACATAAATATGTATGTAGTCTAAGGATGTGCAGAAGTGCACACAGCTACACACTTCAATCATACACAATCAATATCACTACAGGGCTGAGGGGAATGGGTAGCCATTTTGTCTGGCTGCTTGCCTGTAGTGGACACCATATCACCTGTTATTAGTTGTTTATCTAACATAAAAAAAAAATAAATAAAAAAAGCAAAGGTTTGGACTTCAGCCCTGTTAATCTTTTGTCTCTCATTAGTTTCCATTGTTTAATCTGACTGTGCTGTGCTCTGTAGTTCAATGCCACAATGTTAAAAACCTGTACGAATCATAACAGTATTGTGAGAATAGTGGAGCATCACAAAATTGGACCTAATAGCCCAGAAAGTGCTCGGGATACCAGAGTGAATGAATGCTCAGTGCAGCAGCTGGTGGAGAAGCTGGTAGCCACAGGGGTGAGGGAGGTACTCCCTCATTGAAATGGATAATGGGAGCCCTACAGGGTAGTGTCCGTGCACCACAGTAGTTGTCCTTTGACACAAGAATGTTTAATCTATATTGCATTTATGTAGTTTTTGTTTTATCTTCCCCAGTGTGCTGTTAATCATGACTGATTTTATGTCATTTGCTGAAGAATTATTTTTCATCCCCTCAATTTTTAGGTTTTGCATGTTTTTAAATGGCATTGTTTGTCACTTTTTGTTTCTGAATTTTGTAGTCAGCTTTCACTAATGAAATGTTCACAAGCTGTAAAGTCGATTTACACCTAAACTTTGTTTTCTGTTATTTAAAATTTTTGAGCAAAATTTTCTCCAAATCTTTGTTATTATTTCCTATTATTCTTAACTCAATAATTTTGAATTTTTCTTTTCAATAACAAAACACATGTGTAGATTGATTTTTTAGCACTGAGCACAGTTCAGTGTGTAGACTAATATTTTTGAGCACTGATCACAAACCAATCACGCTGTTTTCACATGCTTGCACGGTGCAGTTCCATGGATGAAGACTTGTAAGTAATGTTAAAGAAAATGGGTCTCAAATGGAGATGGGTGGGCATAGGGGAAGGTATATAACTCATTATAACAAACTACAAACAGTTCAACAGTTGTGTTTCCTGTTAGTATTAAATGATATGGGCTAGTATTATTTTGGAAGTATCATTTTATGAATTATTAGAGAAAGTATATTGAATTATCCCACTCAAGCTTAGGGTTTATAATGCTATCTATCGATTTACCAAGGATTTTCCCCCTTTCAAGAGAGGTAGCCAAGTGAAGAGGCACATACCCGCTCCCATACCCATTCTACTCCCATCCACCTTCCTTTCCTCCCTCTCATCTTCTCTCCTCATGGATGGCAGGTCATCCTTGTATTCCACCCACTGCTTTGAGTCAGAAGCAATGTAGCAAGACACAGTACATCCACAGCAAGTCCTCTTCACTTAATTGGTGACCCCTCCTCTCAATCCCCTCATGTAGAAAAAGAGTAGACAGGGAGAAATCCCTTTGGGCTGTGTCAAAGTACCATTCACACACAACCACTCCCTACAATCCCCCATCCCTTCCCTTCCTTGTATCAAAGTATCATCTATACACAGCCATTTTCCACTCACCCCTATCCCCTGCCTTCTCCCTTCCTTGCTCAACAGACTTCCCCTCTTGTTCAAAGCCCTTTCACCCTATCTATCCATCTCATCCTCAGTCGTCTCCTCAAATTTATTTCATCCACCTCTGCCTTTCCATCTCTTTTACTAATCTCTCTTCACGCATTCCATATATCCAAAACATCCTAATACTCTTTCATGAACCTTATTTGCCATCTTTTCCACCCCAGCCCTCCTCCTCACCTTCTTGTTTCTCACTATCCAACCCTTGCAACCCCTACTATACTTCTCAGACATTTCATCTCAAACACTGTGCTATTTATCCTCAATTTTCTTTCTAAACACATCTCTACCATTAACTCTCAACTAGGGTTTTTATCTGATACTCCAAACTTCCTATCCACTATGTCTATTGGTTGATCCTCTACTCGAGCATTGAGATTTCCCAATACCTCCTAAAACTCTCTAAGCACTCATTTAAATCTATCCAAAAAACCTCCCTTTCCTCTACATTCTTTTCACTACTAGGCCCATATGTGCTTACAAAGACCCACATCTCCCTTCCCAGTTTCATCTTCATCCACATTAACCTTGAAGAAATCTCCTTCCACTCCACCATATGCTTACCTATCTCTTCATTTACTAGTAGAGCCACCCCCTCCCTTCCTTGTCCTCTCCTCACTCCTGACCTCCTCCCCACCACACTTCCAAACTCTAAATCACCCCTTCCTTTCAACTTGGTTTTGCTTAATGTCAACACATCCATCTTCCTTCTGACAAATATACTGCCTATCTCTTCCCTTTTATTCTCACCTGTACCACACCCACTCACATTAAAAGACCCAGACCTTAGGGTTCTGGCTAAATAACTCCTCTCAGACCCTCTTATGCCTTGACTTCTTGTAGGGATATACCTCATAGGGTTACAGAGAACAGGATGCCAAGTTCCTTCACTCCATCCCATTTTAGCTGCCTTTCACAACCCAAGTGGGAAAACTCAGTGGCATTATTCTTTCTTTCCCCTACCATTCAAAATTGTCTGGAATTAAATTATTCATATATTAGCCACCAGGGAATGGTTTTGGCACTTAGAATGTAGCCTGCATTTACAGGGTTTATGTACTTCATTTCTGTCATTCCCACATATAAGTAGAATTATAAGTAGCAAATGTACTTTGCTGGATTTATGTTAATGTAGTACTATAACATTTCCCCATTTGTGCTGTCAAATATTTACCTAATTGTTGTATAGAATAAAGGATCTACACTTGTGAGGCCCTGTTGTGTATGTTCATGTGTATATTTGGTTGTAGAACTTCTTATTCTCCTCCTCTTTGCTCTCTCTTGTTCCCTTCCTCCTCTTTCTCATCAATCATTCAATCACTCAGTCAATGCCCTTTACTAAATTGTTTATATTTGAAAATTCCAGTTTGGTGAAGAGGCGAAGTGTCCGGGTCCAGCGTCGCCAGCAAACAACCAAGAACCCTCTCAAAGCCTTGGCAGCACGGCAGGATATCCAGCAGGAATACACAGAAGTCAAAATGGGTGTGGGAGAACGAGAGCTCAAGAGACTCAAGGTTGAGGAATGTGAGTATTGGGCCCAGAGGCTTAGTTCATGGTTTCTGTTATGTAGAGATAACAAAAAGAGTAATGGAGAAAAAAAAAGAAAAGGAAGAAGTGCGTGAATGTTGATGTATCACATGTTTACATGGAACCACAATGGTATGTGTGTGCTGCTATCCCATATATATATATATATATATATATATATATATATATATATACTTTATATATATATATATATCAATATATATATATATATATATATATATATATATATATATATATATATATGTATATGTATATGTATGTATGTATGTTTGTATGTATGTATATATACATACACATATTTAACAGTCATTGACAAAAGCCCAATCACATCATCTGTCTTATTATCACAGCTAGAATACTGAATGGCTTAGGGGTAGGGCTCTCACTTCATACCCAAGTGATCTGAGCTCAAACACTCAGGTGGGCCAGACACTGATGTGAGTGACTTCATATACAGTCACTCTGTATGATTGCACCTTGTCAGATTTGCCTGATACCTTATGCAGACAACACACAAACAAAGCCAGGGCAGCTCCTTCCTACCCCAATCACACACTGTTAGTACATGAAAATTTTCTGTATCATGTATCAACACCAAAATATGACATGTCTGCATAAAAATGGACCAGACACTCCTTCAAACTTAGCTTGTCCCCTAAGGTTCCTTACTGAAATTGGAAATGTTTACACGACAGTGTGACAGAGTACTGCTAATCAAATTCTAGTTTTCACCAGGAATTTTTATTCACTGATGGGAAACTAAGCGAGTATGTGAGTAACTTGAATCCTAGGGTGTCCTCTCCATACATATAGTACAACTATAACTGTTGTATTATTAGTTAGAACTAGATATGTGATATATGTCATATATTTGAAGGTGCAAGTCATATATGATATTATTTCTTTGCAGTATCCAAAAGCTCCAGTTTGGCATTGGAAGCTCTGGCAGGACTGGCATCCAAGGAAAACTTCAGTGCTGTGGCCCTCAAAAAAGTGGAAAACAATCCCATCGTTCGCGAAATGGCACCATACATGCACCCAATGCTCCTCCAGGTGAAGGGCAGAAGACACGCACAGACACGCCTTGTCAAGCCCTGTGTCAGTAGCATCAATTTGGGAGACGACTTTCTATTGGTCACAGCTGACGAGGTGAGGTTTAACATATTATTTAGTGAGTGCCATGTATGTTTATCTAAATTATAAAAGGAAAAAGTCTCTTTGGTACATGTATACAGTCAGACCTCACCGAACACAAGTGTTAGGTTCCTTAGCTGTCGTGCGGGACAAAATTCGTTTTTGGGCGGTTAATGTCATATGGGAAAAAAATAGGTTAGGTTCCCAATCTATTCAAATCGCGCTATCATAAATCATTGTCATGTTCGGCAAATGCTGGGATATCTTGACTATTCATGTAAATAGAAACAAACAAAATGGAGGGTAGGAAATGTCTTAATGTATATTTATAAGAAATTACCCCAGATCAAATATTGTTGTGCCTTCAAGGAAGCAGATAGAATTTTGAGATGAATTGCCTCCCCAGTTGACTTTAAAACTTCAGCTGTTATTTACCTAGTTGTATTTTATGGGAAGAGAGCTATGCTCGTAGTGACCTGCTTTTGTATCTTTCAGCATCCAGTTTGATCTTAAATTCTTGTATAGTTTTTGCACTCACTGTTTCCTCATTCAGTTTGTTCCAGATATCTATCACTCTGTGTGGGAAGCTATTCTTTTTCAGATCTCTTCTGTAACTATCCTTTTTAAGTTTCTTTTCATGTCCTCTTGTTTTTCTCCTATCCCACTTTAGTAAGTCATCTCTATCAAGGACTTCCATCCCTTTCATAATTCTGTAGATGGTTAGCAGGTCTCCTCTTTCTCTTCTTTGTTCCAGGGTTGGTAGTTCGAGTTTGTCCAATCTTTGTTCATATGTCAATTTGGAGAGTGTTGGTGCCATCTTTGTTGTTGCTCTTTGAATTCTTTCTAATTTCTTTATGTTCTTTTTAGTACTAGGTGTCCATAGTGTTGCAGTGTACTCTAATTTTGGTCTTATCAATGTAACTAATATTTTCTTTACCATTTCTTCATCCATGTATTGATGAGAGAAATGTTATTATTCTACCCACACCCTTTCACACCATCCATCCATCTCATCCTCAGTCCCCCTCAAGTTCACTCCATCCACCTGTGCCTTCCATACCTCTTTTGCTAATCTTTCTTCACTTACTGTTTCCATGTGTCTAAACCATCCCAATAATCCTTCACCAGCCCTATTTGTCATCTCTTTCTCCACCCCTGTTCTCTTCCTCACCTCCTCATTTCTCACTCTGTCCAACCTAGTAACCCCTATCATACTTCTCAGGGGTGATTATACAGATAAATTAATTATTGGATTTTCTAGATTTCATTTGATACAACATGAAAAGAGTTTATTTGTGTCTTTGACTACAATTGTTTATACATGTACTCATACTTCATGTGAGGTATTGATTACACAAATTTATTCAATATAGTTAAACATTACGGACATTAGTGACATTCTTAGATCAGTCACACAGTATTATCTTGTGATTGAAAACAAATCTGCACTCAAAGAAGAATGAAGACCACTTTTAATGTCTTCCATTCCTCCTTCAATCTCGTGTACCACAGCCTAGACTCCATCTCTTTGGCACAGCATTTTTTCCAAGAATAGATGTGTTGTTTATCAGCAACAAAATCCAAATATTTTTTATTATTTTTCAATTTGTACATATGCATTTTATAGGTTTTGCAAGCCACTGTCATCCACCAATTTTTTATTAATATATTTTTATTTCTTCTTCCTTTCAGATATTCCATTACAAGGGAGAGTTTTCTAATGTAATTGAAAGGGCAAAGGCAAGTGAAATTGCTCTGTATATTATTCAGCAGAAGGATATGGGAGTTGGGGCCAATGTCAAAGGAGTCACTGAAGTCGATGAGAACTCCCCCCTGAGCAGAAAGAGCAAATTCTGGAAACATTTGGGTAAGTAGTAGAAATATATATTTATATATTTATATATATATATATATATATATATATCTTTATATTTATATATATATATATATACATATATATATATATATATATATTTATATATATATATATATATATATATATATAGTAGTAGTAGTAGTAGTAGTACATACATATACCAAGGCTTTTTCCCCCTTCCAAGGGAGGTAGCCACAAAGGGAAAGGCATAAAAACACTCCCACCCATTTCATCCCTAAATACACTCCACACCCCTCCCACCCTTCCTCTCATCTGAGCACCTCCTGGATGACGGGTCATCCCTGCACCCTGCCCACCCCCCCCCTCTCCGTCCCCCTTTGCATATAAGGCGAGGACGGGGAGAAATCCCTTCGGGCTGCGTCAAAATTTACTCACACATACTACCCCCCCCACCCCTCCGCCCATTCCTCCTCATGCAGTCACAACATCATCCATATACAACCATTCTCCACTCACCTCTGTCTTCTTCCTTCCTCAACAGACATTCCCCTCTTGTAGTAGTTCCTTTTAAACCTGGGTGAACCTCTATGCAAAGTGGCACAATTTTTTTTTAAAGTATCTCATGATGTATATGAGAACAGAATCCTGTACATGTATTCAATAGACCATTAGTCACTGGTTGTCAGCTCCCCTTATGTAAAAAGAGTGGAGGAATATGTAATGATAATTTTTACCTCTAGTTTCACTGCTCAGAAGTTTGCAGTCCCACAGTGGCTGGCAAAATTCCTCAGACCTTCTCATAACCTCCTTGGGAAGAAACATTGGGCTGTTGTCTGCATTTTATTTACCTAATTGTAATATACTGGAAGGAAGATATTATCATAGGGTTCTGTATCTTATTTTCCAATTATCTATCTATATCCATCTCAGCTGCATCAATAATGGCCAAAAAAACTTCAAACATTCATATAAAAGGCTTCTTCCCCATAATAAGGAAGGAAGCCAGCCAAGGCATGCACCCATCCTCCAGTTATACTTAATTTGAAACTCATGTTTGGTTCTAGCCTCTTCTTGGCTATTTCCAGAGTTGATATATCTATATGAAAAACTTTCATTTTTTCACCCCCTTCAGACATTTTTTTTTTTTTCTTCTTCTTCTTTTTCTTCTAATGACCTTGTGGCCCTCCTATCCTTAATCAAAAGATTTTCTAGGTCAACTTTGTTTCCTTGAATGATTTATATACAGGGTCCTCACATGGGGGTGGGGAGCAATTCTTGCCTGGACTTTCTGCCCACAAGGTTGTCAAAATAATGATAGTAAAAAAGAGGTTAAAGAAGCCTTGAATATTTTACTGTAATCACTTATTTTTGCATTAGAATCAATGAAATATGAAATATTTTCTCTTATCCTTTCTTCAATAGGGACATTGAATACGAATTTAAAATATGTAATCATTTCATAAGACAATAACTAAAATGCCTGCATGAAAATATGATTAAGTTCGACTCAAAACATCTACATTTTCTTTTTCATTTGTTTACTCATGCTTAGTTAATTTGTGATTTTGGCAGAGGTGGGAAGTGGTGATGGGAGGGGGACATCACTGAGAACTTTGCCCTGGGGTGGCACTTAGACATGTAATGGCTCTGCTTATATATTAGTATGGGACTGTTTATGTGTCACCAGCTTATAGCTGTAGTAGGAATGGAGCAGTTGTTGGTTGTTATCTCTCCTTATGTGAAAAGGTGGAAGAAATAGTCAAAGTTGAATAGTGAAAGGTCTTTGGCCTGGTCCTGAGACCAAATGCCAGCCTCTCAGGGTTATGCCTCCAGATAGATAATTGTAATGTACAAGAAAGGAGCTACAGTCATGGCATCCTGTTTCTGTCTCCATTTGTGAATTTTGAGGAGGGCTAAGATGGAAATGATTCTTTCTAACATCCACCTTGCAGGACCACCACATGCAAGCTCCCATTAATGATAATGATTGTCCCTTTCAGGTGGTGATGAAAATAGTACTGCCCAGCCAGCTGGTTCTCCAGATGAGGACGACCACGTAGAGACGGCTCTTATTGCAGCCAATCAAGTGTATGCTCTGCATGAGGAGGAGCGGGACACTTTAGTGCCAGTGGATGATGCCTGGGGTCAGATTCCCAAGTATGACCTCCTTGCCTCTGATAAGGTAAATTGGTGCCTGAACAATACATGTGCAGTCCACAGGGGCATTGTCGTAGAAAACATCTTCACTAAAGCATAGTATATTTGTTATTGTAGAATTAGTGTAGAGAACATCTTTAAGGGCCATCCCAAAAAATATTTTTCTGAAGGATCTTGCTGATTTTTTTTTTTTTTTTTTTTTTTTTTTTTGTGATATCTAGGTCTGGGGAAACCTTCACAGCTTGAGTTTTATTCAGATCTGACCAGTAGTTTTTTTTTTTTTTTTTTTTTTTTTTTTTTTTTTTTTTTTCCATAATCTTTCAAATCCTATCTCCTCTTACAATTTTTATTTGATGCCTCTCATTTTATAGCAAAAGAATCTTCTACATATATAGAAAAACAAAATAAAAAGTTTTTTTAATATCTTTGTTTTATGCCGAGAAAAAAAAATATATAAAAAAAAATATAAAAAAAACTAAAAACTTTTACTTTGACACGTTATTAAAAAATTTCTATTTAACATATGCAAAAAAATTCTCTTTAATTTTTTGTCATTTATCTAGCTATCATTATATGCAAAGATCAGTTGAAAATTAAGGGAGGAAATAGACTTTGTGTATCAAAAACTTACATTTTTCAGAAACGAGTGTTAAAGTTTTTTTTCTTAGTTTGACTAAATTTTTGCATCATTGAACCTCATAAGAACCATTGAAAACAGGTTCCATTGTATTTTCATGATGATTTTGCATTTTTCAAGTAACTCAGGCACTTTGTCCCCTCCTACAGTGTAGGATATTATTCACTCAAAGTGAGGGTCTCGCAAGGCGCCACCTTACTCTTTGTCGCAAAGTTTGAGTTCTTGGTCTAGAATGACCAAGCAAGGTAGTCTGATTGCTGGGATTCAGCTCTCTTTTCTTGGGTTTCCTTTCTGGTGTTGGAACCAGCTCTTGCTGCATCAGGGACATCACTGTGAGGTTTGAGAATCTAAACCCAAGGTGTTGCAACAAGGAGGCATCCTTATAGCCAAAGTTGTGGTCAAGTACAGTGACCTGAGAGACGAATCGAACTCTTTTGAGTCCAGCAAACTTGCTTTTGCTGCACTTGCTCCACAACTTGGAATGCAGACTCTCATTTGGGTTCTGAGTTCGTCCTCTCAAGCATCGGCTTAGCAGATTCGTCTGCGTCAGGTCAATGTAGATGTCACTGATCGGCTTTAGCTCCTTGGGAATCATTGACAGGAACGGTCTCTTTTCTTCAAGTGACGGTGGTGCTATGCCTTTAGCTTCTGCTCTTCTATAGCGGCACCATAAATCTTCTCCGGCGGGGCACTGGTGGTGTATGGGACGGGTATCTGTGCTGATGTTGTGAAAGAACCCAGACATTATAGCATCTCTCATGCTTTCAATGGTCTTGTTCTTGTTATCCCTGATTGCCTTTCCAAAATATCTTGTTAGGTTGTCTATTGCTGCATCCGTCAGCATATTTGCTCCACCAAGAGTACTCATTTTTCTGGTCTTTCCTGTCCTGGTTTTGGTGATGACAACCTGTTCTTTTTTGAGCTTCCGAAGCCATGATCCGAGTCTCTTGCTCACATGATTGACACATTCTTCCTTGACAACGGGAACAGTATAGGGACCGTGGCCATCATTCAAGGTACATATGACATTGAAGGTACTAAAGTCTCCATCTCCTATGAAGGTACTGTACCGTAGATTCATTTGCAATGAACAACTCCATATTCGTATGGCTGCTTCTTTCTCCATGGCTCCAGATGTACCTCCAAAGTTTCTGTGGCAGTAGTCCTTATGTCTTGTCTTCCATGTGATAAAGTCATTGCGGCTCAATTTCTTCTCCATATTGTTGCACTCTCCGCAGTGATTACATATGACTTCGAAATCAACGACAATTCCTGTGTTCATTTCGATCACAAATCCCACTCCAATATGAGATGTGTGTCCACGAGTCATCCATGTCCCGTCGTAACTTACAATGATGTCCAGGACGCCAGAAGTGTCAGGGTGCACATCTTCAATGGTAGTGTAGTGAGTGAATATGCCCCTGACTCCTTCCTCCATCATTTTCTCATAGTGTTCCGTCTGTTTCTCATAAAGGTACTTCGTGTACCTGAAATACTTGCCCTTGCTAAACGCAGCAACACTGAAGGCTCCAGCTATTCTATTCAGTCCTGAGTTTCCCATGTTGTTTATGAGTGACTCATACACCATAGCTATGTTTTTTTCTGTAGTTGCTTGCCCTCCTTCGACAACAGGTTCATGTGATGTCACGGTGGCTCCTTCACTGCATTTTTTAGAGATGACCTACAGTGTTGAGTCAAAACATCTTGGCAAGGCAGTGACCTTGATACTCCCTCTGCACTCACGGCAGATTTGATGCGACATAAGTTCCTGTAGCTTGTGCAGTGGAATGATGATAGTGTGGTCATCATACGTGGGAGGTGCAGGGAACTTGTTAGCAAACAGTTGTTTGCGTAGAGACAATGTGTCTGATATAGGTGTAGAGGACAGAGGATCAGGTGCTGAGGATGTGGATGTAGACAGTAGGGAGAGAGCAGCTGGAGGGAGTACTGGTGGTGGTGGCAGAGGTGGTGATGACAAAGTTGATGCTGGGGTTTTTTCTTTTTCCCCTTGAGTTGCTAATGTAGATGGTTTTATCTTCTGCAAATATGCCTTTTGTTTGGATAGCTTAGGCATGGCTAATATCTTCAAATTTATCTTCACTGAAAAATAGATGCGAATTTCACACGGCAAATTAGCGAACACGGCAAGCAAGTGTGTACACGTCTTTCACTTTGTAAGGCTATCAAGCCACTGCCAGTCATACGGGCTAAACTTCCTCACACCACACTGACGTGCATGCCAGACGTAAAAAAAAAAAATTGTAAGTGCATCAAACACAAAAAAAGAATAGAGTAAAACGGCTGTTTTTATGGTCAAAACATATATAAACAATGGTTGTGCGCAGCACGTGGCTGCCGGGGGGAGGGAGGGTAGGCCCTTTAAACCCTTAAAAATGGTGGTACGATAAAAACGCTTTACCAGCAGTCATTCTCAATAGTGCTTGGCAAATACCGCTAATTTCAATACCGGAATTACCGATGAACAACGATACCATTACCGAAATTACCGGCAGTTTACCGGTGAAAGACTCATGAGGTAGTAGTGATGTCCCAGATTTGAGTCGAGTTCAAAAATTCAATGTTTTTGTCCTTTAATAACCTATATCTCTGGTTCTATTTCACATATTATTTTTATTGTTATGTCATTGTAAAGGGAAAAAGTCATACTTTAATTGGTGCTACTATAGTATGCTATCTACCTCGCGAGTGAGTGAATGGAGGGTGTCTGAGGGTGGGTGTGGTGTAAAAACTTTTGTCTGCGTCTGTCTGCATGCATGGGTTCATGTTTGGAGGGTGCATGTGGGAGTGGGAGTTTTGTTAATATACACACACATACACATATAATGAGCTTTGACAAATTTGTAATACTGTAAATGTTTTCTTAAAAACTAATCTAACCTGACTAATTTGTAATAAATGTTCTCCTAAAAACTGTTTTTAATGCTCCCTTGTTTTAATACTTATTTCAAACAAATTAGCCCAGCACGTGATCCAAAGGCCAAGGTGAATACTCAAGGATATATTAGATTTCATTGTCAGCATGTTTTTTATTTATTTCCTCAATTATCTTTTCATACAAATTAGTTCATATTCTTATTTAGAAACAGAAGCATATTGGCATTTTCATCACTTAAGCATATATATATATATATATATATATATATATATATATATATATATATATATATATATATATATGGGTCTTCGTTTGGTGACATGCGGAATTTTTCGATGAAACTTTCACAATTAATATAGTTTCGTATGCTGATCACAGAAATAACATTAATTCTATTGAGAAATTAACAAATGTGCCAAAAAAAATGGTTTTAATGATAAAAAACTACCAAGACCTTAGCAGTACATACTTGCTTAATGGTAAAAGTTTAACCGGTAAAATTAGCGCGACACTGGGCCCGTCAGTACCGTCACTCAGTACCACCAAGCCGAGACGTGCTTACCGCTCTCAGAGTGTTATGGTGTAGCTTATCGTGTTATCATTTAACGGAGCCTTAACGGTAGCAGAATTTTTGCCGGTAAGCTACTGTTAAGGATGTTACCGATAAAGCCGGTAACTTTACCAGTAGCTGCCCACCACTAATTCTCAACGGGGGCGATTTTTTAGCTCAGGGGGGCGAAAAACGTCACAGGTATTGCTTCTAACTTTCACGAAAGTAATAACAAAAATATCAAGTTAATTGTACGATTCAATATTGGTTGTGAACAATTTTTTTTTGTTTTCTTACCTTTGTGTTGTTCGAAGGACCAGTAGACTTCCATAGGGTAATCTACCACACAGGTGGGAAAAGGTATGCCTCTGGCACAAAGTAATTTTCATCAGATAGAATGTAGTTGTCCAAACTGGCTAAAAAATTGATGTATAGAATCACATAAAGATATTAGGAATTACAAAGAAAAACCACTTCTATTTCATTTTAAATTAGTTGTTTATCATTGTTGCAATAATTTTTATTATTATTTTCCAATTAAGGGGGGGGCGATCCTTTTGAAAAAGGGGGCAATATGGCTAAA
Source organism: Oratosquilla oratoria (assembly GCF_046742065.1). Classification (NCBI taxonomy): domain Eukaryota; kingdom Metazoa; phylum Arthropoda; class Malacostraca; order Stomatopoda; family Squillidae; genus Oratosquilla; species Oratosquilla oratoria. The sequence goes on from NC_134785.1 coordinate 27,632,504, forward strand.
AAGGTTGAGAAACCCTGGTCTAGAGCGAGGTCCCTACTATGTATTTATGCAATAATTTTTATTTATTTATTTATTTATTTATTTTATTTTTTTCAAATTTTTCTTAAATCTGGGGGTGGTAGTTTACCACACATTGCCTGTAGAATTTTTGAGAATGTTTATCATTATAGAAAACATCTTCATGCTAAATCAATATAGAAAATGTCTTTATTATTTCTAATATGTCATCATATATTGTATATAGCAAATTTAGAATATGTAAAACAATAGAAAAATAGTAATAATGAGGCCTAGAAATAAGCTGAAAAGAATTATCAGTCATAAATCAGTTAGCTGAAGATTTTTCTCTCCTATTAGAATGTTACCTCCCCCTAATAACATTACATGACTTTTTTTCAACAGTTCATCATTTTAACTACTACAGTTTTTATATGGTTTATATCCACTTTACTTTTGAAAATAAGTAACATAATGTTAATTGCTCCAATTGTTGACCAATTTTCCAGGTGCTGGTGTTTGACTTTGGAACAGAAGTGTACCTCTGGGCAGGCAAGAAGGCCTGTGGAATGGAAAGGAAAGTGGGATTGGCCTTAGCAAGGGAGCTGTGGGAGGAACCCTATGACTATAGTGACTGTGATATTAATCCCCTGACTCCCACTTCACCCATAGAGGACACAAAACTCAAAGGTGAGTACCTTTGGAGACTAATTCCTTTCAGCCAGGACAAAAATGTTCACAAATTTCTTTATTTTATTTCTTTTTTTCTTTTTATGACTTTTACATAAGACAGCTGTGAAGATTTTTTTTTTCTGTCTTTTATGATTATTTTACAATTTCTTCTACATTCACTCTGCCATTGAACAGTCATATACACCATCTAAAAACTTCACATCTTTTTCTAGGCAACCGACCAGATTGGACATTATGTGGTAAGCTGACTGAAAATGTGGAGACAATTCTCTTCAAAGAAAAATTCATCGATTGGCCTGATATAGCCCAGCAAACACGAATAAAGGTTAGTTTCAACCTCTCATAGTTGCTTTTTTGTTGTTCAGAATTTTGAAGAAGAGAATGATTTCATGTATATACATATGACAAGGGTGTACAATATTCCTTTAAGATGTAAGATATTTCACTTGTATACTCTTTAGGTAGTACATATGGTCTCTTAAGCCAGTGCTCGCCACCCGCCACTTGTGCGGATGTTTGGGGGTCCTAGGACATAAACCCACTTAGGAAATTGGTGGTATTTTATGTCCTGGGCCAATTCCCCAAGTGGGTTTATGTCCTGGACCCAAACATCTGCACAAGTGGGGGTTAATTGTTGGATAAGAGACCTAGGGTACTGTTAGGCTAATCAGGCATTTCCTGCTCCATGGTAAACAGTCTTTTCACACATCATAATCATTAATTTGATTTATGCATTACATACCTCTAAGTCTTCTTCTTCATCTTCTTCTTCCTTTTACTCTGAAAGTTATATAGGGCAGGATCATTTGTCCTGCCACTTGGGTAATAAATACAGTACTTAAAATGTGAGGTACTGAGATGGGAGAGGTTAAATAGAATTGAATTGTGTATGAATTGGATAGTATTAGTAAGAATTTTTTGTAGAGATGGGATCATTGTGATATCACCATAGTAATCTTCAAATTGAATCAAAGTATGAAACTTGCTTCAAAATACTGTGATAGTGAATGTGTGGTCAGCCATATTTCTTGCCAACAGGGAACAAGTGAAACATTTTTATCACATAACAGTTGTTAGGACATTGATTAAATATTTTACTCACATTTTAGTATTAAAAAAAAATGTCCCATTTTCAGGAGGTTCGAAAGGACATGGATCGACGTGTAGATCCAGTGTGTGAGCTTGAACCCTGTGATGCCAAAGAGATGCTTGAAACATCACCGTCAGAACCCGACTTGGTCCTAGAGATGAGCCATTTAGGACGTGGTGTGGAATATTATGATGAAGAGGTGCGGTAGTCTCCAGTCAGGCGGCGGTGGGGGTTGAGATGGTGGTGGTGGCTATGGAAGCGACTGTGTCAGTGGTCGTGCACTGCTGCGCATGTAAACACAGCTGCTTGTATCACCACTGCTGTCTCTGCAAAATCATCTGCCACTCGTCTTACAGCCCCTACAGCTGCTTTTGGCTTTCCTCTTCCTCTTCTTCCTCTTCCACCTCTTCTTGCTTCTCATGCATCGACCGCAAGTCTTCCAGAGCGATGCCCGTAGAGAAAGAGAGTCTTTCTCCTTCAGTTCTTCCCATGACCACTCTTCTGCTAGACGATATCACAAAAGCCAACCTGGGGAAGCTTGATAGCATACTGGCCATATGTAGTGCCTTCTTTAGACAACATGGGCTTGTAACTCCTTCAGTAGAGATGTAGAAGACCAGGTGCTGTGCCCTCCTGCATACAGGGCTTGTAGGGAAGGATTGGTCCCTGTAGTGGCAGCATCTTCATAGACATTTTCCTAGTTCCTCATCCTATTTTCATGGCCATATGGACATAATTTTCCCCCACTTTTTTCCATGAAATTCTTTCTCTAGAATATCCCAGAATAATTTCTCCATCTCATAAATCCTAGAATATTCTCACCTTTTCCTAGATTGATTAGAATATTTTATCCTTCCCCACTTCCATATCTCCCTTTTCCTCATGAACATCCTTTCCTCCTTGCCTGAGCTAAATGTGCAGCATTCCAGTTTTTATACTTGGTTGTATTCCAAATGGATTGAATTCCTCACTGCATCCGTACATCACACACTAGTCTAACTTAATCCTCATTGAGGAACAAGCCCTCTGCCACCTTGGTTATGCTATGGCAAAACTATAATTTCTTGATATGAATCCCTGCTTTGCTCAAAGTTTGCACCATTCACCATTTATTATTTCCTTTTCTTTATCAACCTAGCAGGGTAGTCTGCACTTGCTAAGATTTTATTTTATTTTGCTTGTATGTTTCTTTCAGACCTGGCAAGACTTTTACTAAAAACAACAATTTCTAAATTCTGCTCTGATTTAGTTCTTAGTTCTTGCTTATTTGTAGAACTTTTCCATGAAACAGCTGATGCATATTTCATAGGAAGAATGAATACATCATCCCTGTCACTTTTTTTTTTTTTTTTTTTTCAACATAAAGAAAAATTATATGAAAGATTGGTTTTATTGTTATTCAGGTATTATTTTGAGTCTTGATTTCAGTTACTATTTTGAAATTTGGTTTCATAATATCATAATTTCTTGAATCTAAGTCTGTTGTAACTACCAGTAAACAATATCAATACATTGTATTTATCAAATATTTGAAGATTATTCTTAAATCATATTTTTGTTTACCCCTCCCCTCCCATCCCTTTCCCTCCATTGTGTCAGCTGTTTCCCCAATTTATTGTTTATTTGTCCTTTTTTGTTTTTGTGCTAATGATTTTAACTGTTATCCGTTTGTGTGTGTGCAATCATGAAATATGAATTTACTCCTGACTCACGTGCTGAAATAATCTTTTTTGCTGATTTTAATATTTTTTACTTTTTTTGATCATTTGTTATGATACTGATCAAATTGGCAGTTCAAATGCATCAATAAGTTGCTGCATCTTTTTGTTGCTACTGTTGTTATGGTTGTGTTGATCCATGTGTATAACAAGAAACCATGGGCCTAACAAACCTGTCCCCATCCACCTTGCCTAACCCTCACTAACCTCACATCCTGTCCATTTATTCCCTTCATCCCATGAACCTGATTCGACGTCATCAATCTGCCACCACTTCTACTGATGCTGTTGTCAACCACACCAATGGGTGCTACTACTGCTGCTGTTGTACAATGCCTTCTCCTCTTTGCTGCTACAACAATGAAAATGCTATGACCGATGGGTTTTAATATGCGGCAAAAAACCCTGGTATGATGGAACTTTTGGCATTGTTCACAATGGATCCCATGTATAAATGCTGCTCCCAAAACCATCTACCATGGTACTTCTTCTGCTGGTGAAATGATAACAATTATGGTTGTGATATTTGTGAAAATGCAATACGTAGGAGCGCCGTCAGTTGTGCATCACTACCAATGATTGTAAAGTGTGGCACGTATCTGAGTATGGCAAAGTGGTCCTTGAAGGCCCAAGCAGACTACACTTTCATCAGGATGACACTTACGTGGTGCGGTGGTACTATCACGTCACCTACACTGGAAGAACACTCAAGGTAAGAATTGGATAGTTTCTTGCCAAGTATATAAAGGGCTGCTGTTACACAAGGAAAAGTTGATTTTGATTTGTATTAAGTAAATGGTTTTTAAGTAGATTTCCAGGACTAAAAGTTAAAAAGTCCTTAAATGAAGAGAGAGACAAAGAATCAGTGTTATTATTATTATTGTTTTTCTTTTCTGACAGTGGCCCCATTTATATCTTATCAGTGATAGGGCAATTTAGAATACTTTTAATTGGGAAAAGATTCTCACTTATAGTGTTCACAGTGAAATCTGCTTATCTAATCTGCAGTACTTTCTTGGGCTTTGATATCTGCTTTCTGTGGATTAGCCCCTAATGATGTCTTGCAACATACTTAAAAATCAGAACATGATTAATCATTATGTCAAGCTTCATAGACTTGCACTCTTTGCTGCTTGTCAGGGAGTGATACATTGAATTTTACAAAAAAAAAATATAAAGATTTTGAGATTAGCATGGTATTAGTGTGGCAATGGACAAGGATGACCCTTTATCTACATGGTGCTAAGATGGGAGAAGTGATGAATGGGTTTTGGTTGGGTGCGAAGTGGGTGTATGGTTTGATGTGGCCACCTTCCTTATAAAGGAAAAAAAGCCTTTAGGTGTATGTGTATGCATGGTATTAGTATTTTAAAGATAGTAATAGTCTGGTCAGGTTATTCATTTATTCCATTGTTGAGTGAGATACCACAATTTTTCAGGGTGAACCTTCCAAGCATGCAGTGACAGGTCGAGATCGTGTAGCATACTTCTTCTGGCAAGGTACCGGCAGCTCCGTGTCTGACAAGGGTGTGTCTGCACTCATGACGGTTGAACTCGATGAAGAAAGGGGTCCCCATATCCGAGTACCGATGGGTCAAGAACCTCCAGCCTTCCTGGCAATGTGTGGAGGAGCACTCGTCATCCACAGGGGTCGTCATGACGAAGACAAGAACAAGAATAACTGGAGACTCTACATCGTGAGAGGAGAGTACGAGAATGAAGCACATCTCTTAGAAATTGATGTGGATTCATCTCATCTTCGATCACGTATTTGTCTTATTCTGGTCAACACAAAAGCAGGAATCCTTCACCTGTGGAATGGTGCTAAAGCCCTCCGGCATACGAGGAAGGTGAGACTTTTAGATGTAGTGTATATGTTATGGTTGTAATACTATACCTTGTATGGATCACTGACTGCATGATATATGCAGTCAATATTTAAGGGACTCTGTGACATCCCTATGGACCAAGTCCCTCGGGATTCTTTTATGATGATGATATGATTTAACATCACAAACTACCCCCAATCAGAAGGCTAGGACAGTGCCCCTTACAGAGGACTTTATAGCATAGAATTTAATGAGCTTGGTTCAACTTTGCCAGTGGTGGGGTTCAAACTGCCATTCCCTCAACCTTTGTCACAAGTAATGATGCTCTGCTTATCCAGCAAGCTTTTACGATTGGAAATTATTCTCCACTCAAAAAAGAAAGCAAATTTATTTTAATTTTTACTATCCTTTTGTGGATAGTGGGAGTGGAGTATGTGGGGGATGAAATGGGTGGGAGTAGATTTAGGCCTTTGACTTTGGCTACCTCCCTACTAAGGGAGAAAAACCCATTGGTATATGTATGTATGTACTATCCTTGTTCTGCTACCTTCTGAGTCTCTCCTTCACCACCTCTTTGCTTCCATTTCTTTGCTTGAGGATTTGTTATTGCTGACAGAATAATCAAAATAGTAGAGAGCCATCCTTTTGGTGAAGGAACAGCTAGATTTGTTGTTTAGCTTTTTATACTACTTTTACTCTTCCAGTTTCTTATTGTGTCCAAATTTATTGTTGAAATTTTCCAAAGGTTTCACTTTTTCTTTTTATTTTCATCTTTCTGAGATAGTGATAGGACTATTTCCTTACCATTTTGTAATAGTCATACATAGTTCATTCATAGAAATTACAACATTTTAGAGAGTATTCAAGTCATCAAGTATAAGACTAGCAAGCTGTTGCTCTTTTTAAGTATATTTTTCTAGTATTCATTCTATAACATTCACTGAAAAGACCTTCCATTGATATGACCATGTTTGACACAAAACATATATATAATCTTTTTTCACACAATATAGATCAGTTGTTTTCTTTATGTATACACAGCTCTTACATACATGCATACATATATACACCAAGGCTTTTCCCCCCTTACAAGGGAGGTAGCCAAAAAGGAAAAGGCATAAAATCACTCCCACCCATTCCATCCCTGAATTCACTCCACACCCCTCCACCCTCCCTCTCATCTTAGCACCTCCCGGATGACGGGTCATCCCTGCAGCTTGTCCACTGTCCTGGGTCAGAAGCAGTGTCGCAAGACACAGCACATCCACAGCAAGGCCGTTTCATTAAATCGGCGACCCCCCCCCCCCCTCTCCATCCCCCCATGCATAAAGGAGAAGACAGGGAGAAATCCCTTTGGGCGGCGTCAAAATTTGCTCACACATACTACCTCACCCCCCATCCCCCCACCCATACACAGTTCTTGATAAACATTAATTGTGTATCTATTTACACTCCTGTTTACATTTGCTGCGGATATGTTGTGTCTTGCTACATTGCTTCTGACCACAGTGGGTGAGATGCAGGGATGATCCATCATCCAGGAGCCAAGATAAGAGGGAGGGAGGGGGGTGAATGGGAGTGGAAAATGTGGGGATGGAATGGGTGGGAGTGGATTGTATGCCTTTGTTTTTGGCTACCTCTCTTGTAAAGGGGAAAAAGCCATTGGTATATGTATGTATGTTTACACTCTGATAGGATTTTATTTAATATTTGATCGATTACTTTTTTCCCACTTTAGGTTGCAAGTGCAGCAGCCAATCGATTTATTGAGAACAAGGCCCCTGAAAGTGGTTGGCAAGCCGGATCTTCTCCACGGATAAAGGAACAGTTTGAAGGCGCTGAAAGCCGAGACTTCTGGGAAGGATTTGGTGGAATGAAGAATAAAAATTGCCACTTTTCTCTTCTGGATGATGACCACACCTATGACTGGACACCCCGAATGTGGCACTTGGCGGCAACACCATCATCTTTTAAAGCAACAGAAGTCTTGTGTTCATACCGAGCTACTGACTTGCCTAACCCAATGCCCTTCGTGCAGAATGACCTCTACCTTGCACCTCAACCAGGTAATAATGAATTCTGCAAGGTTGAATGATTGATATGTAAAATGTATATTATCAACAGCATTCATATGAAGTCCACAACTCGAAAAATACCTTTCCAAGCTTCTTCCATGGCTCACTGTACACAAATTTGAGGTTAGGTATAACAGAATTGTAGAGTAGGAGAGAGGACCCAATGAGGATTGCTACTTTCCTCTATATTACAATTAGGCAAATACACCTGTGTTAGCTTTAGTCAGTTGCTCCTTAACCCCTTCCATACGGTGCTGCACACGTAGGCGTCATGGGGAGCGAGTGTATTCACGAGGTTGCCATATCGGCGTCTTGATTTTATTTATTGTAGTCGCCCCTCCATAATGACATTCTTTCTAATTCTTTTGTAATCGCATTTTCTATGGTTATCAAAATTCACGGGTGAAGAGAGAACGATCGATATAAGCGGTGACTATATTTTATGATGCGAGTATTATTACGACACGTCGTACGGCTGGCATTGGCTGCTGCCACCGAGATCCAATTCCATGACGCCTACGTGTGCGGCACCGTATGGAAGGGGTTAAAAATCTGCTATCCTGTCTGAAGCTGAGTTCAATAAGAATACTACCCGTGTATACCCGGAATACTGTATGAGATATCAAAATGGGATAAGGGTCATGAAGCAAGTAACACCATCACCCAAAGAGAGAATTAGCTAAAGGGAGGACATGAGAAAAGGATTGAAGAAGTAACACTGATAGTACAGCCAGCTGCCAGTGGGTTCTCAATCCAAAGAATTGGACATATATATACAGTATAAATGATTATGTGTGAATGCAGTAGTAAAATAAATAAATAGATAAAAAAAAACAGAGAGAAAGAGAGTGTGCACATGGTAGGAAAAAGTAGTTTGGACATCCCAGCTGTGATTCACCATAGTCTTGGATGATGTGTTGGACTTGTAATTGACAGTTATTACTTTCTCAGATGAGATCTCAGAGTTTATATGGCTTCAGCTATGGATAATGTTGTGGCTTTACACAAACATATACACAGGCACACTTTTTTAAGAATACCACCATAAAAATCTTACTGTGGTATTCTTAAATTCTTTCCTTATATAAATCTTTCCCTTCGAAGGATTTATATAAGATTTGTTTAATGAAAGATTTTTTTAAAGAATACCACAGTTAGAGTAAATTGTTTAAATAGAAGGAAAAAGAGCAGGAGTACAAGAAGAATCTAAGAGAAGTGTTGGAGGGGGTGAAGGATAAAGGTAGGAGAGGAGGAGGAATGGGGGTGTTTGAAGGAGGGAATGACAAGGTGTACAAAGGTGGTGTGTGGAACAAGGAGGATGGGAGGGAATAGAAGGAAGGGTAGTGAGTGGTGGAATGATGAAGTGAAGAAAGTTGTAGAAGAGAAGTGAACATTCAGGGACTGGTTACAAAGTAGGATGAGAGAAACATACTAAGGTACAAAGAAAAAACAAAGAGAAACAAAACATAAGATAAAGGAGGCAAAAAAGGAGAGCAGATGTAAGATGGGGAGGAGTATGAGAGAAATTTTTGAAAGTAATGAAAAGATGTTTTGGAAGGAAATGAAGAGAGGAAGGGGAGGTGAGTCAAGTAAAGAAGAAAAGGTAAAAGGCAGAGATGGATAGATGTTAATGGAAGAGGAGGCAGTAAGGGGAAAGTGGGTAGAATATTTTAGAGAGTTGTTTAATGTGGAGGAGGATAGGGAGGGATTGGTGGTGCAGTAGGAGGCACAAAGAAAATGACAGTGATGGGAGAAGAAAATGGAGGAGAAATAAGAAAAGCTGAGGTGCAAGTAGTTTAAAAAATTATGAGAGCACGTAAGGCACCTGGATTAGATTGGTGTCATGCTGAGTGTCTGAAGAAGCAAGGTACAGTAATAGTGGACTGGCTAGTGAGGTTGTTTAATGTGTGTCTAAGGGAGGGTAGAGTGCCAGAGGACTGGAGGAGTGCCTGTATAGTTCTGCTTTACAAGGGAAAAGGGGACAAATGTGAGTGTAGTAGTTTCAGAGGGATCAGTTTGTTGAGTGTAGTTGGGAAGGCTTATGGGAGGGTTTTAATTAAGGGGATTAGAAGAGGAACAGAGGGAGAAATGGTTGAGGAACAGTATGAGTTCAGGAAAGCATGGGTTGCATGGATTACATTTTTGTGGTAAGGTAGATATGTGAGGAAGTTTAAGCATTAGGTAAGGATGTATTTTGGGCCTTTATGGATTTGGAAAAGGCTTATGATAGGGTAGACAGGAAGGTACTGTGAGAGGTTTTGCATATATAAGGGATTGGGGGAAGCTATTAAGGGCAATCAAGAGTTTTTACTATAGTAGTAAAGCCTGTGTTAGAATTGGAAAAGGAGAGAGCTAGTGGTTTGAGGTAAAGGTAGGACTGCTTTAGGGATGTGTCATGTCACATTGGCTGTTCAATGTATGCATGGATGGGGTGGTGCAGGTGATAAATAAGAGGATAATGGGCAGGGGACTGGAGATGGTTAAAAAAAATTGAGAAAAGTGGAAGGTGAACCAGTTGTTTGCTGATAACACTGAGCTAGTGGCAGGGTCAGAGGGGGGATTATGGCAGTTAGTAATGGAGCTTGGGAAGGTATGTAATAAGAGAAAGTTGAAGGTAAATATGGATAAAAGGTGATAAGATATACAAGTAGAGAGATTGCAGCAAGTTGGAAGTAAATCTTTTAGGAGAGAGGCTGGAGGAAGTGGATAGCGTTAGGTATTTGGGGTTGTATGTGGCAGGTAAGGGAGGAATGGAGGTGGAGGTAGATTGTAGACTGAGAGAAGCAAGTAAATGCATTGGGGGAATTAGAAAGTGTCATGAGAAATAGGCATCTAGGAATGGATGCCAAGAGGAGATTATATGAAGGGTTGATTGTGCCAATGGCACTGTATGGGGCAGAGACATGGAATTTAAGAGAGGCAGAGAGGAAAAGTCTAAATGTGTTTGAGATTAAATGTCTTAGAAGTATGGTATGGGTTATTTGTTTGGATAGAGTGAGAAACAGTGAAGTCAGGAGGAGAGCAGAGATAAAAAAGGAGATGGTAGATAGTGCTCATGAAAAAGTATTGGGATAGTTTGGACACATGGACAGAATGAGTGAAGATTAGTAATAGATGTGGAAAGGAGAGGTGAATGGAGTGAACTTGAGGGGACAACTAAGGATGGAATGAATAAATGGGCTAAAAGGGGCATTGAGTAAGAAGGGAATGTCTGTTGAGCAAGGAAGGGAGAAGGCTGGAGATAGGGATGAGTGGAGAATGACAGAGTATAGATGATACTGTGATGCAGGAAGAGAGGGGCTGGGGGATGGGGGGGATAGGTATTGGTTATGTGTGAATGATATTTTGATGCAGCTCAAAGGAATTTCTCCCCAATGTCTCTTTTTCTGCATGAGGGGATGGAGAGAGGTCATTACCGATTAAGTGAAACAGCCTTGCTGTGGATGTACTGTATCTTGCTACATTGTTTCTGACCCAGGGTAGTGGCCAGGATATAGGGATGACCTGTCATCCATGAGGAGCTTAAATGAGAGGAAGGAAAGTTATGGGTGGGAGTAGATACATCCCTTTTGATTTGGCTACCTCCCTGATAAAAGTAAAAAAGCCCTCAATATATAGATAGATAATTTTAGTGGAAAAATTATATATTTAGCTTAGTGTTGTTACACACACAGTAGTTTATGATTGGTAGGTTGGTAATTATGTGATAATCATATTACATAAGATTCATTTCAACTCTGTACCTGTTCACAGCGTTATTCCTAGTGGATGGTGGACACCGTGTGTGGGTGTGGCAAGGATATTGGCCAGAAGAGGCTGGAGAGAATGAAGACCCAATCTCTACAGGTTCAGCACTCCTCCGCTTTAACTTTGCCAGACGTGCAGCACTGCAAACTGCCCTTAACTACTGTCGCCTCAAGGCAGAAGCTCAGAAAAAAGCCAAAGCATCAAAAATCAGATCACCTAAAATGGAAGTGGAGATTGTTGAGCCACAGTTAGTCGTGGCTGGTTTTGAGCCCCTTGAGTTTACCAACCTCTTCCCCACCTGGACTGAACATCCAGATGTCACCACTGCTCAAGAAAAGGTGAGGGCATGACAGCAAATTTTTATATTGCCAATCATGACAATATATTTTAAACCAGAATTTTGTGGACTAGTTATTCTAAATTTTTATCAATTTGGCAACATATGCAAACTGCATATGTATTTTTACTGTGTATTGGTTAACTGTTTTGCCCAGTGACATACTTCCTAGATCATTGCTATGACTCATTAAGTAATTTTTATCTAACGTGGGCTGCCATGAGACAACATAAAGATTTTGTCAGTTATATCTTTCAGAATCCACATACCCCATAATTAAATAAAGATATCAAGTGTTATCTAGAGATGTACTGTATTAAGTATGTTATTTGGTTGGAGGGATGCATAATGTGATTTCATAATGGGAACTTTTTTCAGAATAGCTATTTTGAGCTCATTTACCCAAATTTTGTTCAACTGAATTTATGATGATGTGTTTGTTTTGGAGAAAGTATTAAAATGTATTTTTTCTACCCAGCTTTCCATTGTACAGTATAGTAATAACCAATAGGCAGAATGAGTTAGAATATTTGAAAAAAGTGATAAGTGCTCATATGTGATCTAAACATCTTAACTGCTTCACTCCAAGGACTGATCATCAGCTAAGAAAATTTTGTGGATATTACAAGGGATTAATTCTATAAATAATTTGTTTTATTCATTAACTTTGCTATTGATATAGGGCTTGGTTATGGCATGGACCAACGAAAAGATGAACTGTAATGTAAAAATTGAAGAAAAGGAATTGTCTTTCCAAGCAGATCAATCAATCTACTGCCCCTGGTCTCTCTCTTGTAGAAGACCCGTGGCCTCTTCCAACCAGAAGATTGTTTTGTAAACCTAATTGTGACCTCTTTGGATATTGTGATATCTGAGTTCACAATTTCTTCTTGAAACTCACAATGGTATTCAAATGATAACTAAGATTGACAGATAAATTCCCTTATCATTACACATTGTAAAATGACAGAATTACTAAGCAGTTTTTTGAGAAATATGGTGTCCTTTAATTTCTATTGTAAGAACATAAGAATCTAATCAATGAAGAGAGTCAACCTTTGAATGTATCACGATGGACACCTATTTTAAGAAAAGAATCTATAAAATATCACTATGGTTTTCCTTGAAAAGGACAGACAAGGATCTTCCTACATGCAGAGATGGAGATAGGTTTAAAGAGGATTCTGAACATCATAAACTTCCTCTCTTGAAGAGGGCTAGGATGGTGCCTCCTAACAAAAGGCTTTTTGAAATGGGGAATTTAATGTATTATGCCCTTACCATGAACTCCCTCACTGCCAAGTAGATTTGAACTGCCTCCACTCTTGACCTTCACCATAAGTAATGACACTTTAACCCATGCGGCCAGGGAGCATCTCTAATGTGGGAGGTAATTCCAATGTCCCCTCAAGAAGACACAGAAAAGGATTTCAGAGGAAACCACCTGATTGGCATTGAGAGAATCCGTATGGGGGAGTAGAAGCAATTGTCCTGCTCTCCTGTAAGGATACTCTTAGTGCTGTCAGGGTTATCTGCTGAACAAAATAGCTTCAAGATAAGGAATTACTGGACATGAAGAAAGAGTTGAGTGTGTGTGATCATCAGGTATTGAAATAGTTGTTTTCTATGGTTTTATGTAAAAGAATAGTACAGGTATTGTATATCTGGGACAAGTGACAAATATCTGCATGTGGTGGTCTTTTGAGATGAATATTAGAGAGAATCATCTCTTTGTCACCCATCTTCCAAACCTGCCAACATCCTCACCTCCATATGGAGGTACAGTTGTAAGGAGCTGACACTAAGTCTTCAAACTGGGGCCAAGATCTCTCTCAGTCAACTTTGACTTCCTCCACCTTTTCACAAAGAGCTGACATCTAGCAACTACTCCCCTTTTTATACTAATGTAAGATAGTGACAGAAACAGTCCTGCGCTAATTACAACAGAGAGCAGTTCAATGCTTCTTCTCAGAGAGATCTTTGGAAAGGTCCAAAGATTTTATGTTATTGCCAGCCTCTGTGGGGCCGTGGGTTTCCAGTCAGTGAAGCTTGAGGCAGCAGTTATCATTATCACTACACATTAGCAAAATATTTTGTGAAGTTATTGGTCAATATCTGGACTCCAGGCATTTTTGTTTACCTCTTCCAAGCAGAAATGAACTAATGTTTATTACAAATGAGAAGATGAGAACTTATAATACTTTAAAAAGAAAAATAGATACCTAAAACAGTTTCCGTTGCAGGTTCATCATCTGGTTAGCGTATTGGTTTCGGTGAGTTTAAGACTGAATGTAAAAATAGGATAGATGTTTAAAATCACAACATGAAATTTGGTTTATTAATGTAGTTATAATCTATGAACACTGTTATTTGTATTTTTTGTTATAAAATATTAAATATTGTTCAATGTATGTTAGTAACTAACATTCTGTTGTTATCATTAAGCAGCACTGATAAATATTATGTTGATAAAAAGAATGGTAAACATGTAGTAATGATTTTAAGTATCATTTGTGTTTAATTATTTCAATATTTTGGCTTATGTCACATTATTTTATTCAGCTAAGGGCATATTTAGACACAATTTCTTTTTAATTAGTAGATTCCATTTGGGTGATAGCCTGTCTCGGCAGCTGAGTAGTCATTTGGTGTCCACTGACATTGCAGTGCTACCTTTTAAGGTGTTGAAACTCTCAGTACAGTGGGTATTACATGGTCAGACCAATTCAAATCTGGTTTAGACATAATATATTTCAGAGTCTGAGAAGTTAGCTGAATCAGAAAAGCTATTTATATCCGAATCTAAGAAATTATCTTATATAAACCAGTGTCATATCTATGTGAATAATCTAAGTATCATAGTCTGGAGATGATTACAATTGTTATTTTTACTTTAGCAATAAATAAGGGGTATTAAAGTAGCACTCCAATGATCTCTGGCAGCACTCCATTCCTGGTGTTATCCAAAATAAAATGCTTTGATTATGTCACATGGCTGAAGAAACTGGCTGTGTTTAACTTGCACACTCTTACTCCATTCAAATTAAATTGTTGGCAGTTATGTAGTATTGAAAACTACATTGTTAGTCATGTTACTAATGAAGTGTACACATTAGCCTTTTGTGCTTTTTAAGAAGGGAGGGAGTCGCAAAGTGTGTAAAGTTGGTGTGTGGAACAAGGAGGATAGGAAATAGAAGGAAGGATAGTGAGTGGTGGGATGATGAAGCAAAGAATGCTGTAGAAGAGAAGAAATGAGCATTCATGGATTGGTTACAAAACAGGATGAGAGAATCATATGCAAGGTTCAAAGAAAGGAGAGGAAAAGTAAAGTGTAAGGTAAAGGAGGCAAAGAGGAGATATGTAAAATGGGGTAAGAGTATGACAAAAAAAATTGAAAGTAATAAAAAAATGTTTTGGAAGAAAATTAAGAGAGGGAGAAGAGGGAAATCAAGTAGAGAAGAGAAGGTAAAAGGTGCAGATGAAGAAATGATAATGGAAGAGATGGCAGTAAGAAGAAGATGGGCAGAGTATTTTAGGGAGTTGCTAGATGTGAAGGAGGATGGGAGGGAAAGATAGATGCAATGGGAATCACTAAGAAAATGACATTGATGAATGAGGAAAATGGAGGAGAAATAAGGAAAGATGAGGTGAAAGTGGTTATTAAAATGAGAGCAGGCAAGGTGCCTGGGTTGGTTGGGTGCCATGTGGAGTGTCAAAAAAAAAAAGGGAGGTACAGTGATGGTGGACTGGCTGGTGAGGTTGTTTACTGTTTGTCTAAAAGAGGGTAGAGTGCTAGAGGACTGGAGGAGTGCCTGTATAATTCCACTTTATAAGGGAAAAGGGGACAAATGGGAGTGTAATAATTTCAGAGGGATCAATTTGTTGAATATAGTTGGGAAAGCTTATGGGAGGGTTTTGATTGAGCAGATTAGGAGAGGAACAGAGGTAGTAATCGGTGAGGAACAGTGTGGGTTTAGGACAGGTAGGGGTGCATGGATCAGATTTTTGTGGTAAGACAGATATGTGAGAAAGCTTTAGGAAAAGGTAAGGATGTATTTTGGGCCTTTTTAGATTTGGAAGAGGATTATGACAGGGTAGACAGGAAGGTACTGTGGAAGGTATTGCAGATATATGGGATAGGAGGAAAGCTGAAGAGTAGTTAAGAGTTTTTACAAGAGTAGTAAAATCATTGGAGACTAGACTGAATAGATATTTCATTGGAATCTAGACCAATCCCAGATAGGCTAATTGAGATATGGGAGTGGATTTTTGCTAAGAAAAATATCTGGTCATATCAAGGTAAATGTATTGAATGAACAGTATGAAACTATGAAAAACCACTCAGTGAGATTTGATTGACAGGTCATCAATAATGAAACTTTGTAAAGTTAAATTGAATGGAGTGCATTTGTTAATAAGTGTTAATGTCAACTTTATAATATGATCTCACTCAGAAGGATGTTATTAATACCATAGCCTATTGCTGTACAAGGTGCCTATGCTATTTTGTCATATTTACACAGCTTGGCATGGCTCATAGAAATACAATGTTGTAGTTCTTAAATAACAAGCATTCAGAAGTTGGGACCAGAGTGCAATTATTATGTATGTGTATGTATGTATGTATGTATATATTGTGCCAACTGTAACATGAGTGAGGTTTGGGTGAAGAATGTGAAAGAGAAAAGTTGTGTGGAGATGAGTAAATGAGATGTTTAAGGGCTACATATAAAGAACACACACACTCCTCAAACAAACACAGATTTTTTCATTTGGAACACAACAGCAACTTTTACATATATAATTCATAGTTTAATACTTTTATCAACCATACTCTCAGCCCTGCTCAGTTTGCACTCCATGATATACTCTTGCTACTATATTTGTTATAGTCATCTATAGCTTTCCTCACTTTTACTACACTGTTTTCATCACTTCCTTTATCTCACCATGCATTCACACTCAGATATTCAGATATTGTTATGTATCTGTAGTTTCCATTTAGTCACATCCTTATCTTCTTTGCCAATCTTATGTGATTTTATTTTTATTGCATGACTTAATCACAACTTTTTTGTTATTTCACAAAACTCAAATGACACCAGACTACCATACACAGTTTTTCTCTCCATTAGAAATACATTACACCTACGTAGGTCTCTCAGTCAAACATTTGCCAACTATCACTTGTGTGGATATTTGGATCCAGGATATAAACACACATTGGAAATTGGCCCAGGACATAAAACACCACCAGTTCCCAAAGTGGCTTTATTTTATGGAATCAAACATCCACACAAGTGGCAGTTGGCGAGTGTTAGATTAAGAGATCTAAGTGTATTTGTCTTCTACTCTCTCTCTCTCTCTCTCTCTCTCTCTCTCTCTCTCTCTCTCTCTCTCTCTCTCTCTCTCTCTCTCTCTCTCTCTCTCTCTATCTCTCTCTCTCTCTCTCTCTCTCTCTCTCTCTTTTTCTTTTTCTTTCTTTCTTTCTTTTCCATACATTCAACTATTCAATCTGTTGCCCCAGGTATCTTGAAAGAAATTCATGACTCCCAGGTAACAGACAAGAACCACCAGATTGGCCCATGTCACTCAAGGAAGAGATATTGTGTTGTTGTCTAGGTATAGCTATAGTTGGTCATTATAGGATGAAGTGTTCTGTACCTTTTGTGTGGTGATTGCATCCTGTGGCCAGGCCTATTCAGTCCATCCGTGTTTGCACAACAGTAACACGCCTCCAAACATTAATTTCACCTTACAATGAATTTCACATTTTTCTCTTATATATATTATAGCACCCAGGTGGCAGAGTTTAGAAGAAGTAAATGATTAAAGTTTGGAGTTTATATTAACAAAAGCCAAGTGGAGAATGTGCCTGAATGTAAAATTGTTGGTATATACATACATATACCAAAGGCTCTTTCCCCCTTACACGGGGGATAGCCTTTGGTAGTGGTGGAAATGTTCAGGTATTATGGGGTGAATATGGATACTTATACTGAGATCAAACTGTAAACCAAATATAGATTGAATGAGAAGAGTAAGACTGTATGAAGCTTGAAAAACTATGTAATGGTAGGAGAATGTTGGGAGGAGTGCTGGGCAATGTAAAATGATATGCTCATTGTCTTCTCTGTAGTGACTGCATCTGGGGCATATGTAGTCAGTTTCCAAGCCTATTTTGTGTTGGTGATAAAGGTCTTCATGCATTGCTTCTGACCCAGGGCAATGGGCAAGGTGCTAGGATGACCTGTCATCCAGGAGGAGCCAAAATGAGAGGGAGGGAGGGAGGGAGGGGTGGTGAATGAGAGTGGAATGGCTGGAAGTGGGTTATGCCTTTTGCCTTTGGCTACCTCCCTTGTAAGGGGGAAAAAGCCCTTGGTATATGTATGTATGTATGATAAAGGTCAAAGTTATAAAAAAGTGTATACATACATGCACGTGTATAAACTATTCTATCTTGTATTGGCATTTTAGCACATGCAAACCAGTATTTTTGCACTTGTAAAAATCCCCCCCCCCCTTTTTTTTATATGTTGATAGTTTGTGGTTTTCTTTGATCAGTGATTAGTATCCCATTTTCTTTTTCTGGAACAGGAGGGCCGATGGGAACGAAGTAGTCAGTATCTGGTGAAGGATGTCCTCGCCCAATTATGCAGGACTCACTATTCCCTCAAGGAACTTCAAGCTCGTCCCCTTCCAGATGGTGTTGACCCTCTACGTCTCGAGGTCTACCTTAATGATGAAGAATTTCAGCTGGCCCTCGGAATGGATCGCAATGAGTTTTATGGTCTTCAGCAATGGAAACAAATTGACATGAAGAAGAAAGCAATTCTCTTCTGAGGAGTGTTAATTGTGATATATGAAGGGGTTTGAAAAAGAGTGATTTTATGATCAGGAGAAGGCACATGACATTTTAGGATTAAAAAGAAAACTTGTTGATGAGAATTGAAGGTTTTGCACATTCATTAATCAAAGCTGAAGTCAGAGTAAAGGGAAACGTAAAAAATAATTTTTTATATACAGACAACAAAAATAACATAAATTTCAACTATTTGACCCAATACATTGTTTTATATTTCTTAACTGTGAATACAAAAATATTGATATGCAGACTTGATCTGCAGTAAATTCTCCACAGGAATGGAATAATGAATATTGATTACTTCAGAATATTTCTTCAATTCTGAGAAATAGTCAATTTTGTACAGTTGTAATACAAAGGACACTCTTATCAGCCAATTTGGACTAAGAATGTCTGAAGTAAGTTTGTACATGTCCAGTGTCTTATGATGGAAAAGACTATTATTATTATTATTGTTGTAATTATTATTTGATGTGAGGTGGAAGATGAAATATATGACACAAGTCAAGAAAAACATGTAGTATGATTCAGTCAGCTGACATACTCTACAATATATGGGGCAATTCAACATAGATCTGTTTATGATGACTTTACTATTCTGCATATCATGAGTAGTTACTGATATTACCGCATCATATCTGTGAAGTTACTGGATGCATAACTTCTTGTTACAGAGGTGATGCCCAATCATCAAATACAATTTTTGTATTTTTGCCCAAGACAGAGCCAAAGTAGTGGTCCTTTGGTAGTCAAGACTAGAATTGTTGGCAACACTTTCAAATGTGCTTTCACCATTTTTGATACCAGCCTTTTGCAGTGTCTTGTTCTTTTATCTTGTTTCATTTATTTGCAATCCACTGTACTTATGATGACAATATTATTATGACTGACGATAATTGATACAATTTTTTTCCTGTGGTGTAGAGCTTTAAAGAATTTATTATGAATAAAAAACATTAGAGCTTCATTGTCTCATCAACAATGATTCATTCATAATGACAATATACCACAATTTCAACCTTTTTTTTCACTTCCAGTTCATATGATAAAATGTCATTAATTGTTGATGTTGGCAGGGCTAAAACTTCAGACACTAATTCCTTGCCTTGTCATAGTGATGGTGATTGTTCCTGGCCAATAATGTTATTCCTATTTTCTTTTTCTTTTCTGATGTGTGACTTTATGTACCCAATTTGTCCTTGTTTGATCTGTTTGGTGTGTCTTCTCAGAGCTCTCTTTGTAAGAACTAGTTTTGAACATCTGCATCATCTGGAGTAATATCTGAGTCCAACTTTTTTTTTTTTTTTTTTTTTTTTTTTTTTTTAACATTAGAAATATGTCTTTTCACATGCACATCTAAATCTTCATGTGTACACAAACATACATGTGTACATAAGATAGTCACACATAAATGTGTGCACATGCTCAAACAATTCAGTTCATTTGTAGACACGGTAGTTTCAGCATTTCCATCTCTTACAGATTTAAGAGTAGCTCAAGCTTGTAAACATGGTGACATACCTTATATACTTTGCTTTGGCTAAAGCCAGATTGTTTTGTTCATTGGGAGGAGGACTGGACTGAAAAATTGTCTTGAATGAGTCAAGCCCTCCCCTTAGCAGAGTAAAATAGTGTGTTGTTAGCCAGTCTCTGTCAAGCAAGTCACCATATCAAGAAGATTAGCATACTAAGTTCCTTTAACTGACATCATTTCTGTCTCTTTTGTACATCTATAGAATATTCTTAGGCCTTGTCAAAGCTTTAGCTTTCGTTACATTCTCCCTTCTCAAACAAAAGATGAAATGAGAATGTCTCATGAACATATTGAAAGCCACCAGTCCCTCACACAATTATCGGATATTTGTATTAAAAAAAAAAACGCAGGCAGACTGGTCTTTCAAGTGATCACCCTGCAACTTAATAATGTGACTCTCAAAGTGTCTACCCTTGCAAGATGTGCCTTTCCTTGCGCTTAATGACATGGTCAACCTGCACCTCAGCAGACTCCCTGTGCATGCAACAGTCATCATGAAATGTAGGTTTTCAAAATTAGTCCCTTGGATGCTTTAAATAGCTCTAAATATTTGCAGCCTGAGCAGAATTGGTTGAAGAATTGAATGCATCAAATGATGGACTCAAATGGCTGGGACAAGATGTAAAGAGAGTTGAAATAATGGTGCACTGTTGTAGCCTATAGATTTTTGATATTGTTAGCCTCCCAGCATTTGATATAGGTGATGAGCAAATGATATCAGAAAAAAAAAAGAAAAAAAAATATTAACTGCAGTTACAAAACTAGCTGCTGCTTCTGTAAGGTATGTTGTCCTTGTTGAAGTAAGGACTAGACAGGGTATTTCTACAAACAATGCTGTACACTTTGCAATTGTGTTGCTGTGTGAGACTGTACATTTTCACACAAATGCACTAATGAATGTGATGTATCTAAACTAATCTGTGAATAGTTTTTGATCCTGTTGATCAGTGGAATTCATACCATTCACAAGTTTGGGACTTGTAGCTGGGGTTGGTTTAATGCCTCCTCCCTATCAACTGCTATTGTTGCTGCCACTGCTACTTGCTATTGTTGCTGCTGCCCCTTCTGCGTGATGATGGCCGTGCCTTCTCAGTGCTGTAGGGCAACCCCTCATGCTGCTGAGCTGCCCCCCGACCAATGGACGGCATTGGCAGATGCAACCAAAAGGATTGTTCCTCAAACTATGGGTCACAAGAGGCCATGCAATGGGTCATGAGGCTGGAAGGAAACAGTCATTCCAGTATGTGTATGTATATGTACATTTATATATATATATATGTACATATATATATGTATGTATATATACATATATATATATATATATATATATATATATATATATATATATATATATATATATATAATATTATATATATATATATATATATGTGTGTATGTATATGTATATTTCTTTTAATTTAGTAAGTATCCCATCCCCATTGAGACTTTTAGTCAGAGCTAAGGTTGGGAAAATATATGGATTGCAGGAAAAAAAAAGTTTGTGGAAGACTTACTTAAAGATTGTAGATCCTTGGACTGTGTTGGTGCTCATTGGTGTGAATTGTGAGGCATAAGGATGGCAGAGATGGTTATAAGGGCAAAGTTTATGCTTGTGGGTGTCGCCCAGGAATGGCGTGTTGTAGTCAGAACCTTGCCAGTCTAGTCGGGGTTTTGCTTTACAGATATTTTTTAAATCTTTTGTATATTACCATTCATATTTTCATCTGTAGGTCTCAGAGACTCGATGAAGTCATACTTTTATTCAGGTTTGCCTAGAGCCAAGCTGACAAAGTGGGTTTAAACTGATCCTCATATGTGTTGCTGACTTTTCTCTACATGCCAAGTGAATTTTGTTCACACTGCAGTCATTTGTGGTGAATGTCAAGTCGCCTTTGTTGTGGGCGTCAGTGCTGCTGATGATTATGGAGGTGTTTTTCATGGTGATAATGTAGGTGTTTTCACAGTGATCTTGAAGGTATTTTGTCCCAGAGATCATTTCTTCCTAATTATCTGTAAATCTGTTTTTAGTGAAGGCATTGTCTTAGGCCTTCTTGTTCCCTTTGCATCATTCAATTCAATATCCTGAAAACTTTTTAGGTCTTCTGTCCCCTGAATCCATCTATACCTTGACACCTTTGAGCCTCTGGTTAGGTTTTGTTGAAGAGAAACATACTAAAAAGAAACCCAGTGCAGAGGACTTCCAAGGTGCTTCCCTGAGCCCAATCTATCTTCTACTCTTTTCAATAAACAAAAAACAAAAAAAAGAAAAGAAAAATGTTTGATATTTAGAAAAAAAAATTGCATTATTTCCTCTGTTTTGCTTTAGCAAACTCCCTTTGCCATAGAAGAACCTTAAATAATTCAGAAAAAAAGAGAAAAAGAAAAAAATGGGCACACACTGATTTGGCTCAATGAAAGATTGTTGGTGGTCCTTGAATTGCTACTTTTTATATGCTAGGGACTTGTATCAATTAGTTGCATTCATATTATTTACTATTATGGCTTGCCTAACCTCGATTCTCAGAAAGGCTTTCCCTTTGCCAAAGACCCATAAGGGAAATGTCTTTCCTCAATGTACTACCAATTGGTTTGTCAGTGACTATCATTATACTATCACTATTATATTAACTACATACAGCTATGACTAGTATTTGTTACTGGTTCATTAGTTGAATAGTATGAGTTTATTACCCCCAGAAGATTAAAAAGAATATTTTGTAGTGAGTTTGAAATGAAATTTGAGTAAATCAAATTGTATGTTATGATTATTATCTGCTCTTGTAAGTATGCTGCCTTGAATTGGAGCTATATTGTTTTGTACATAGACGTTTTCATGTAATTTATGCTAAATATATGTGACTTTTCAAAGCCTTTCTAAGAGTTTTATTTGACTAAATTCTCTATAAAGTGTATAAAATTATTAAAAGAATTTGTTTCACATGTTCAATCAATTACACGTAGTCCTTACCATTCATGAGGGATATTTTAATTCTATAAAAAAAAAATTGTATATGTATGAAATTTTCTTTTCTTTTTTGTAATTGAATACATAGTTATGAAAGTACATGCATACATATACCAAAAGCTTTTTTCCTCCCGTACAAGGGAGGTAGCCAAAAAACAAAGGCATAAAAACCACTCCCACCTATTCCATCCCTATCACACTCCACCCCCTTCCCTACCTCTCATCTTGGTACCTCCTGGATGATGGGTCATCCCTGCCTCTTGTCCACTGCCCTGGGTCAGAAGCAGTGTCGCAAGACACAGCACATCCACAGCAAGGCCACTTCATCAAATCGGCGACCCCCGTCTCTGACCCTTCATGCAGAAAAAGAGAAGATGGGGAGAAATCCCTTCGGGCTGCATCAATTTTTTCTCACACATACTCCCTCTCTTCCCACCCCTCCACCCATTCCACCTCATGGATCCCAACATCATCCATACACAACCATTCTCCATTCACCTGTCTTTTGTCCTCTCCCATCCTTCCTCAACAGACATTCTGTTCTTCCCCAAAGCCCCTTTTACTCCATCCATCCATCTCATCCTAGGTCACCCCCTCATGTTCACTCCTTCCACATCTGCCTTCCACACCTCTTTTACTAGTCTTTCTTCACTCATTCTTTCCATGTGTCCAAACCATCCCAATACTCTTTCATCCACCCTATCTCCCAACTCCCTTTCCATTCCCATTCTCCTCCTCATCTCCTCATTCCTCACTCTAGCCTAGTAACCCTTATCATACTTCTCAGGCACCTCATCTCAAACATATTCAAACTCCTCTCTTCCTCTGTTATGTACCACGTTTCTGCCCCATACAATGCTGTCGGCACAATCACTCCCTCATATAACCTCCTCTTAGCATCCATTCCCAAATGTCTATTTCTCATTACACATTTTAATCCACAAAGGCATTTACTTGCTTCTCTCAATCTACATTCTACCTCCACCTCCACTCCTTCCTTTCCTGCCACGTTCACACCCAAGTATCTAAAACTATCCATTTCCTCCAGTTTCTCTATCTTAATACTCACTTCCAGTCTGTTGCCACTTTTTCCCCTTGTACATCTCATCACCTTACTTTTACCCACATTTATCTTCATCTTCCTTCTTTCACACACTTTCCCAAACTCTGTCACTCACTTCCTCAATCCCTCCTCTGATCCTGCCACAAGTGCAGTGTCGTCCGCAAACAACAGCTGGCTTATCTCTCACTTTTCTCCATTTTCTTTAACCATCTCCAATTCCTGACTCACCACTCTTGCATTTACCTCTTGTACCACCCCATCCATGTACAAATTGAATAGCCGGGGTGACATAACACATCCCTGACGAAGTCCCACCTTTACCTCAAACCACTCACTCTCTCCATTTCTAATCCTGACACAAGCTCTGCTACTCTTGTAAAAACTCTTGACAGCTCCTAAAAACCTTCCTCCTATCCCGCATATCTGCAATATCTCCCACAGTGCCTTCCTTTCTACCCTATCATAAGCCTTTTCCAAATCCATAGAAGCCCAAAAAACATCCTTACCTTTCCTATAGCTTTCTCACATATCTGTCTTACCACAAAAATCTGATCTACACATCCCCTACCTGCCTAAACCCACACTGTTCCTCACCAATTACTCCCTCTGTTCCTCTCCTAATCCTCTCAATCAAGACCCTCCCATAAGCCTTCCCAACTACACTTAACAAGTTAATCCCTCTACAGTGATAGTGGACTGTCTGGTGAGGTTACTTAATGTTTGTTTAAGAGAGGGTAGAGTGCCAAAGGACTGGAGGAATGTCTGTATAGTTCCACTTTACAAGTTATGAAAATACACCATAAAAATTGTGAGGATAGCACAATAAATCACATGACATTTATTTCCAATATGGTCCTATGAAAAAAAAATCCATATACATTTAAACAAAAAGTAATATAACTACAAACAGACATGTTAAATCATACTCAAGAAATGCAAATTATTAGGGAAATTACATTAAAAATTCTAGGGCAGGATTTGTATGTAACGGACCAGATTGATGGCATATATAGGTTAGGCAAGTATTGACCTAATTGTAGTATACAGGAAAGGAGTAACACTTACTGGGTCCCGTCTCCTATTCTCTAATTTTCTAATATACCTAGACTCAAATTCATGTACAGTTCCAACTTAATCCATATCTATGCTTTCCATTTATTATATTTGGATTTGAACTCATTGTTTGTGCTTGGGCTATATCACCTTCTAAGCTAATCCACATATTTATACATCTATATGGAAAACTATTTCTTCATATCCTTTTGACATGTGGTCTTTCTTAATTTACTTCCATTACCTATTGTGTGCGTGTGTGTGTATTTGCCTAATTGTAGCATACAGGAAAGAAGCAGTGTTTGTTGGGTCTCCTCTCCTATTCCCTAATTTTCTAACAAAATTGGCAGAACCGTTCCCCAAAGAATGCTGATATACAGTTGGGGAACAACAGATACTCCTGGAGAAGAGACAGAGAAGATAAAATGGTTGGAGAGGTAATGTTTATGGTGAGAAGTGATATAAAAGTGGAAGAAGCAGATCCAAGTGAGGGCAAGGCTGAAGCAATTTGCCTAAAGATTAGTACTAAAGAGCACAATGAAAATTACTTCATTGTGGTATGTGTTCCACCCAGTACAGTTTGTAAGGAATTGGAAGCAAGTGGCAAAGCAGATTTTTGGGGAAATACCCTGTTGAGTACAGCAATGGAGAACATAATGACCCAGTGGATAAAAGAAGTGACCCTGGAAAGAGGTGATGACACTCCCACAAGAGTAGATCTGTTACTAACCAAAGAGCCAGACATTATCAGCACCTTTGAACTACCTTTGTCAAATAGGAAAAAGTGACCATTTTACAAATGAATTCCAGCTGGAAGATTAGGAAATAGAGACAAGGAATGAATTACACAGGCAAGGGAGACTTCATTTTAGGAAAGCAGATTATTTGGCATTGAAAAAATTCCTTTAAGAAACAAACTGGGAGGAATTCATAAATACCACAGGATTAAGGAGGAAATAGGAAATCTTCCTTGACATTTATTTATAATGGAGTAAACAAACATGTGCCAAAGACTAGAGAAAGGAAGAAGCAGAAACAGAATTGGTTTAACAAAAAGTGTGAGATTGAGAAAAAGGCCAGGGATGTGGCTTGGGGACACTGGAGGAAGAAAAGAAGCAATAAAACAAAACAAACTAACAAACATAGGAATGACTATACAAGAATTTGAAGGGAGGAAGAAGGCAATTTTGAAAGATGTAGTAGGGAAATGCAATAAGACGAACCAAAACTGTTTTACAGGTTTATAAATGGTATACTGAGACACAGGGAAGAAATCACCAAGTTAATAGTGGGTGGTGAGGTCTTTGAAGAAGCCTCAGCTCAGGCAGAAATCATGAAAGTTTCCAATCGATCTTCACAAAAGAGTGGGTTTTTTTTTGAGGAGGGGGGAGAAAAACAGGGGGAGTTAAAAACCAGGTTTACCAGGTTTTAGTAGGAGTGAGGGAAGTGCTCAATTTCTTGGAATTATTGAATGTGAAAAAAGCTTCAGGACTTGATGGGAGTCTTAAACTGGAGACTTAAAGAATATAGTGAACAATTAGTGGACAAAATCCAGTCATATTACATGTTCATTGAATGAAGGCATTGTGCCACTTTGATTGGAAAAGGTCGAACATGGTGCCAATTCACAAAGGTGGAAATAAAGAGACACCAGTAGATTACAGACCAGTATCACTAACCAGCATAATAGTGAAATTATGTGAAAGGATTGTGAAAGATTGATGGACCATATATTGAAGAGATGAACATTCTGACAGTCTTTAGAACTGGAAGATCGTGTGTGTCAAAGCTTTTAACATTTTACTCCAGAGTGATTGACATGCTGCAAGAAAGAGAGGGGTGGGTGGACTGTGTGTACCTTGACCTACAAAAAGCATTTGATAAAGTATCCCACAGTTGACTTATGTGGAAATTGGAGCATATTGGAGGAATGAGTGGCAAACTGCTTGAATGGATGAAAGACTTTTTGAAGGAAAGATACATGAGGACAGTAGTTAAGGATAAGATGTCAAACTGGATAGCAGTAATGAGCGGAGTTCCACAAGGTTTAGTGCTTGCACCAATAATGTTTCTTGTCTATTTCAGTGACATGAGGGAAGGAACAACAAGCTATGCCAATATGTTTCCAGATGATGAAAAAATCAAGAGAAGAGTGAAAAACGAGGAGGATGGTAGACTACTGCAAAAAGATCTAGACACTATTTTTGCATGGAGGAAAGGAAAGGAAAGGAAAGGAAGTTCAATACAAAAAATGCAAAGTACTGGAAATGGGCAGTAGTGAATGGCTTATTAATGATTATTAAATAATCATTCTGTTATTATTAGGTTAATTATATCTATAGACTTAGGAGACCTGTTAGGAATTTAGGCAATCAGAATTCCAATTAGACAAAGGATGTGAGGTGTATCCCCCCCCTTCCTTTCTCCCTGCCCACCTAAATTACTTTTTTCCAGTTTTCTCCTTAGTAACAAACCTTTCTCATCCCTACTGCACCCTCCAGGTTTTTGGTGGGAAGGCATGGTGTACCCAACCTTGGGTACTTACTCATCTGAATACTTGAGGGCAGAGCTTTATACTAGAGACCAAACAATAATTCCGCATTTTTAATGTGAAACTGGGAGAAATGTGGTACCTGTAGTACCATAGCACCAGAATCATAGATAATTAGAAACGTCCGATGTGAGTAGCTTGATTAGGATAGGTGACGACATATGACGGGGTTAGATAGACGAAACCTTTGTCAGGGTTAATGGACAGGAAACCGATTGATGGAAGGTTCGCGCCTAATCGAGCAACAGGGCGTCATTCTAAGACGGTCATCTTACCCATATAGGTCAGTTCTGTATGGATGATTAATTCTGTTGTCTCCTCATGCATACATTATATATATATATACATTATATATATATATATATATATATATATATATATATATATATATATATATATATATATATATATTTATGAATATATATCTATATACATATATATATATATATATATATATAATACATACAAATGTATCTATGTATATATATATGTATATACATATATATTGTGATTACAGCTATTATAGTTTTAATAAATATTTGCATTTACTATATCTTTCCTTATGTAAAGTTGTCAAAATCTGTACAACTCTTGTATTGGAATTTTGGTTTATTTTAACCAAATATTAACAGTATTCAATTTAAAGACTGTGGTTTTAAATCTCACCGCTGCTTTGACCAATGTAATGCTCTGGTGTATATACATTTTAAATGAAATCAGATTTTTTTTATTTTGAAATAACATATATTTCTTACTTTATATATTTTTATTTTCAACGAATAACATACATACATACATATACCAAAGGCTTTTTCCCCCTTACAAGGGAGGTAGCCAAAAAAGAAAAGGCATAAAATCATTCCCGCCCATTCCATCCCTGAATACACTCCACACTCCTCCACCCTCTCTCTTATCTTAGCACCTCCTGGATGACGGGTCATCCCTGCACCTTGTCCACTGCCCTGGGTCAGAAGCAGTGTCGCAAGACACAGCACATCCACAGCAAGGCCACTTCATCAAATCGGCGACCCCCCCTCTCCGTCCCCCCATTGCATAAAAGAAGACGGGGAGAAATCCCTTCGGGCTGCGTCAAATTTTGCTCACACATACTACCTCACCCCCCATCCCCCCGCCCATTCCACCTCATGCATCACAACATCATCCATATACAACCATTCTCCATTCACCCCTGTCTTCTGTCCTCTCCCGTCCTTCCTCAACAGACATTCCCCTCTTCCCCAAAGCCCCCTTCACCCCATCCATCCACCTCATCCTAGAACGTCCCCTCATGTTCACTCCCTCCACATCTGCCTTCCATACCTCTTTTACTAGTCTTTCTTCACTCATTCTTTCCATGTGTCCAAACCATCCTAATACTCTTTCATCAAACTTATCTCCCAACTCCCTTTCCACCCCTGTTGTCCTCCTCACCTCCTCATTTCTCACTCTATCTAGCCTAGTAACCCCTATCATACTTCTCAGACACCTCATCTCAAACACATTCAAACTCCTTCTCTCTTCCTCTCTTATGTTCCATGTTTCTGCCCCATACAGTGCTGTTGGCACAATCACTCCTTCATACAGTCTCCTCTTAGCATCCATTCCCAAATGTCTATTCCTCATTACACTCTTTAATCCACCAAGGCATTTACTCGCTTCTCTCAATCTACATTCTACCTCCACCTTCACTCCACCTTTTCCTGCCACATTTGCATCCAAGTATCTAAAACTATCCACTTCCTCCAGTCGCTCTCCCTTAATGCTCACTTCCAGTCTACTGCCACTTTCACCCCTTGTACATCTCATCACCTTACTTTTACCCACATTTATCTTTAGCTTTCTTCTATCACATACTCTCCCAAACTCTGTCACCAACTTCCTCAATCCCTCCTCCGATCCTGCCACAAGCGCAGTGTCGTCAGCAAACAACAGCTGGCTCACCTCCCACTTTTCTCCATTTTCTTTAACCATCTCCAATCCCTGACCCACTACCCTTGCTTTTACCTCTCGCACTACCCGATCCATATTTAAGTTGAACAGCCAGGGCGACATAACGCATCCTTGACGAAGTCCCACCTTTACCTCGAACCACTCACTCTCTCCATTTCTAATCCTGACACAAGCTCTACTACTCTCATAAAAACTCTTGACAGCTCCCAGAAGCTTTCCTCCTATCCCATATATCTGCATAACCTCCCACAGTGCCTTTCTGTCTACCCTATCGTAAGCCTTTTCCAGATCCATAAAAGCCAAAAAAACATCCTTCCCCTTTCCTATAGCTTTCTCACATATCTGTCTTACCACAAAAATCTGATCTACACAACCTCTACCTGTCCTAAATCCACACTGTTCCTCACCAATTACTCCCTCTGTTCCTCTCCTAATCCTCTCAATCAAGATCCTCCCATAAGCCTTCCCAACTACACTTAACAAGCTAAGCCCTCTGAAACTACTACATTCACACTTGTCCCCTTTTCCCTTGTAAAGTGGAACTATACAGGCACTCCTCCAGTCCTCCGGCACTCTACTCTCTGTCCAGCAAACATTAAATAACCTCACCAGCCAGTCCACCATCACTGTACCTCCTTTTTTTAGACATTCTGCATGGCATCCATCCAGACTAGGTGCCTTACCTGCTCTCATCATCTTAACAACTGCCTTCACTTCATCTTCCTAATTTCTCCTCCATTTTCCTCACTCATCACGGTCATTTTCTTAGCATTTCCCACTGCAGCTATCTTTCCCTCCCTATCCTCCTTCACATTTAGCAACTCCCTAAAATATTCTGCCCATCTTCCCCTTACTGCCTTCTCTTCCATTATCATCTCTCCATCTGCACCTTTTACCTTTTCTTCCTCTCTTAATTTCTTTCCAAAACATCTTTTTATTACTTTCAAAATTTTCTGTCATACTCTTACCCCACTTCACATCTGCTCTCCTCTTTGCCTCCTTTACCTTTTGCTTTACTTCTCTCTTTCCTTTGTACCTCTCATATGACTCCCTCGTTCTATTTTGTAACCAATCTTTGAGAGCTCGCTTCTTCTCTTCTACAACCTTCTTTGTTTCCTCATCCCACCATTCACTACCCTTCCTTCTATTTCCTCCTGTCCTTCTTGTTCCACACACCATCCTTGCACACTTTGTGACTCCCTCCTTGAACCATCCCCATTCCTCCTCCACACCTAGCTCTACTCTATCCTTCACTCCCTCCCACTCCTCCTTCAGCTTCTTGTACTCCTTCTCCTTTTCCTTTTCATTTAAAGAGTTCACTCTAAGCACCTCCCTACCTTTTGTCCCTTTCCTCTTTCTCCATCTATCCTCCACTCTCAACTTACCTTCCACCACAAAATTATCTGATATTCCCCCACCCTCTCCCCTTAGCACATGTACATCCTTAACTCTTCCTATCATAATCCTATTTACCACTACATAATCCATCAACGCTCTATCTACCACCCTTCCATCCACCACCCTCTCCCATGTGTACTTATGCTTGACTTTCTTCCGAAACACTGTATTTGCTATCATCAACTCTCTTTCTAGACACATTTCCACCATCAACTCTCCACTACGATTCTTTCCTGGAACTCCACATTTCCCAACCACTCCATCAATTGGACTATTTCCTACCCTAGCATTAAGGTCTCCCAGTACTATTACATTGACATTTCTCCCTAAATTCTCTATGTACTCATTTAAATCTATCCAAAAGGCCTCCCTTTCTTCTACACTCTTCTCACTGCCAGGCCCATATGCACTTACAAAGACCCACATCTCCTTTCCCAGTTTCACCTTCATCCACATTATCCTTGAGGAAACCTCCTTCCACTCCACTACACGTTTACCTATCTCTTCACTTACTAGAATAGCCACCCCTTCCCTCCTTCGCCCTCTCTTCACTCCTGATAACCTCCCACTTACACTCCCAAACTTACACTCACCCTTCCCTTTCACTTTAGTTTCACTCAAAGCCAACACATCCATCTTTCTTCTCACAAACATACTACCTATCTCTTCCCTTTTACTTTCATCTGTACCACATCCACGCACATTAAAAGACCCAAACCTTAGGGTGCTGGTCGGAAAACTCCCAGACCCTCTTATGCCTTTACTTTTTCTTTTAGGAATGTCCCCTGTGGGGCTACAAGGAGAAGGATGCCTAGTCCCAATCCCCGTCCCTTTCTTCTCGCCTCTTACGATCCAAGTGGGAATACTTGGTGGCAGTATTCTTTTCCCCCACCACAGGGAATTCCCCCACGACAGAAAATGAATACTTAGAGAAATGGTACAGGACAGCAACAAGGGGTTGGGGGACAGCATAATGGAGGGACAGTCGTAGTATAAAAGTGTCATCATTTCTCTATGAACAGAGTTTTCCTCTATCATAGACAAAACGATGTGTGGCTCTGGTCCGTAGGGGCGCCCCATATAGACCCTAAAGTATCAACTGCATGCTACTTTGCCACAATAACAAGCAGCCAATACCCCAGACGGTTTCCAACGAATAAACCAAGTATAATTATAACTGAACACAGGAATTTGGAACGAAGTCCAACATTGCGATATTCGAACATATCACAACGATTTTTTAAACATATCAATCAATCAATCAATCAATCAATCAAATCAGCCATCCTGAGTCCACTGCTGAACAAATGCCTCCTTCATAGCATTACATGATTCACACGACAGCGCCAACCTCTGCCACGTCACTCCTGCAAACTTCTCAATCTCGTCTCTCCATCTCTCTGGTCTCCCTCTTCCACGCTTCCCATCTTGCGGCGTCCACTCAGTAGCACACTTGCTCCATCGCTCATCAGTCGTTCGCACTAACTTACCTGCCCAATTCCACTTCCTCTCTTTCACCGCCTCTACAATATCTTTTATTCTGTTCTGCTCTCTCACCCAACCTGCTCTCTTTCGATCTCTCAGTGTTATTCCCATAAT
Source organism: Oratosquilla oratoria (assembly GCF_046742065.1). Taxonomy (NCBI): domain Eukaryota; kingdom Metazoa; phylum Arthropoda; class Malacostraca; order Stomatopoda; family Squillidae; genus Oratosquilla; species Oratosquilla oratoria. The sequence goes on from NC_134785.1 coordinate 27,664,968, forward strand.
TGATCTCTCCATTCTCCTCTGTGCAGTCCTTAGCTTTGTTTCCATCGCTTTCGTCAGTTTATAAGTCTCACACCCGTAGATTATTCCTGGCAGAAGGCATTGATTGTAAACTTTACGTTTCAAACAGAGATAGAGAGCCTCTCAGGATTTTATTATACTTACCAAACACTTTCCAACCAATTGTAATACGCCTTTTTATTTCATTATCATGATCTTTTGTCACTTTCACCATCTGGCCTAAATAATTATACTCTTCAACTTCTTCAAGAATCTCACCATCGATTATAATCTCTTTACTTTGAACTTTCGTGTTGAACATTACTTTGGTTTTCTTATTCATTTCTAAACTTACTTTGAAACTTTCCTTGTTCAGATGACTCAGCATATCTAGCGAGTCTTCTGCTCTCTCTAAAATAAGAACAATGTCATCCGCAAATCTTAGGTGGTTCAAATATTCGCCATTAATCTTCAAACCTTTCTCTTCCCAACTCAACCTTCTGAAAATCTCTTCCAAGCAAGCTGTAAATAATTTGGGTGAAATTGTATCGCCTTGCTGTACTCCTTTCTCGATCTTGATCTTTTCTGTATCTTTATGTAGTCGAATTATAGCGGTACCTTTCGCATAAATCTTTTCTAAAACCCTTATGATCTGTTCGTTTGTACCCTGATTGCGTAGCGAGTTTAGTATTGCTATTTGTTCTACCGAGTCAAAGGCCTTCTCGTAATCTACAAAAGCTAAACAAAGAGGTATATTGTATTCTGTCGTTTTCTCGATTAGTTGGTTCATCGCCTACAAATGGTCCAGAGTCGAATATCCGCTCCTACAGCCTGTTTGTTCTTTCGTTTGGTTTCTATCTACAACTTGATTTAGTCTATTTGTAAGGATCTTGGAGAATACATATATTTGATAGCAAGCTAATCGGTCGATAGTTATTAAGGTCCTTTTGGTCTCCTTTTTTATGAAGCAAACTCACTATAGCATTGCACCACGATTCAGGAACGCTTTCTTGACGTAAGCACTGGGTATACAACTAAGCTAACTTAGTATGAACTTCTTTCCTTGCGTCTTTCAAGAGATCTATCGATATACCATCTTCTCCAGGTGCTTTTCTTCGTTTCATATTTCTAGAGCAAATCCTACTTCTTCCTTTGTAATCTCTGGTACACTACTAACGTCTACAGGTGAATTTACTGACTCTTGATAAAATTCTACTACTCTTTTTACCATTCTCTCCCTGCGTTTAATGATTTCTCCATTTTTATCTTTCAAACATATCATTTGTTGTCTTCCTAAAGCATGTCTGCGCTCGGTCCCTCTAATACTTTTATCTTTCCGAATAGTTTCCTCTCATCCATGCTTTCCTTTCTTTTCTTTGATTTCTGCCTTATGTTGATAAGCTTGTTTAGTTCTACTCTTTCTATTTCGTCTCTCCTGCTGTTAATCTACATTGTCCCCCTTCTTTTAATTAGGTCATTTGTAGCTTTGGAGTATTTGTTTTCTCTAATACTTTTTCTACTTCGTACTTTCTCTGCCGATTCCCTAATGATATTCACTAAATTAAAATTCATATCTTCGACGGTGTCCTCGCTAGTTCTTAGAGCTTCGAATCTATTTTTAATTTCTAACTGAAATTCCTTCTTATTATCCTTAACCTTAGCAAGGCTTATTTTTGTTAACTAGTTCATTTCTCGCGGCTTTGAAATTGAATTTAGCTGTGCAACCTACTATTCTATGGTCACTACCTATGTTGACTTTATTTATGACCGTAACATTGCTAACGCTCTTGCTCTCATCTAATATGAAGTCTACTTCGTTCTTTGTTGTTCCATTTGGACTTCTCCATGTTAATTTACGACCTACACGTTTTTGGAAGAAAGTGTTCACAAACCTCGTGTTGTAGTTCTCTGCAAAATTGACTAACATCTCGCCTCTGTCATTTCTTTCACCTACTCCAAACTTCCCAGTGCACGACTCATCTCCCATCTTCTTCCCCACTTTAGCTTTAAAGTCGCCTATTACCAACGTTTACTTTATTGCTAAAGAGGGAACTTTTATGGTAATTCAAACATATATATATGTATTTAAACATACATGATACAAAACACTTGGAGAAGATTTTTGGTAGCTTGTGTGACTGAGAAAAGATGCACTTGGGTCGAGAAAAGACAGTTTAGATGTATAAGTGCATAAAATTAGTAAATCAAGTTAAGTGCATTAGATTAATTGAATAAAGTCAGGTGAATCAAATTAATCGGGCCGCTACACCATAATGATTCGCCGGCCGGTCTCCGAAGTAGATATTTAATCTATCCCCAGTACATACATAACTATGTAATAACTCTCCTTCTAAACTTTATATCCTTATCGTCTGGTGAGCGACAGAGGCCACACCGTAGTAATACTTCATATAACTTTTTTTCATTAACCTATCGTGTATTATGCTTAATGGACGCCTGAAGGACGGCTACATGGCTGAGATGCTCATCTTAGAATCACAATTCGCATGCAATTGTGGATTCCACTAATATACTTGTAAATATAATTAATATAACAGTTCCCCACACCGTACTAATACTTCATACAACTTTTTTCATTAACCTATCGTGTATTATGCTTAATGGACGCCTGAAGGATAGCTACATGGATGAGATGCTCATCTTAGAATCACGATTCGCATGCAATTGTAAATACCACTAATATACTTGTAAATTTCATTAATATAACAGTTCCCCCACCAAAAATACTAAACTTACGTATGGTATTTTATGACAGTAACATATTTCATTCTTCCTCTGGGTAAGGAGAATATATATATATATATATATATATATAATATATATATATATATATATATATATATATATATATATATATATATATATATATATAATATATATATATACATATATATATATATATATATATATACATATATATACACACTGAGTTAAACACGACTGCATTTTGGCACTGGTTAACATATATATATATATATATATATATATATATATATATATATATATATATATATATATATATATATATATATATATGTATATGTATTTATCTAGTTGTACCTAATTGTATTTTACGGGAAGGGGAGCTATGCTCGTGGTGTCCCGTCATCATATCTCATTTTATCTAAACTATTTTTAAATCCATGTATTGTTTTTGCACACACCACTTTCTCATCTAACTTGTTCCAACTGTCTATTACTCTGTGAGGAATGCTGTTCTTTTTCAGATCTCTTCTATAGCTGTCTTTCTTGATTTTCTTTCCGTGCCATCTTGTATTTCTATCATCCCATTTTATCAGATTCTCTCTATCAATAATTTCTATGCTTTTTATGATTCTGTAAATAGCTATCAAATCTCCTATCTCTCTTCTTTGCTCTAGTGTCTGTAGTTCAAGTTTTGCTAGTCTCTCTTCATATGATAGTTCTGAGAGTGTTGGTGCCAATTTTGTAATTGCTCTTTGTATTCTTTCAAGTTTCTTATACATTTTTTTTTTGTACTTGGTGACCATATCGTTGCTGCATATTCCAATCTTGGTCTTATCAGAGTGATTAGAATTTTCTTCACCATTTCTTCATCCAGGTATGTAAATGTCACTTTGATTGTTCTTATTAAATTATAAGTTTCTCCAAAAATCTTATTTATATGTTTCTCAGGTGACATATTATTCATAACAATGACTCCCAGGTCCTTCTCATTTTCTACTTTTTTTATTCCTTCTTCTCCCAATTTATATGATCCTGTTATTCTGTTTTTGCTTTTTCCAGATTCCATTATACTACACTTTTTAGTGTTGAACTCCATCTCCCACTTCCTACTCCATTCCCATAGTTTATTGAGATCACTCTGTAGTGACTCACAATCTTCTTCCGTGTTCACTTTTTTCAATAGTTTTGCATCATCTGCAAAGAAGCTCATATAACTTTCAATTTCTTCATCCATATCATTTATATATATAGCAAACATTATTGGGGCCAGAACTGTTCCTTGTGGAACACCGCTTATTACGTCATCCCATTTTGAGAGTTTGTCTCTTATCACTACTCTCATTTTTCTTTCTTGCAAAAAGTCTTCCATCCATTTAAGCAGTTTGCCCTGTATTCCTCCTTCAGTTTCTAATTTCTTAAGCAACTTCTTATGTGATACTTTGTCAAAAGCTTTTTTTAGGTCTAGAAATGCACAATCAGCCCATCCATCTCTTTCTTGTATTATATCTATTAGCCTTGAATAGAAACATTAAATTGGTGACGCATGATCGTCCTTTTCTGAATCCAAATTGCCTTGGATTTAGCACGCTGTTTTTTTCTAAATATTTTACCCATTTACTTTTGATATTTTTTTCACAAATTTTTGCTATTGTACTTATTAGAGAGACTGGTCTATAATTGGTAGGGTCTTCTTTATTTCCTCCTTTATATATAGGTACTATATTTGCTTTTTTCCAATCTTCTGGAGCTTTTCCTTCTTTCAAGGAACTATTTATTATGCTATGTATTTTGTCTGTCAGTTCATTTCTGCATTCTTTCAAAATCCAGTTTGCTATTTCATCTGGTCCATGCGATTTTCTAACATCAAGACTACTCAAGTGTTTCATTATTTCATTCTTTGTTACTTCTATTTCTTTCATAGGGGGGACTTTCTCTTTCCATTCGATCTCTTCCGGTTGTATATTCTCCCTTGTAAACACTGATTTAAAATGCTTGTTCATAATTTCCGCCATTTCTATTTCCTCTGTGTATTCAACTCCTCCTTGTCTTAATTTCTCCAAATCTTGTTTGTTTTTCAGTTTGTTGTTTACAAATCTGTAAAATATTTTTGGTTGATCTTTACATTTTTCTATGACATCTTTTTCATATTTTCTCTTTTCCTCTCTGCACGCTTGTACAGGGTGCGGCAACAGAACTTCCTTTCTCCAAAAGGCAATAAAACAAGATGTATAAATCAGAAAGGTTTTAATTTTGTTTCATAATTATAGTACATATTCAAAGTTTTGTTTCACACAGTTTTGAAAATCATATCAGGTATTTGACGTCCCCCATTATCCATACACTGCATATACCGTTTTCGGGTGTTTGCCATGACCCTCACCAGCGTATCAGCGGGTATATTGGCAATTTCTTCTCGGATGTTGGCCTTCAAGTCTGGTAGGCTTCTCGGGCGGTTGACATAAACACGGGATTTCAAATATCCCCACAAATAGAAATCACAAGGGGACAAATCGGGGGAACGGGCTGGCCACTCCAAATCGCACCTTATTGAAATGAGGCGTTTCCGGAAAATGTTCCCTCAAAACAGCCATCGATGCCCTTGAAGTGTGAGCCGTTGCTCCGTCCTGTTGAAACCAAATATCCCCTAGGTCCAATTCTTCAATTCGTGGAAAAAAAATTCCTCCAACATGTTTACATACCAGTCTGAATTTACTGTCACTGTGACCTCATTTTCTTCAAAAAACCAAGGACCAACAATTCCAGTGGAGGAAATTGCACACCACACTGTGACTTTAGGTGAATGCAAAGGCCTTTCATGCAATTCATGGGGATTGGTGTCAGCCCAGTAGCGCATGTTTTGTTTGTTGACGCATCCAGTCAAATGAAAATGTGCTTCATCACTAAAGTAAACAATAGCGTCTTCAGGAATGTTTTCGAGAAGTGCCTCACATGCGTTCCTTCGTGAAGTGAAATCACGTACGGAGAGTTCCTGCACAATCGCCATCTTGTAAGGATGGTAATGAAGGTCATCGTGAAGTATTCGCCTCACTGAACGATCAGAAAGTCCAAGGGCAGAGGCATGTTTGCGCGCAGAACGCCGTGGGGATTGCAAGACTGAAGCTCTCACTGCCTCAATGTTCTCAGGTGATCTGATGGGCCGAGGTACTCCAGTTCTTCGTCGTGTAGTACTCCCAGTTTGCCTGAACGTAGTGACCCATGTAACAATTGATTTCCGGTCCGGAACAGGGCCTCTCGGGGCTACATTGAAACGATTTCGAAGGACGCGCTGGGTTGCAATAACAGACTGACGATTCGAAAAGTAAGCTTCGACGGCAAACGCACGCTCCTCACTACTCCAACGCATGATAGCGACTGACTTTCAGAACGGCCCTGTCAAATGAAACCACACCCACCCCGCTACTACTTCTACAGCCAGATTGCCACGCATTATAAAAAAGGAAGTTATGTTGCCGCACCCTGTACATATTCATTTCTATAACAAGTATATATTTTCCATTTTTCAGGTCTTTTGTCTTTCTTCATTTGGTCCAAGCTTTATCTCTTTTGTCTTTTAACTCTCTACAACTTTTGTTGTACCAGCACTTTACATATTCTTTTTCTTGTTTTTGTCTTGGGACATATTTTTCCACTTCTTTTTTATAATTTTTTTGTCAATATATTCCATTTCTCTTCCACTGTTGTTTCCTCTTTGTATATTCTTTCCCAGTTTTCTTTTTGAAAGAATTCTCTTATTTGATAAAAATTTGTTTTTTCATACATAATTCTTCCTTTTCTATATTGTTCATTTCTTTCATTTATTTTTCCTCGTTTAGTTCCAGTTCAATCAATATGTGGTCCCTTTTACTTATTAGTGTCTTATATTTAATCTTTTCCACTATTTTAGGTTCTGATGTGATTGTTAGGTCTAGTCTCGATGGTTCTTCTTCATTGCTATACCTAGTGTTCTCTTGTATCCATTGTGTCATTGTGTAGTCAATAATCATCTCGAGTAGAACATTTCCCCATGAGTCGTCTCCACCCTTTACTGTCATCTCTTCCCAGCAGACTTCTTTGCAATTAAAGTCGCCCATCATAATTATTCTTCCTTCATCTTCCATTATCTTATTTAATGTTATCCTTGTGTCTTCTAACATATTTTTATGTTCACTCTCTTCCCACGAGGCTGTTTTTGGAGGCACATAATTTATCACAAACTTTCTGCTCTTGTTATCTCTTTCTTTCACTTCGATCATAATCATCTCTACTGTATTCTTTCCATATGTGACACTCCTCACGTTTTTATCTTTCTTAGTCAGGAACATAACTCCACCCCCTTGTTTTGTCTCTCTGTTTCTAATCCAATAATTATATGCATCATGTCCTACACTGTTGGGTGGTAGTGGACCTTTTAATTTTGTCTCTACAATTCCCATTATGTCCGGTTCTTTTTCCATCAGATAATCATTCAGTTCGTTCAATCCTGTTATTAATCCATCTATATTTGTGTAAGACACTCTTAATTTTCTGTTACTGCCATTGTATTTTCTGTTTCCCTTTTGTTTTTCTCTGGTATGGCCTATCTCCTCACTTTCATATTCACTACTCTCCAATAGAATTTATCTTTTTCTGTCTCTGTTCTGTTCTCGTTTTTTTCCTTAGCTCCTTGTCTTTTCATTTTTTCCTCCTCTCTTTCCTCTCTATTCATTTCTCTTTTTATTCATACATTTTTATATTTTTCACTGTTTGCTAGTTTCCCTGTTTTTGTTAAGATATTCTCTGCTGTCGTTTGTGACCTGAATTTAATCTTAATTGGTCTGGTCTTATCTCTACTATATTTTCCGAGTCTATACATCCCTTCAATTTGTTTCATGATTTCAGGTTTATCTTCCTGAACTAATTCTAATAAACTGCTTGCTTTTTCTTTTTCCTCTTTGATTCTTGTGGTTCTATTTAGACTATACTTCTCTTCCATTCATAATATAATTATACATTTCTTTTTATCTGCTAAGTCTCTTACTATATTCTCCTGTCTCATCACTTTAATAACTGAGTCTTCAGTTTGTTCTTTCATTTGCTGTTTAATTATGTCAGTAAATGCAACTTTACTGTTCTCTTGGATTTTTTTCTTCAACCCTGTGCTTCTTTTGCTATGGTCTCTTTATTGTCTTTATTATTCCTCTTTAATTCCTCATTCTCATATTTTACTTCTTTTAACTGTCTTTTTAATTCTTCTATTTCTTTAGTTAGGTTTTTGTTCACCTTCTCTAATTCTTCCAATTTGTCAACTCTCTGCACAATCTTTGTTATTTTACCAAACCTACTCTCCCAATGTTCGGTCATTTTCTCAAGTATTTCCTCTAGTCTTACTAATCGGGGGAGATTGGTATACCCCCCCTCATTAAATCCTGGAAATTATTATCCTCCCCTTCCATTGTGCTGCTCTTATCTATATTTCCGATCTTTACATTTTTGTTAATCCTTTCTTCTCCAAAATCATCATTGGTCCTTCGCTTGTTTAGAAGACGCTTGGCCTCCTGGACCAAGTCCTCCCCTTCCTCATTTCCTTCCATTTCCCTCAGCAATCCCTCCCCTTCTCCTTTTTATCACCTTCCCACTACACCACGAGCTTTCTCCTTCCCTATAGATACAAAAAGGTACTTCCTTGACGTTGAGATCCACGAAAATTTCACTTCTTCGGAGCACCAATCTTCGCCGTGAATCGGTCTACGTGTGTGTGTGTGTGTGCGTGTGTATACACACACACACACACACACACACACACACACACACACACACACACACACACACACACACACACACACACACACACACACACACACACACTTTCAACGAACGGACGGCTTGACGAACGCTCTGAAGAAAAGTGCAGATTGAGGATACCAACGCAAAGAGAAGTGCCTTTTTGTATTTGCAGGGGGGGGGGGAATTGCTCGTGAGGTAGTGGGAAAGTAAGGAAAGAGGAGAGGGGGAGGGATTACTGGGGAAATGGAAGATAATGAGGATGTGGAGGACTTGGCCCAGGCAGACGGGCGGAAGATCAACATGAAACGACCACCGGATGACGAAATGGCAAATAAAAATGTAAAGATTAGAAGTATAGAGAGGAGAAATACAGTAGAAAGTGACGAGAATATGTTCCAGGGATTTAAAGAGGGTGGGGGGGACACAACCCCCCCCAGACTGATAAGACTAGAGGAGAGAGTTGATAAGGTGATCGAGGACTTGGAACGTAAGTTAGGTAATGTAGGCTCCATTCTACAAAGAATTGAAAGATTGGAACAACTAGAGAAGACTAACAGAAACTTAACTGAAGAAGTAGAGGACCTAAAAAGACAGTTAGGAAATGTAAAGGAGGAGAATGAGAAATTGAAGAAGAATAGTAATGAAAACAGTGAGAAAATAGCTACAGAAGCTAAAAATTGGAGAATAACTCAAGAAGGGAATAAGGTTTCATTCACTGACATAGTCAAACAGCAATTGAAAGAACATAATGAAGACTCAGTTATTAAAGTGATGAGACAGAAGGAGAATATAGTAAGAGAATTAGCTGACAAAAAGAAATGTATAATTATATTAGGAATGGAAGAGAAACATAACCCAGATAGAACCGCAAGAATCAAGGAGGAAAATGAAAGGGTAAGCAGTTTATTAAAATTAGTCCAGGAAGATGAACCAGAAATTATAAAGGAAATTGAGGAAAAATTCAGACTCGGAAAGTATAGTACAGATAAGACCAGACCAATTAAGATTAAATTCAGGTCACAAACAACGGCAGAGAAAAATTCTATCCAAAACAGGGAAACTAGCAACAAATGATCAATATAAAAAGGTATGGATAAAAAGAGAAATGAATAAGGAGGAAAGAGAGGCAGAAAAGCAGAAAAGAATTGAAGCTAAGGCAAAAAACGAGGAAAGAACGGAGTCAGAGAAAGAGAGATTCTATTGGAGAGTAGTGAACATGAAAATAAAGCAGTTCGACATACTAAAGAAAAACATAAGGGAAACAGAGAACACAATGGAAGTGGCAGAAAACTAAGAGTGTCTTACACAAATATAGATGGATTGATAACAGGATTGAATGAACTGAATGATTATTTGAAAGAAAAAGAACCGGACATAATGGGAATTGTAGAAACAAAATTAAAAGGCCCACTACCACCCAACAGTGTAGGACATGATACATACAATTATTGGATTAGAAACAGAGAGAAAAAACAAGGGGGTGGAGTTATGTTCCTGACAAAGAAGGATATAAACGTGAAAGGTGTCATATATGGAAAGAATACAGTAGAGATGATTATGATAGAAGTGGAAGACCGAGATAAGAAGAGCAGAAAATTTGTGATCAACTATGTGCCTCCGAAAACAGCCTCATGGGAGGAGAATGAACATAAAAGTATGTTAGAGGACACAAAGATAGCATTAACTAAAATAATGGAAGACGGAGGAAGAATAGTTATGATGGGCGACTTTAATTGCAAAGAAATCTGCTGGGAAGAAATGACAGTAAAGAGTGGTGATGACTCATGGGGAAATGCTCTACTTGAGATGATTACTGACCATTCAATGACACAATGGATACAAGAGAACACTAGGTATAGAAATGAAGAAGAACCATCGAGGCTAGACTTAATAATTACATCTGAACCTAGAATAGTGGACAAGATTGAATATAAAACACCAATAGGTAAAAGTGACCACATATTGATTGAACTGGAACTTAATGAAGAAAAATATATGAAAAGAAATGAACAATATAGAAAAGGAAGAATGATGTATGAAAAAACAAACTTTGATAAAATAAGAGAATTCTTCCAACAAGAAAACTGGGAAGAAATATACAAAGAAGAAACATCAGTGGAAGAGAAATGGAATATTTTGACAAAAATTTACAAAGAAGGAGTGGAAAAGTATGTCCCAAGACAAAAACAAGAAAAAGAATATGTAAAATGCTGGTACAACAAAAGTTGTAGGGAGTTAAAAGACAAAAGAGACAAAGCCTGGACCGGATGGAAAAAAGACAGAAGACCTGAAAAATGGAAAATATATACTGGTTATAGAAATGAATATGTACAAAAGTGCAGAGAGGAAAAAAGAAAATATGAAAAAGATGTTATAGAAAAGTGTAAAGATCAACCAAAACTATTCTACAGATTTGTAAACAATAAACTGAAAAACAAACAAGACTTGGAGAAATTAAGACAAGGGGGAGTTGAATACACTGAGGAAATGGAAATGGCAGAAATTATGAACAAACATTTTAAATCAGTGTTTACAAGGGAAAATATACAACCTGAAGAGATTGAGTGGAAGGAAAAAGTTCCCCCTATGGAAGAAATAGAAGTAACGAAGAATGAAATATTGACACACTTGGGTAATTTTGATGTCAGAAAATCGCATGGGCCAGATGAAATAGCAAACTGGATTCTGAAAGAATGTAGGAATGAACTGGCAGACAAAATACATAGCATAATAAGCAGTTCCTTAAAAGAAGGAAAAGTTCCAGAAGATTGGAAAAAAGCAAATATAGTACCTATATATAAAGGAGGAAATAAAGAAGAACCTACCAACTATAGACCAGTCTCTCTAACAAGTACAATAGCAAAAATATGTGAAAGAATTATCAAAAGTAGATGGGTAAAATACTTGGAAAAAAACAACGTACTAAATCCAAGGCAATTTGGATTCAGACAAGGACGATCATGCGTCACCAATTTAATATGTTTCTATTCAAGGCTAATAGATATAATACAAGAAAGAGATGGATGGGCTGATTGTGCATTTCTAGACCTAAAAAAAGCTTTTGACAAAGTACCACATAAGAAGTTGCTTAAGAAATTAGAATATGAAGGAGGAATACAAGGTAAATTGCTAAATTGGATGGAAGACTTTTTGCAAGAAAGAAAAATGCGAGTAGTGATAAGAGATCAGCACTCAAAATGGAATGAAGTAATAAGCGGTGTCCCGCAGGGAACAGTTCTGGCCCCAATAATGTTTGCTATATATATTAATGATATGGATGAAGGAATTGAAAGCTATATGAGCTTCTTTGCAGATGATGCAAAATTACTGAAAAGAGTGAAAACTGAAGAAGATTGTGAATCACTACAGAGAGATCTAAATAAAGTACAAGAATGGAGTAGGAAGTGGGAGATGGAGTTCAATACAAAAAAGTGTAGTATAATGGAATTTGGAAAAAGCAAAAACAGAATAACAGGATCATATAATTTGGGAGAAGAAGGAATAAAAAGAGTAGAAAATGAGAGGGACCTGGGAGTCATTGTTATGAATAATATGTCACCTGAGAAACATATAAATAAGATTTTTGGAGAAACTTATAATTTAATAAGAACAATCAAAGTGGCATTTACATACCTGGATGAAGAAATGGTGAGGAAAATCCTAGTCACCCTGATAAGACCAAGATTGGAATATGCAGCAACGATATGGTCACCAAGTACAAAAAAATGTATAAAAAAACTTGAAAGAATACAAAGAGCAATTACTAAACTGGCACCAACACTCTCAAAACTATCATATGAAGAGAGACTACAAAAACTTAAACTACAGACACTAGAGCAAAGAAGAGAGAGAGGAGATTTGATAGCTATTTACAGAATCATGAAAGGCATAGAAATTACTGATAGAGAGAATCTGATAAAATGGGATGACAGAAATACAAGAGGACACGGAAAGAAAATAAAAAAAGACAACTATAGAAGAGATTTGAAAAAGAACAGCTTTCCTCACAGAGCAATAGACAGTTGGAACAAGTTAGATGAGAAAGTGGTGTGTGCAAAAACAATACATGAATTTAAAAATAGTTTAGATAAAATGAGATATGAAGACGGGACCTCACGAGCATAGCTCCCCTTCCCGTAAAATACAACTAGGTAAATACAACTAGGTAAATACACACATATATATATATATATATATATATATACATATATATATACATATATGTTATACAGTCAGTAGTTATAGGTTTAATCTTTTGACGTCTACAGGTAACTCAGCTGAATAAAAGTACTTGGCAGCAACTAAAAGCAGTTATATCGACCCCAACTCCACAGATCGAAAGGCATGGGCCCCCATCCTTTAGAAATTCAGTGAAACTTTGCCGGCCGTCACGTATAATTTCGTTAAAATTTTAAGTTATAGAATATCAGTATATGATTCTATTTTCGAATGCGAGTCTGCAATTAAAGTACATACTGATAGTATGCTTGATAGTGAATTACATGGCCATTAACTTCACCATGTTAGAGGTGAAAGAATTTTTTTCCTTTGCCAACCTGTTTTGTCCGATGTACACATATATACGAACTTTGTGAATTTGATGAAAGTCAAAATGTAATTCATGTAGACAATACGGATATATGCCTACACGATCAATTCTAAGTATCTTGGTATAACTCTATATCATGAACCATATATGCATATTTTTTGCCCCTCCTACAAAAATTCCTGAGGCTAAAGGCAAAATTCAATTTTAATTGCAGAACGTTTGTAAAAGTAGAATAATACACAGCAATATATGTCTTCAGTTTATATTTTCCTTGTATAATGGCATTTGTAAATGAACTGTGTGGATGAATGGACCATTAATCGTGTCGATATTTCCACATTCTTCTTGTCAGCATTACCCTCCCCACAAAATCAAAAGCACACCTCGAAATGTTCAATTGCCGTAATGTTTAGCTTTGATTATCTGTGTTCAACAGTTGGCAGGAAACATTTGCGCTTAAGAAATATTGCAATTGAGTAAAAATATAATAATTTTGTATCACGAATGTAGACGTTTATGTACTTTCCCACTAGATGGCTCTGCAGATGTAAACAAACCTCTTCGCGTTGAGGTCTTCAGTTGGCGGTCGACTGCCTAAAGAGAAGGACGACAGGGTGTAGAAGCCGGAGTGCGTTTTCGTCTGACTGGTGTTATGTTTAATCATGATTACTTGTTCTACACTTGTGAGATAACGAGAAAATAATAAGTGATATTATCTATAACCAGTGCTTATGTTTTTTAACGAAAATGGAAGCTAAAAGGGCAATGTGACAGAAAATATACAGTATTAAAACTACAAGTGAAATATTCATTCCATTTATGATCTTCGACATATTTGTATAAATCAAGTGAGCAAAAAATAGGTATAGTCATTAAACTGAAAGAGAAATTGAGTGACATTGTAATCTGGAGCGTAATGAATTAAAGTCTGCAGAGTCTGTGTTCTTTCTTACAAAAGGTAAGGTGATTATTTTCCGGTGTCGTTCGTTGCAGTTTGTTTAATGTCTTTCGCCATTAAGGGTATCAATAGAACAGTCTGTTCATTGCAGTGACTGCTGACGTCGGATCTAGATGTTTGAAACTGTACAGATGTAACAAGCACACGCACTTACACACCTCACAAGCCAGAGAACCGGGGTTCGATTCCCCGGCCGGGCGGAGATAAGTTGGGTTTGTCTCCTTTCACGTGTAACCCCTGTTCACCTAGCAGTGAGTAGGTACGGGACGTTAGTCAAGGAGTTGTGACCTTGCTGTCCCGGTGTGTGGTGTGTGAGTGGTCTCAGACCTACCCAGAGATCGGCAAATAATGAGATCTGAGCTCACTGTCGTAGGATGGTGTCTGGCTGTCTCGACAGAGACTGCAGCAGATCCGAGGTCAATACACACACACACACACACACACACACACACACACACACACACACACACACACACACACACACACACACACACACACATCTACAGAAGAGATCTGAAGAAAAACAGTTTTCCACATAGAGTGGTAGACACTTGCAACAAACTGGACAAGGAAATAGTGTACGTAAAAACCATTCATGAGTTTAAAAGCAGACTAGACACTGCGAGATACAAAGGCGGGACATCACGAGCATAGCTCCCCTTCCCGCAAAATACAACTAGGTAAAACTAGGAAAATACACAAATACACATAGAGACACACACACACTGTCTCTACGGCGGTCCGGGTTCGAATCCTGCCCGGGGCTGAAATTAATTTCAGTATAGCTGAGGTTCGAGTCGTTACTCCAACTCTCGTGGGCAGGGAGTTGGGTGTGTGTGTGCGTGTAAGGTCAAAGTATTACACATAGATCGGTCATACGAGCTCTGAGCTCTCCCCCGGGAGGGAAATAGCTGTCGATCACGAGTCCAACACGTGATCCAAAGACCAAGGTGAATCACACACGCACACACATGCACACACACACACACACACACACACATTTGGAAAGTAAAAGACGGGACCCCTTGAGCGTTGCTCCTTCCCTGTATACAGCAAACAGGTAAACTGTATTAGATGTACATACACACACTCGATAGCGCAGTGGTAGCATTCGTGGCCGCCACTACGGCGGTCTGTGTTCAAATCCCGCCCAGGGCTGAAATGATTTCAGTATCTTTGCGCTCCGAGTCGTTACTCCAACTCTCGTGGGCGGAGAGTTGTGTGTGTGCCGTGTGTCTGCGTGTAAGGTCACAGCATTATCCATAGATTGGTCATATATAAGCTCTGAGCTCTCTTTCGGGAGGGAAATAGCTGTCGATCACGAGTCCACCACATGATCCAAGATCTTGGTGAATCTCATGCATCCATGCTCCATGGCAAGAAGAGACGGAACCTCACGAACATTGCTCCTCTGTACACTGCAATTCGTTAAATACCTGTACATACATACACGCGCGCGCACACACAAATGTATGTATATATATATATATATATATATATATATATATCGTGAAAACCACGGTTGGAGTAAAAAGACTGGAGACTGAATCTATGTATTTCGATTGCAAACTGCAATCCTCTTCAGTAGTTTTCACGTGATTGACAAATGTGGAACTACATTTTTCTACAGTGATATATATATATATATATATATATACATATATATACACGCACACGCACAATACACACACACACGTTCACATATCTATACACAAGACACGTATAAACATATATAAATACACGTACATGCATGTATACGCACATATGCATACATACATGTACACGCACACATACATACATGTACACGCACACATACGTACACACGCATACACGACTTTAAGAAAGAACTGGATGCGGAAAGATACAACTGCGGGGCCCTACGAGCATAGCTCTTCTCCCGCAAAATACAATCTAGGTAAATACATACAAGAACTTTCTCACAAATATATTCACACAGATACACATCCCGCTGAATAAAGCTTCACGATACTGCAAACAGTTCCTGTTCTCCTTGAGGAGAGAGAATGGAGGCGTCGTGTGTGTGTGTGTAATGTCACAGCATTACCTATCACACGAGAGGTCAGAGTAATGAACTCTGAGCTCTCATCCGGGAGGGTAAAACTCTATCACGGAGTCCAGCATGTGATCCAAGACCATGGTATCTTTCCTTTCTCTCTCTCTCTCTCTCTCTCTCTCTCTCTCTCTCTCTCTCTCTCTCTCTCTCTCTCTCTCTCTCTATATCTCTCTCTCTCTCTCTCCCTTCCTCTCTCTCCCTCTCTCTATCTCTCTCTCTCTCCTCTCTCTCTCTCTCTCTCTCTCTCTCTCTCTCTCTCTCTCTCTCTCTCTCTCTCTCTCTCTCTCTCTCTCTCTCTCTCTCTCTCTCTCTCTCTCTCTCTCTCTCTCTCTCTCTCTCTCTCTCTCTCTCTCTCTCTCTCTCTCTCTCTCTCTCTCTCTCTCTCTCTCTCTCTCTCGTAGAGTATGGCGTATGGTCAGATGAAAGACGCTCAAGGGGTTTACACCACGAGGCTCTTAACCCCAACCGAGGTTGGCACCCATGCCTTAGGTGCTCGGACTTCCAGGGAAGATAGCAGTCGCCGGGGGCCGTCGGGGCTCGAACCTGGGCGCGTGCCGTATTGAAGCGAGATCGAAATAGACGCGCCAAAGAGGTACTCTTATTAGCCAAAAGTGTCTCTCCTCTTTCTCCCCTTTTAATAAAATCTTGAGGCGTCAACTGAAGAAAATTGTCTGGGGATAACCTAAACGAAATGCATAAAGCTCGTCATCGCAGCAAATGTATGAACATTGTGAACAACCCTGTAGTGGTTGGTCGTCACGTTCAGCTGAATTCGGTCCTGGGGAATCCAAACAACATGACCATTTGAGTGGGAGCGTGCGTTTGGCAACGCGTGTCGCAAGTTATGGTCTACATCGCTGTGCAATGTTTCTTTACTATGAATCGAAACTATGACAATTAGTTCATTTACTTACCTTTTCCATTACGAGATGCTAACCAGTTTCTGGATATGGAATCCTAGAACGTCGTCAAGATTCGCAACTCTGGAGTACCTGAGGAGAGAGAGAGAGAGAGAGAGTTTGGGCTGATCTTAATCTCATTCTGAGATTAGGTTAAGTTAAATTAATGATCATCAGTGTTTGGGCGATTTATATTTACAAACTCGTTTCTGGGGTTCCTACTCTTTATGTAATATGGCGTCGGTTTTCTTGAAGATCTGTTAAATTATTTTTGTTATAATCTTATTGACAAGTTGGGTCGGCTGTTGATGTACAGATGGCGTGCGTGAGGACTGAGGGGAAAGTATCGGGGAAGGAATTAAGCTGAGGACTGCGGAAGCCAGGCTGGACGTGAGTCAAGGGAAAAGTGAAATCCATCAATTAGCATAAATAAAAGAAGTAGGTTGGTCACTGTGTACTTTCGCGGGTGCACATTCGCGTGTATGCGTTCGTGTCTGTACGTTCACGTGTGTGTATGTTCGTGTGTGTACATCCTTACCCTGTCCTTACTCTTATTCATCAAAGGTTCCCTATTTCACTGACGTCATCATTACCCTGTGATGTGATCTTTTGCTTCTATTCTGGCTGGTGTCGGGCGATGTTAATCATCTAAAAGACACTTTCGGGGGATGCGGAATGAATACTTGGAAACCTCTTTGATGTGGCCCGTGTAGGGATCGAGCCCGAGACCGGGACGATAAGGGCGAACGAAGCCCGAAAGGACGACGTAATGATTGGGCTCTTGAAGCGCCATCATCGGGGCAAAAGAAGGATCTGACAAGTCTGATGGAATGATTGGTTCCCTGCTATATCAGCTAGGTGGTGCTTAAGTATGTGGTCGGTCTTTTTCTCTCTCTCTCTCTCATACTCTCTCGTTCTTTCTCTCTTGATCTCTCTTCGATTTCTGTTTGTAAGTTGAGGGTACAAAATTCTTCAGTTAAAGTCTCATTAGAGACTGAGAGATGAGAAAGAATGAGAAAGAGGAGAGAGAGAGGGGCACGAACAAAATTGCCTTCAAAGTGCAAAATAGCACTGTAAGCCACTGTAACTCAAGAACTTTTTTTTGTATCATGAGTTCTTCCCCCGGATGAATGAAATCGCCTGGCGGCAGCGAGTTAAAGAAGCTCCAAACGCGGAGAGAAGATTATTTGAGACGGAGAGTGTAGGTTGGTCGCTTTAGCTGAATGAAATGGCCAGGCGGCAGGCGAATTAGTCGTATCGACAAAGAACACAGCAATACCTCCGAATTGGGAGGCATGGACTGCCTAATTTTTTATGTTGTCAGTGTCTTAGGGACTTTGGTGGCTCTTTTTGAGTCTTTCTTTTACTACCACCTCTTCTCTTCCTTCTCGTCCTCCTTTCATTCTTCCTGCCGTTCGTTTTTCCTCCTCCTCCTCCTCATCTTCTTTCTTTTCATCTTATTCTTCTTCCTCTTCTCTTCTGCTGCTCTCCTTGAGTCTCTCTTTCGCCACCTCTTTATTTCTCCACCTCTTCGGTGCGATTATGTCCCCAAAGATAGAAGCGCTGGTTAGTGCCGACGGATTTCTACATCTTCCGTAAGTCAGTCATCTGGAAACACAAGTTGTGGATTTTCTTTAAGCCTTTCGATCTAGTGATGTTATTACGCTATTGTGATAGGTTGGCTAATATATTTCTGACTCAGGATTGGTAGAACTTCTCAGTACAATATCAGTAAATCTTATTGACAAGCAGAACATTGTCAGCTATATTGATGATATATTGACCATGTGATGCCGATATTGATGGTGAGAGAGGTGATTTTATAATCAATAATAAGAATGTTCCCATTGTCATATTGTCACTTGATATTTATTGCATCGGAGCAGTGACGGTTAGAAATTAGAATTTTGAATTGCGCGGGAATTGTAACGACAATAACGGTCATTCTTCCGGCTTCTCGACTTTCGAAGTTCGACTGACATTCAATTCTTCGGTTCGCTTGTTGACCACTTTCGTAACCAATCAACAAAATTAGACGTTGATGTTGGTGGTGGTGGGGGCGGGGGGCGGTGGGGGGAATGCTCCTTTTGCGGACGCATAACCATGCTTTGTACTCTCTCTTCACTGTACAGAATAAGTTGGTCTATCATTGATGAATACATAGATGAGTGAAATAGATCAATGAATACATAAATCTACATACTTTATCATGTGTTTTATAACAGAATATTTATCTTGTTTCAAATTACAGTATTCCCATTTGTCTTTTTTGCATAATTAGATGAACAAATAGATTAATAGATAAACAAGTAGATATATTTTTTTATATATTTATCACTGTATTTCACAACAGAACTTGTACCATATTTCAAATTGCAGTATTTCTATTTCCTGGATAATTAAGTAAATTGATAAACGAATAAATGCCTCTGTATACTTTTTCTCGTGTTTTCATCAGAATATGTAGCATATTTCAAATTACTGTAGAGTATTCCAACCTGTCAATTTTTTTAGCATCATTATATTTTATTTTACCTTCTGTTCTTACTTGCTGAGCCATGTTGAAATTTGCAGTAAATTATACGACAAGGTATTGTAATTCATGTGTATTCTGATTTCAAACAGTATTTTGTAAGCCTATAAGTATTTTGATATGTTCAAGTCGATGAAAAGATATTACACGAAGACTTGGGGAAAAATTCATAAATTGTACAATTCATTACATTTTGCTCTCTCCCAAACCCGTCCTTCCTCTCGTCAGTGTCGCTCTCAAAACGTGACATTTGACGTTTCGCTTTTGTTTTCCACTTTTCTTTTCGGAAATCACTTTCTTCGAACTAATCATAAATCTCCAAAAAATTAATTTGTTTGTCTTTATTTTCTATTTTGCTATTTATTGATCCATTTATTATTCTATTTATCGTACCATTTCACTTTTCATTCATTTGTTCGTTTATTTTTTCAAGGGGACTGATACAGATGTATGTACTTGTGATAAGATTTCACCATGGCCTTGGATCACGTACTGGACTAGTGGTCGACGGTTATCATCTTCCTAGACGAGAGCTGAGAGCTTATACACAGACTGATCAGTGGGTAATGGATGATGTAGCTTACACACACTGTACATCCCCATTTTGCACAAGGGGAATAGTAAAGGCTTGCATTTTTTTTAAGGTTTCAACACTGTATAAATAGCCATGTGCGTGTGTGTGCGTTCGTGCGTGTGCATGTATGTACGTGTGTGTTCACGTATTTCTTCCGCCACTGTTCGAGCTCAAACAATGACTTGTTTTGACCTCTTTAATGCTGACAACGTAGACCAACGTTTCATTAAATTATTATATGATCAATCACCACTGCCAGTGGAGTATAAATAAGGGTGGATGTAGGGAACCCCGATGAAGGTATGTGTGTATACGTGAGAGAGAGAGAGAGAGAGAGAGAAATAACATGACATTCGACGGTACATTGACCTGAGGGTTGCCTGGTTTCTCTCTCTCTCTCTCTCTCTCTCTCTCTCTCTCTCTCTCTCTCTCTCTCTCTCTCTCTCTCTCTCTCTCTCTCTCTCTCTCTCTCTCTCTCTCACTCTCACTCTCACTCTCACTCTCACTCGATTATCGCTTAACGATGATCTAGAGCTCTAACTCTTTGTTTTTGAATGTTGGGGCTGTTTTGCTTCGAGCTGCTGCAAAGTACGAGGCTGATAATCAATTTAATCGAACCTACAACCAACGCGTTGAGCCAGACAGGGTGCCAGGAAGTAGGATGTAGCTGTGGTAGGCTAATGGTTAGTTAATCGCATCGAGCAACCCGGTTTAAGTTAACACGCTCTCGGATCAACTAGGAGCTTAACGGGTTTAATCCCGTTTAACCTCTCTACTGGTGTTTCCTACTCGCACTCGAGTTAAGCCTGGCGATCTCGCCTGGCTGGCTGTTTCATTCAGCCGGAGGGAACCTTCCCCCCCAGCCATCTTGTTCGACGAAATGATAAAGTGCTCTTGTAGAGGTCCTCCTCCTCCTCCTCCTCCTCCTCCTCCTCCTCCTCCTCCTCCTCCTCCTCCTCCTTTTCCTCCTCCTCCTTTTCCTCCTCCTCCTTTTCCT